>NC_139219.1:35014236-35394236 GCF_055691185.1 Crinia signifera
GGGTTGGTGTCACCCGGTGTAGTAACTCATGGTGTCACACCCCCCACCCCCCCCCCCCGCACACATTTTTTAAAAATAAACAAAATTGGGGGCGTGGCCTATCAGCATGGGGTGTGGTCTGTACCGTGATTGTACTGTGTGCTTGCAGATTGAGTCAGCACACCTATTCCAATCTTCCAGTATTATAGCAGTGCTGCATAAATTGATTGATAGATCAGTCCCTGCATTTTTGCAGGCTACTTAAATCATTAAACACTGTTTATCCGTAATGCCAATTACACACTATGCCGCACACAGTGATGCCAATTACACAATAAGCCGCACACCGTGATGCCCATTAAACCGCACACCATGATGCCCATTACGCTGCACGCCGTAATATCACTTACACAATACGCCGCACACCGTGATGCCCATTACACTGCACACCATGATGCCCATAATTATGCCACACACCGTGATGCCAATGACACAATACGCTGCACACCGTGATGCCCATTACACCGCACACCATGATGCCCATTACGCCGCACAACGTGATGCCAATTACACAATATGCCGCACACCATGATGCCCATGATTACGCCACACACCGTGATGCCAATGACACAAAACGCCACACACCGTGATGCCCATTACACCATACACCATGATGCCAATTACACAATATGCCACACACTGTGATGCCCATTACACCACACACCATGATGCCCATTATGCCGTACACCGTGATGCCAATTACACTGCGCACCATGATGCCCATTACAACACACCGTGATGCCCATTACACTGCACACCATGATGCCCATTACACTGCACACTGTAATGCCCATTACACTGCACACCGTGATGCCCATTACACTGCACACCATGATGCCCATTACAACACACCTTGATGCCAATTATACAATACGCCACACACTGTGATGCCCATTACACTGCACACTGTTATGCCCATTACACTGCACACCGTGATGCCCATTACGCCGCACACTGTGATGCCCATTACGCTGCACACCGTGATGCCAATTATGGGGGCCTCAGGCCTAGCTCCCGGCTCTGGTGCCACGGGCCTAGTGCCCGGCTAATTGGAGCCACGGGCCTAATGCCCAACCTAGTGGGGCCACCGGGGAGTCTTTGGGCCAGGAGGACCCAACCAAATAAACAAAGGGCCAGGAGGGCCCAACAATTATATGCCCCCGGGCCAAGAGGGCCCGACTATAACGCTCACAGGCTGGAGGGGCCTGAAAGTACCCACGGGCCTAGTGCCTGACACCCGGTGGTCTAGGGTAGGGGTAGGTGGCCCAAGGGCCGCCTACCTGGGGTTGGGAGAGGCCGCAGGGGGGGGATTTGTCAGCTCTTCTGCTTTCCACCCCTGCTGGCCCCTCCGGTGATGGCCGCCATCTTCTTTCTTCTGCCGCTGGCCTGTCCTGGCCAGCAGTGGCGCTGCTTCCTTTCTTCCTCCAGCAGGCGCCGGAGATCTTCTGGCTTGAACCCGGCATCTTCTGGCCTCTTCAGCGGCCGCCGGAGCTCTTCTCTCCGTCGCCACCGTCCTCTTCCTACAGCTCCGCCTTCTATCTTCAGCCGGGGCGCTCCTGCGCTCCGCCGGCGTGGGTGCTTCCTCCTTTGCCTCCCGGCGCCGTCTGATGTCAGACGCCGGGGGCGGGGCAGAGTACGGCGCGCCGTGATTGGCTCCCAAATGGCACCAGTGTTTAAATTGGCAGCCACAAAGGCGCCAATTTCAAATCACCGCCTCTCTCCTCCCAGCTCTATTTGGAGCTGCGTCCTGCTGGGGACACAGATCCATCTCCTCTGCAGGTCACCCCAGAGACTGGTGACACCCGGTGTGGCCCGCACCCCCCGCACCTGCCTAGTGATGCCACTGGTTATGCCCTTGTCTGTAATTGTTTGAAGACTGTACTAATTTAAGAAATATATGAAATGTAATCATTGGACAATATTGTCTGATGGTGTCAGCAGAACAGCAGCACTTGGTGGTACATAGCAGTGAGTTCACTGGACTCTTATACTGCTTTCACATTGCAACCCTGCTTTCAACCCATTTTTGTAAACATTTCATAAAACGGGTCAAAAGCCAGTTAAACCCCTTTAACATTGCATGTTGTAACCAGTATATTACTGTTTATATACTGTTTTTGTACCTTTCACATTAAACCGGTTTCACCCATAAAAAAAACAGCTTCTTGGCAATAAAACTCTGTTGTGCACTTCCTGCTTGTGGGCAGTGATAACATGCAGGGAGACAACCAATGACCCTTGTGCAGATTATCATGTGTAGTTCAAACCGGTTCTGGGCCGTTCAGACTGCAGGAAAAACGACTCAGAACCGTGTAGGATCCTGCTTTTGAAACGTTTTGAAATACCGGTATTCTCTAACCGGTAAATTGGCTGGTGAGCTTTCACACTGCAGATGGTACCATTTTAAAATGCTAAAAAACCGGCAATATACCGGCTTACAAGTGCGATGTGAAAGGGGTATTACTTTATAGTCTGTCATCATCGGATAAAATGTTCTTACATAGCCCAAGCATAATAGATAAAGAGAAATAATGAATTAAATAATTGGTATATTGGTTAACATTATTATTATTTTTATTATTATTATTATAAGATGATAATGACAATAATATAATAAATAATATTATATTATTTTAATTATTTTATTATTATTATTATTATTATTATTATTACTTTAAATAATAGTAACTGTCAACACAATTTCTGTAACTTATATACATTGAGAGCTATTAAGAGATATCTTTTCAGATGGTTTAAAAATTAAAACGAAATTTTATGTGACAATATACATTTAAAAAAAATATACTCCGATTGTCCTGATTATTATCTATTTTGTGAGACACTGCGCAAAATGTTAAATAAAATCTATAAAATACTAAACTTATTTTAGGATTCCAAAAGGTTGGGGTTGCCCTCAAAGGAAATATGTGTCTTGCTCCAGGAAATAAATATGTCCTCCTATATATTTAAATCTCAATAGAGTGCATGTGGTTTATATGAGAGAAAGTACTGTACACAACATGTGTTCATCCGAGAATAGAACATTCCAAAACAAACAATCTCGGATTCTGTTTAAAAATGACTAACTGGTACGTAGCTGTGAGTAACAATATTAGATTTTCTTCAATCGTGCCCCAGGGTGGGACATTCTCAGTTTATTACTGCTCAGTGCGCTTAGTACACTGTGACCATGTAACCCCTGGCAACTAGCATGAAACTCCCTGGCAATGAGCATGAAACTCCTGGCAATGAGCAAAAACCCCTGGGCAATGAGCATGTTACCATGGGTAATGCAACAGCCGGGGGAGACTTATTATATAGGATCCAAAAAACTTTTTTTTTTGGAATAGTTTGAATTTTTTTTCTTTTTTTTTTCCCCCTGACCCTTTTTTTATTCAAAGAGCAAGAAACCCGTGGCAATGGGCATGATGGTAAAAAAAATATATAATTATTGTATGGTGCGGAATGAGCACCTCCAACTAATTTTCTAGTTACAAAAAACTAAAATAAAATACGTTTGAACAGTGCTGGGTTTCATGGAGTAATATAACACATACAAATATCTCATCACAACAATATTTATTCTGAACATAAAAATATGGTATACTGTACCCAAAATAAAAGAAGTATGCGTACAATTATTGTTACAATAGAGACCGAAATGCACAATTTCCGATAGGTGTTTGTAGATTTGTAGATTCCATAGTGCAGCGTAGTTTGGTTGGAATGTGAATAAGTCGCTCAATCAATAACCGCTCATACGTCCAGTCAGTGGTAAACGATTAAAGGAATAGCAGTCAATTTCCCAGCAGGAGGAAGGTATTATTCCTGGAGCTGGGGCCATCTGATGGAATCCGCAACTAGCAATTGTTCTCGCATTGATGAATTGAGTACGGAGACGGTGATAGCAAAACCTTCTCATTTGTTAAGCTGGACCGGAACCAAATGGTGTGCAAAGGCTCAACGCATTTTGGTGCAACAAGTCCTCAGACATTCTTCCCGAGCTGCATGGTCTAAGAGTCTCAAGGGGCTTCTATAATATATAACCATTTGGATCAATCAATGAATCACAGGTGTGCATAATCACAAACATAAAAATAACAATCATAACAATATCAAAGTTGTTTCATGCATACATTTCTAGTTACGCCACTGGCTCTATTTATGTCTGACTTTATAGAGCTGTTTTGTGTCCGACTTTCTATCTCAGCTCCCATTGTATACAGCCTTGCAACTTTTATACAGGTTGAGTATCCAGTATCCGGATATCAGTTATCCGAAGTATTCCAAAAAACTTGGAATAGTTTGAATTTTTTTTTCTTTCCCCCCCCCCCATACCCTTTTTTTTATACACACCTAGTCCCCCGGCATCCACGGCAGGCCTTCAGCTTCATCTCCGGCGTCTCCAGCAATCCCAGGAGTGCATTACGTGAGTTCCCAGGCGCGCCGGTGATGTCACCGGCGCGCCTGGGAACTCGCGTAATGCACTCCTGGGACCGCTGAAGACGCCGGAGATGAAGCTGAAGGCCTGCCATGGACACCGGAGGACTCCATGGACGCCGAAGGACCATCTGGGACCCACCAGGGGAAAGGTAAGTTAGTAAAAAAAAACATAAAAATCCCTTATTCGGAATGCTCGTGGTCCCGAGCATTTCGGATAAGGGATACTCAACCTGTACTATACTACGCCTTCCCGTTGGTCTGAATGAGTCGGATGCTTCCTGAACTTGGTCTGATCTGACTTGCATTTGTAGAGTTAAATAATATTATAAATTATAATGTCTGACTTTGTGTGACTTTTTCTTGGCTTCTATAATCGTCTCCCATTACATCCCAGCCAATGTCTTTACGACATACAGAATGAGACATTAGATGTGACTGATATGCTTAAAGTCGAGTAGAATAACATTTTTATCACACTGGGGCAGATGCATTACGCCCGGTGAAGAGATAAAGATAAAATAGAAGGTGATAACACTCAAGCCAATCAGCTGTGTTTGAAAAATGACAGTTAGGAGTTGATTCGCTGGTGTGTTATCACCTTCCACTTTATCTCCACTTTATCTCTTCACCAGGCTTAATACATCTGCCCCAGTGTACCAGAGACGAGTCAGAAAATAATGGAGCTCACGCTCCAGGCCTCTACATAAAAATAGGCCCTATATCATGGCAGCAGAATGATAACCAGACACTCAGCTTGCCACACAGTTGGGTAGCAGTATTCAAATTGTATTTCTAGTTGTCTTACAAAATTACAGTATGCATTTATTTTACTTACGAACTGACCCACCCGGCGTTGCCCGGGAAAACCTTGGTTTTTCTTTTATTTCCAAAAGTGCTGAAAAATGTCATCTTATGCTTTGCCAAAAACCTAAGATTACAGAGAAAACAGGGTTGTGTCAAGATATAGCGCACCAAACAAAACATGCAGCAAAAGGTGAACAGTGTTTTTTGTCAGAACACACAAAGGTTTCCAAAAACCTAAGATTGTAATTTGGTAAAGCCTCCACCATAATGTTAGAATGTGTGTGTTGATACTCAATGACAGCAATGAAATCAGGTATGGTGGTGTTGTTTGAAACACATCGCTCCTGAGTTGATAGCTTGTGTGTGTTGATGAATTCCACATCCACTCCTGAGATTTAGCACCTATGACATACCCTCCAACATCTGAGGGTCAGAAATTGTTACAAAATCAGAAAGGGGCTTGGCCACAGGGAAGGGGGTGTGGCCACACCTCAATTTCTATACTTCCATTGGTACAGTTTCTAGGGTATGTAATTACAGGCGCTGAGTGTGTGGAGACCGGGGTGGGCGTTACTTACCGTGCCATAATTAATAAAAAATTCACTGCTCCCTGCCACAGAGTTGCTGCAGCAGTCTCTGACGTCTGGAGATCTGTAAAGTGCATGCACTAGGCATCTCTGCCAAACAGTGGGGCAGCTCCTGAGTGCGGGAGCAGGTCCGCGGGCCCGGCTACGTGATGTTATGACGCGACGCATGCTACCCAGACCACAATGCACCACTGGGTATGGATGCAATGGGCTAAATTCTTTTCTACACCCACCGGGCCAATCCACCGATCAAGCCATCGCAAACATCAACGGATGTATTCAAAATGTTTGGTCAATGGGCATGAGCGCTGCTTGTATTTGTTTGAATGTTATGATTGAAAGAAGTTGAAGAATAAGACTGAAATGAAGATTTGTCACGTTAAAGTGTACAATTTACTCAATAAATTGTGAAAAAAAATATGTGTACATAGAAATACAATCAAGAATTGAAAGTAGGATTAAAAAATAAGTTCTGAATCAAATTGCTAATTGTTTGGATGGGGGTGGGTTGCAAAACAAATCTATAGATGGGGGTGTGGATATTGTGGGCATAATTGGTGTTTGGTACACCTACAGAGGAGGGGGTCCCTGATTGATGGGAAATTTTCACTACAGTGTCACCGTAGAGGGATTCACAATTGGGGTGAAGGTGGTCTTTTAGGGACCCCTTTACAATACCGTAGGTCTCTTCTCCTGGAGCTTACGGTCTCCCTCAGTGATAGTCAATCACTAAGGGAGACCGTAGGCTCCAGGAGAAGAGACCTACGGGATTGTAAAGGGGTCCATAAAAGACCACCTGAATCCCACTTGGGGTTTCTCCCTACGGTTACTCTGTAGTGAAAATTTTCCATCAATTGCGGACCCTGGTAGGTGTACCAAACAACAATTATGCACACAATATCCAAACCCCCCCATCTATAGATTTGTTTCGCAACCCACCCCCATCCAAACAATTAGCAATTTGATTCAGAATTTAATTTTTAATCCTACATTCATTTTCTATGTACATATTTTTTTCACAATATATTGAGTAAATTGTACACTTTAATGTGACAAATCTATATCTCAGTCTTATTCTTCAACTTCTTACACTCATAACATTCAAACAAATACAGGCAGCACTCATGCCCATCGACCAAACTTTTTCTATGAACCAAAAGGGTCTGGGAAACCCTTAAGGCAGAGCAGTGCCTAACATCCAACTGACTAACAGGGTGAGTGCAGTGTACCCACTTTGTATTGATCAACGGGTGCATTGGCCAGGACAAAGATTTCTCAGTGCTGCCAGCCGGGGAGCGCAGTGACAGCCTGGAGGACAGGAGAGAAGGATATGGGTAAAAAAGAAAAAACGGTACATTCGGTAAAGTTTTTATTTGCCGGTACAGACTGTAAAAAAAACTGCAAATTCAGTACAGTTGGAGGGTATGCTATGATGCAATTATTTTTTATGTGTTCTGTGTGTTTGTCTGTGTTGTACTGTTTTTGTGTGTGTGTGTGTTGTAGTGTATGTGGGTGTGTGTTGTGTTGTATGTATCTGTCCAATGCGTAAGTGTGTGAGGTGCGCTACGTATATACAGTATGTGTACGTGTGTGTTGTGTCTTTGTGTATCTGTGCAATGTTTAAGTGTGTGTTTTTTGTGTGTTGTACTGTTTTTGGGTGTGTGTAGTGAATGTGGGTGTGTGTTGTACTATTAGAGGAATGTTATGTGTGTGTTGTGTGTATCTGTCCAATGTGTAAGTGCACAAGGTGTGCTATGTATATATGTGTGTGTAGTGTGCTGTGCAATATTTAAGTGTGTGTGTTCTGCATGTTGTACTGGTTTTGGGTGTGTGTGTTATGTGTGTGTTGTGTGTTTCTGTCCAATGTGTAAGTGTGTGAGGTGTGCTACATAAATATGTGTGTGTAGTGTGCTGTGCGCATCCTGGCAATGTTTAAGTGTGTGTGTTCTGTGTACTGTTTTTGGGTGTGGTTTGTAGTGTATGTGGGTTTGTGTTGTACTGCATGTGGTGTGTTGTGTGTGTGCATGTGTGTGTGTGTGTGTACAATGTGTATGTGTGTGTGATATGTGGTATATGTACTGTATATACTCAATTATTCCTAATTGTTTAAAGCCTCCACCATAATGTTAGAATGTGTAATTCATACTCAATGACAGCAATAAAATTAGGTGTGGTGTTGTTCCTTCGTCAACTGTTTCCCAGATCGTCAATCTTTTTTCCAGATCATCAATCAAGGCAAAATAAAATTTGGTGTTTTTTAAATTTCTAAGTGAAATTTCCCCAATAACGGCTTTGAAGTGCACACCACCGGGTCCAGAGGTACTTTGTTGCTGAATTTGGTCCTGTGTGTCTGCAATGCGACAGACACGCACACACACACGCACACACACACACACTCTTCAACTTATTATATAGATGTATGATCCATTCCAGTCAGGATTCAGGAGAAGACACAGCACTGAAACAGCCCTGGTATGTGTGCTGAATGGTCTCCTGATGGCAAGAAACAGAGGTGACTGTTCAAACTTAATCCTTTTGGATCTCTCCCCAGCATTTTAAACTGTGGGCCATGGGCTACTGATTGAGCACCTGAACAATTTCTGTGGACTGGATGGCACAGTACTGAGCTTGTTCAAATCATTCAGGTCACAGAGACCTGTCATCTGGAGTATATTCATCACCATCAGTGCCACTGCCATGTGGTGTCCCACAAGGTTCTATACTTTCCCCAATGCTATTTACAGTGTACATACTGCCAATGGGTGAAATAAGAGGACCAGCACAACCAATAACCGGGAGGTTTAGAATACCGGGTTGCAAACACACAAAAACAGCATATAGGCAGGAGAAAGTGGCACTTTCTTGGACTTCCAAAAGACAACTCTGGCACAAGTAGTGTTTATCAACATTTCAGATTTAACTCCACTATCAAGGCAAGAACAAGGAACATACATTAAAAACTCACCTAAATACCCCTTCCCCAGAATCATTCTCGATGTGTCACCACTCGCCATCCGCCCGCCGAAACCATCCACTTCCTGGATTCAGATATGCGTACTGCCAAAATCTCCACGTCACACATACGCATTCTATCTCTCAGGTATGGTGGTTGCTAGGCGACAGCACGAGTGTGGATGCTAAGGAGAAGAGCTCAAGGACAACATAAACACAATCTCTGTGACAGTCGGTTACAATAAAAAAAACTGCATAAATACTGTGGCTACTGAAGTAGGATGGTGGAACCATGCTAGTCAATCATAATAAATACTAAACTTATTAAAGAAACATATTATAGATGCATTGTTTATTTAACCCCATAGGTTTAATGGTATCTAGCTTGTAGATCCAGCAGGTCTCAAGTTGTAGCAACCTTTTCAAGAGATATCCTCGTAAATAATCTGGGACCTGATCAATCGGGTATACCGAAGGCTTGCCAGACTTTGTTTCATGTGTTTTGCTATGGGCTGATCAATTTGTTTGTTGTTTAAAGCCGCTCTAATTGCTGATTGATGGAGGGCAATTCTCTTCCTAAAAGTTCTAATCTTCTTCCTCACGTAGAAAACCCATACTCACAAACCTCTGAGTTTGAAACTTGAAACTAGAGAATACAGTATGTTGCCATAACTATATTGTGTTTCTATGTTAGATGAACTTATTTTAGTTTTCTTTGAGTTGCCAACAAAGAAAAAAGTGCAGCTGGATTTATCATTGGCAGTGCCATGATAGATGGTCTTAGATCTACATTCATTTGGTTTGCCACTAAATGACTCATCACACTGATGAAACAAACAAGCAAGAAATAAACATAGCAAGACGTGATACATCACCGGAGTATATTTCCATAGACACATCTCTTATGTTCTGAGGTTATTCTTTGCACAATGGGCCTTATTCTAGTTCACTCTAAGAGGCAAATTCCTTCTCAAATGGACAAAACCATGTGCACTGCAGGTGGGGCAGATATAACATGTGCAGAGAGAATTAGATTTGGGTGGAGTTTTTCTTCAAAGTGAGATCTATATTGCAGTGTAGAAATAAAGTCAGTTAGTATCCCTGCCCCGAAACAAAATAACTCACCCAAATCTAATTCTATCTGCACCTGTTATATCTGCCCCACCTGCAGTGCACATGGTTTTGTCCATCTGAGAAGGAATTTGCCTCTAAGAGTGAACTAGAATAAGGCCCAATGTGCTTTATTAGATTACAGGGTTTTCCTCTATTATTAGCTAGGTGAAAAGAAGTGAATCATAAATTATGTCAATATCAATAATGTGAATCTCAGATCATGATAGTGGAATACAATTTACTGTGGGAAATAAAAAAAAATTAGTCAGAGTTTTCTCCCGATAACTTTAGGAAGATTCGCCGGGACTTGCTCTGGGATCTCGGTGGCATCCCCAATAAGGACTAATTAATCAACTGGAAGTTTCCAGTAAGCATAAATAGTCTATAATTCATAACTCACCTTCTGAAGTGGTGTTTTCTGCATCAGGTGTCGGGAGCTGGGAGGAGTATGAGAGGTGAATGTGTAAGTGTCTGCGAGCATGGATGAGTTTGTGTGACACATCTCCTCCCTAAGCTAACTGCTGAGAGATCTACATCTCCAAGAAGCCCCTTGGAGTCCCAAGAGCTACCAGGACTCCCAGGAGCCCCTCCCCAGGGGGAAGGTGGGGTGGAGACCTCTGGGAGCCCTGAAGATCACTGCAGAGCACCTGGCAGGTGAGTTTCTTTTTTCCACAAATTTTTAGCTCTTTTTTTTTCAGTTTTTTTTTTAATTGGATACTGTGGCTATCAAGAGCATGCATAGTTGGGGTAATCCAAAATTTGTTGCAAGGTATGCAATTGAATTCCCCCTTATATGTAGGCATGTTTTCTGTGGGGAGACAAGCAGACAAGAGGCATATAGGGATAAGAGAACCCTACAATAATTTTGGTTTGGGAACAGAGGACATTGATATATTTTAAACTATATTTCTTTCTTTATCTTTTTCATATTTTAAAAATATTTCACCTTTTAATGAATCAAATAAAAGTTAAATCTTAAAAATAAACATTGTGACTGTTAGTGCACTTACAAAATACTTACTTTTCTTGTAAACATTGTGTATGTGTACCTCCTGGAGAGGGTCATGTTGGGAGGTATGCATACAGGGAGGAAGCCGAGGAAGATAGCAGGTGCTGTGTCGAGAGAGGAGCTTGAATCAGTCAGTTAGGATGACCAGATTTTATTACACTGAGAACAAAACCACAATATTGAATTATTTTTTATATTAGATTTTTCAAAGGCATAACAAGAAGACATATCCGTAATCATGTACAGGTAGCCGTTGGTATTTAGGTAAGTGTCTAAGACACCCAAGTAACAGACATTACTTCGATATAGATAACTAGTATAAAAGTGACCTTATGTCTAAGTAAAACAACCAATCATGTTTATAAGTTGAAAAAAGTTATACCTAATAATAAGAAGGGGAGGGGATAGGGGAGGGGTGAGACAAAGGGAGTGGTAATAAGGGTGGGGGGGAAAGGTGAGCAGGGGTATTATAGTGCATGGATATGTTAGCTAAAGATTTTGATGAATAATACATACCATATATATAGGTTGTCATCTATATATGACTTGCCTGATAAATCATTCGCTACACATAGACTCTGTTGCGGGATCCAAGGCTCCAGCTTCTCCCAGTATCCGGACCTGGTGGGACTCTGTCAGGGGCTAGGGGGCAAGTCCAGAGCACTGGCCCATAATCTGCAAACCCTACGGGAGACGGAATGCTTTTGCGCGCCGAAGGCGCGCTGGAAAATTAGGGGCGTGGCCTATCATAAGGGGACGTGGCCTGTACCAAGATTGTATTGTCTACCTGCAGATTGCACATTTTAGCGAACCTTGTAATACCCATTACACATAAAGCCACATGCCGTAATGCCAATTACACATTATGCTGAACACCATGATGCCAGTTACACATTACGCCCAAAACTGCGATGTTAATTACTCAATACACCGCACACTGTGATGCTAATTACCCATTATGCCGCACACCTTGATGCCCATTACACCCCATACTGTGATGGCAATTACCCAATGCTCTCCACACCTTAATGCAGTGCAGGAGGCCGGCGCCCATTTTCCTGTAGCCGCGGCCGTGTTCTGGAAGCCGCGGCCAGCGCAGGAGGGCTGGAGGAGCTGATCCAGCGCGGCCTGCAGCCAGTGGGTGGGTAAGTGGCCCGGGGGGGCATATGGCACTCTGCCCCCCGGCCCAGCCCGCCCCTGGACTCTGTACACTGGACTACTTTGTTGGACCGCAGTTTGCCTTGAGTGATTTTAACCATATGCTTTTATTTGCATACAAATTGTAAGTGTACATCTTTATTAAATTCACCTGTTTTAAAGTTATGCACTATTATTTCTTTTCATTGTGTCATTTCATATATGTGCCACTGCTGAGAGGACGTGGCTATTGGAGGATTTAAACGATTGGCAATCCTATCTTTCATGAAACCATCATTGGTGACATTATTTTTGACTTGTTTGTGATACTTCACACAGACCTATCATATATGGGAACACCACCAGCGCTAATTCAACAGTTTCACTTTTTTTTGCTCATCTCCTATACTAGGTGGTTATTGAATGTCACCTTAAATTGTTGATAAGCTGCTTCTGTGTTATGCGCATTTTGTAACACAATATCTAGAAATGATGCCCGAGTTCAAGAAGTGAAGTCAATAAAGTTGGAGGTGTCTTATGGAAGACGTATTTGAAGAGCGAGTAGTTAATTTACTGTGAGAGTAGGGAATTGTGTATTAAACCGTGGGAAGTTGTGAAATGATTTCAATATGTCCAGTTGGGTGGAAGGAGGCAATGATTTGATGAATGGTTCCCATACATGGAGAAATATCTGAGCGCTTTTATCAATATCTTGAGATTGAATAGATCTTTTGGTACTTGTGGAGTATCACGGCTCCCATCGCATGCCATTGCATGCCATATATAGTGGCATGCGATGGCATGCAATGCGATTTTTACTGATTTTTGCCATATTTTGACAAAATCGTATGCAATCGCATCGCATGCGATTTGATCGTATGCGATCGCATACGATTTTGCACTGAAAAGCATCCAAATGCATTGGAATTAGTATTAAACATGTTCAATGGCCCCCAAATGGCATTTTTGAGGCTGTACCACCCCCACTATCAACGCGAACCCGAAGCGTGCCGAGCGGCGGCGGTACGCGTCCTACGACCTTTTCATACCCCCACTATCCACGTCGGCGTGGAGTTGAGAATAGAATAGTGTGGCGAGCGCAGCGAGCCACCGAGCCCGAAGCGTGGCGAGCGGACACGGACACCTGTGAAGCCCGTGAGGGGACGAGTATACCTGTGAAGATATCCGCGTCCCCTCGCGGGGCTCGCTGCACTCGCCACGCTTCGGGCTCGGTGGCTCGCTGCGCTCGCCACACTTTCTATTTTCAACTCCACGCCGACGTGGATAGTGGGGGTATGAAAAGGTCGTAGGACGCGTACCGCCGGCGCTCGCCACGCTTCGGATTCGTTGATAGTGGGGGTGGTACAGCCTCAAAAATGCCATTTGGGGGCCATTGAACATGTTTCATACTAATTCCAATGCATTTGGATGCTTTTCAGTGAAAAATCGTATGCGATCGCATGCGATGCGATGCGATTTTTTCGCATACGATGGCCATCGTGGGAGCCGTGATAATCCACAAGTACCGATCTTTTTTCCAAATAGAGAAGTTGTAGGAGTTTTTGCAATACTTCATTAAGGTTAGGAGGTGACTTGTCAGTCCAGTGTATCAAAATTATTTTTTTAGAGATGGTGATAGTTTTTATGAGAAAAGTTAGGGGATATATGGAGTTCCCCCTTAGGTTCCATAAATCAAAGTTAGAGAACACAATGTTGTATATGTCCAGGTTCTTGTGGAAGTTGAAAAGAGAGTTGAGATAAGAAGAAATTTTATACCAGAATCTCTTAATTTTTCCGCACTCCCAGACACAATGGTTGAAGGAGGCTGTAGAATGATGGCATTTTTGACATGCTCCCGATTCATCTTTAGCCCAGTGCTTTCTTTGAGAGGGTGAGATGTATGCTCGGTGTGCAAATCTGACGTGGACCTCCTGAAGATAGGCTGGTTTAATATATTTAAATGCTGACTCGTATGATTTAGATAAGGCTAAGTCATCTATACTAGAAGTAATACATGCATTCCAATTAGTAACAATACTGGACCATACTGAGTCAGAACCAATTTCAGATAAGTGAGTATAAATATCCCTGGTATGATACGGTGTGATAGAAATTTTCCTCAATAATGAAAGTATTATATCAGAGGAATTGTGACTGTTTCCCAATTTATTTAAGGTTGAGGCGTAGTGGCGAAATTGTAGGTACATATAAAACTGTTTAGAAGGGATATCGTATAGAGATTGGATTTCAGAGAATGGATATAACACCCCCCCCCCCCCCCCAGGATCGAAGACTTTGGATATATTTGATAGACCTTTATTCTTCCATGAGTAGAACAGGGGATTAGATAGGGAAGGGGGAAAGGCGGGATTTCCCCAGACAGAGGCATATGGAGAGCTATGTGGGTCTCGTTTTAACTTCTTGTTAAGAGAGAGCCTCGTAATGTATGTGTCGTGATGAATTATTTCTTTTATCAATTAAACTTACGAGGGGCTACCCAAAAGAAACCGGAGTAATTTTGTATTTGTGTATTTATTTGTCCAATTTAAAATCACCATCAAAGTACTTTCCACTTGAATCAATACATTTATCCAAACTTTTTTTTATTGTTCAAAACCTTTTATAAAATGTATCATGGTCATTGAGGCCTTTTAGTACTTTTGCCATTTATTTTGTTTCACCGTTTCAGTATCAGCAAAATATTTTCCTTTAAGGTCTCTTAAAATTAAAATAAAACTAAAATTGCCCTGGGCCAGATTGGGTGGACACAGTGGGTGAGACAAAGGTGTAGTTTTTGTTAAAACATGCTTAGTAGTCAGTATTGTGTGGGCAGGTGTGTTGCCATGATGGAAGGACCAAATCAGGACATGTTATCCTCAAGTCATAACCTTTTCAAATAAAAACTGTGGTTGACTGTTTGACCCTTGGGTACAAATTTTGAGTGCAATGGCGACCTTCCAGAATGGCATGAAGAATTTTTTTTGATCGGGTGGTCAAAGGATGTCTGGAAAGAGGTTGATCATCAATTGACATTTCACCTCATTTGAAATGACAGAACAACTCATAAACTTGTGTTTTACTCATGGCAGCTTCCTTGTAAGCTGTTTGTAGCATAACAACCATTTCCATGACATTTTTCCTCAAAAGGAAACAAAGCTCGTGCGCCCCATTCTGAAGGAGCCTGATACCACATAACTAGAAATATAATGGGCCCCATAACAAATTATGGAAAGGGTCCCTCCAGGGACAGGAAAGAAGGAGAGACAGTGACTGGTAGAGAGAGGAAAGACAGCGACTGGGAGAGAGAAGGAGAGACAGAGACTGGTAGAGAGAGGAAAGACAGCGAATGGGAGAGAGAGGAGAGACAGCGACGGGGAGAGAGAAAAGGAGAGACAGCGACCGGGAAAGAGAGGAAAGACAGCGACTGGGAGAGAGAGAAGGAGAGACAGCGACTGAAAGAGAGAGGAAAGACAGTGACTAGGAGTGAGAGAAGAGACAGCGGCTGGGAGAGAGAGGAGAGACAGCGACTGTGATTGAGAAGAGAGACAGCAACAGGGAGAGAGAGGATAGACAGCCACTGGAAGAGAGAGGAGAGACAGTGGCGGGGAGAGAGAGGAGACAGTGACAGGGAGAGAGAGAGAGGGGGACAATAATTCGGCAGTGAGACACAGAGATGGCACCCTTGCAGCTTTGAGTGTGCAGATGGGCCAGCCCTGTGCGGGATGCGTGGACATGTAGATGCCCCAGATAGCTTTGCAAGCAATTGATTGGTTAAGTTGGTGGAGAACACTTAAGGGCGTTCTTGTCTTTAGTACCCCTCCAACCCTGACCCCCCCCAAACATTAATCCAGCCCTGGTATATTTGCAAACGACAATTTCAGAACACTGCTATCTAGATATAAAATGTGACTTTACTGTTTTTCTGAATGACAGCACCGCAGAATGAAGGATGGTCTCTTTGGGCATCTGTTTGTATCTTCTACAAATGAATTGTAAAAGACGGTAACATTTCATGAATCATACATGCTAGATTTAGAACGATTTGTGTACTTTAAGCCACATGTTAAGGTTTACAGTCACTGAGTTATGCTGAACGGTACTTTGAGAAAGACCACAGAGATTTACTCTTTCTTGCCTCAATAATGTACTTAATAAAACAAAGCATGTTTAATTACTACAGTATGTGTTTGACAATGTTATATCTAAAAAGCTTGACATGACGATGGCTTTTCTATGTCTGTTTTAGAGTCAGAAGGTAGCATCATGTGAGTTCCTTACGAAAAGAGACTTTGTTGGTTTGTTTGTGGTTTCCCTTAGATGACTAAAAAGAAAAATTTCCTTAAATAGAGCTAAAAACTTAACTATTTTCAGCATTCCCCCAAAAAAAGATCTGGCAGCCATTCCATTTGTACTGCACTTGTAATTGCTCTCCAGGAGAATTAGATGGTCCATCTTCTCCATCCTGTTTTGTAGGTACAGGACACAGTGCAATTGACAGGCTTAATTAAAGGGTCTGAAGATAACTTATAAAAAAAAGTTTTTGAAAACGATATAACTTTTCTCTGTATTCTGATTACGTCTGAGCATCCTCAGTTTTGTTGAAACTTTTGGATTTTAAAGTTGCTGATATTTTTAGAGAGGAAGATTTCCACTAAGGGCTGTGATATGTGCATGGTCAGTAGTGTCAGGTCTATGCATAGGCAGATTACCCACGGTGCGACACGGGGCGGTCGCCCCGGGCCCCCACACATTCTAGGGCCCCCACCCCCACCACCTTACTGCTGCGGCGGTGGCAGGTGGGTGCCAGGCAGCGGGACGGGCAGCGGGTGGGTGCCAGCATGTCCCTGCGGTGTACGTGAGCCAAGGTCCGCCGCGGGGTCCCTGCGGTGGATGGGAACTAGTAGTTCCCACCAGTTCCCATCTGCGCAGGGACCCCGTTGCTGACCTCACATCCGCCGCAGGGACCCAGCACAGCACCGATCACCGTGAGGTACCGTTCGGGGGGCGGGGGAGGGGGGGATCTGTGTGTGTGTGGACTGTGCCAGTGGGGGGGGGGGGTGGCATGTGGAGTGTGCGGGGGCGGGCACAAACCATGTCGCCCAGGGCCCCCACAAACCTTAATCCGGCCCTTGGTCTATGTACGAACAGGAGATAAGGGAACTGAACTCAAAAGGCACAGAAAACACCTCTACATATCGCTTCTCCATATGTTCTAAAGGGGTTTGCTCTGCCTTCAGCCTACTAGTGCTATTAGGAGCCTACAGTATTGCACTAGTGATGTCATAGACACTAGGGGTGAGATTTAATAGGATGAGAGATTCAGAAAGTTGGTAAGAAATCTCCAGTTTTTTTAAAGCAGCAATCATTTACACTGCAAAACTAGTTTGATTTTGCTGTGTAAATGATTGCCGCTTTAAAAAAACTGGAAATTTCTTACCAAATATCTCACTTTCTGAATCTCTCATCCTATTAAATCTACCCCTAGGTCACTTGCGATGTCATGGGCAGCTATAGCAGTGCTAATTGTCCGAGGTTCTACTTGCCTACACCCCCAGAACAGCCACTGTGTTCCAATGTCGCTTGATATTATCATCTTAATTGATATGTTTTATGATCATTTTAGAAGTATCTTCCTAAATAAACAAACTATCCTATTAAATTGCTTAATAAATTATCATTATTGTAACACTTTCATAACACTTTTCAGTACTTAAACTGTCTTTTTATTAATGTAAAACACGTTAACATTTACCCTGTTACTTCCTTCCTGTGTGATGCCTTGGGGCGATTGGGCTGTGCTGGACCGAGGCTCCCATGTTCTGAACCTGAACCCTGGGAATGTCAGGGACCCCTTGATGAGGTCACCGTGACCCAGTAAGTTGCCCTATATTTCAACCAAAAATTATGCCAAGATACTCAATTTTACTCCATGTTAAATAGTAGAATGTATTATTTATAGCAGTGTCCTTGATGTTTGGAGGGTGCACCTGCATCTCTTCTTTTTTATTAATAAATGACACAACATAAAAGTGTCACAATTATTATGCTTTAAAGTGTGTCATTTTAAATTCCTATACTCTTATTATTTTATATTCAGTTTATCCCCATGCTGTGGAGTCACTAGATAGCAAATGTGTGTAAGGGCCCCTATGTACCACCCAATGGTGAAAAATGTATATAGCACATGTTACTTTGACAGTGAAGATGGGCCCCTTTCAGCTGTGGGCCCCATAGCAGCTGCACTGCCTGCATCTATAGTAGCTGTATCCCTGTATATAACACAAGTACCTGTGACAGGGAATGTGGCCCCTTTCAGCTGTGGTCCCCTTAGCTGCTGCACTCCCTGTACCTGTGGTAGTTACACCCCTGTATATAACACATGTAAGTGATAGGGAAGGTGGGCCCCTCTCAGCTCTGAACCCCATAGCAGCTGCACTCCCTGCCCCTATGGTAGCTACACCCTGTATATAACACATGTAACTGTGACAGGGAAGGTGACCTCTCTCAGCTCTGAGCCCATAGCAGCTGCACCCCCTGCACCTATGGTAGCTACACCTCTGTATATAACACATGTAACTGTGACAGGGAAGGTGGCCCCTCTCAGCTCTGAACCCCATAGCAGCTGCACTCCCTGCACCTATGGTAGCTGCACCCCTGTATATAACCCATGTAACTGTGACAGGGAAGGTGGCCCCTCTCAGCTCTGGCCCCATAGCAGCTGCACCCCCTGCACCTATGGTAGCTACACCCCTGTATATAACACATGTATCTGTGACAGGGAAGGTGACCCCTCTCAGCTCTAGGCCCCATAGCAGCTGCACCCCCTGCACCTATGGTAGCTACACCCCTGTATATAACACATGTCACTGTGACAGGGAAGGTGGCCCCTCTCAGCTCCGGGCCCCATAGCAGCTGCACTCCCTGCACCTATGGTAGCAATACCCCTGTATATAACACATGTAACGGTGACAGGGAAGGTGACCTCTCTCAGCACTGGTCCCCATAGCAGCTGCATCTCCTGCACCTATGGTAGCAATGCCCCTGTATATAACACATGTAACTGTGACAGGGAAGGTGGCCCCTCTCAGCTCTGTGCCCCATAGCAGCTGCACCCCCTGCACCTATGTAGCTACACCCCTGTATATAACACATGTCACTGTGACAGGGAAGGTGGCCCCTCTCATCTCTGGCCGCATAGCAGCTGCACCCCCTGCACCTACGGTAGCTACACCCCTGTATATAACACATGTCACTGTGACAGGGAAGGTGGCCCCTCTCAGCTCTGGGCCCCATAGCAGCTGCACCCCCTGCACCTACGGTAGTTACACCCTTGTCCCCATGATTGTATGCTGTTTCATACAATTTTTTGAATAAATATAATAATATTACATAGAGTGCTTATTATATAGGGTACTTAATACTTACTGATTGCAGCTTTGCATATCTACTGTACATGATGTAAAATTGAATAACATATCGTAAAGTTATGTTTATTAAAAACAGAAAATTACTTATAAAGTAATCTTCAAACACATGCCCTGAGGTAAAAACTACATTTGGTCAAACCTACCAACGGAGCATGTCTTTGGCAACTAATTTAAACAACTGTACTTTTGATGAATGAAGAATTTCCTTTCGGGACAAAATTACAGGCTGTGTCAGAGCAGTTGTTTAGTGAACTGTTATTTGGAGTCAGCCCCCCCCCCCCCCTCCAATTTACAAAAGAAAGAAAGAAAAAAGTATAGTACACAAGTTAGTGTCTTAGCTGCAAACAGCTGCCACACACAGCTCAGTCATCCCTTGCAAACAGCACTGACATAACATCCCCTCCTCTTTCGTCTTGTCTGCTGGCTACAGTATATAGCCTGCTTTATGTTTCCGAAGGTCTATTTAGATCCTTAATTACACAATTATACTACAAAATGACACTTCCCATCTCCTGCTGTTGTGCTGCAAGAAGAAATGTACAATCTTGTTTGAACATGAAAAAATAAAGATGAGAAGGTTTATATATATTTTTTTCAGAGAACGGTGATTACCACTTTCTGTCAACAATTTTTGCCCTGTAGCTAAAAATTTGCCTGTGATCCTCCCTCGATTTCTTGAAGCAATGGAAAACTGTTTAATATATTATAAGCTGCACCAATTTTCTGTGTGGTAACCTAGTAACCCTTCCTAAATACCTTTTTCTTCAATGTAATATAATTTGGACCCCAAATATTTTTTTTAACTTAAGGTTTTTTGCATGGCAGTGGGGTAGTGCTGCAGCTTCACCTATCTGCCAATGTGACAATGATTAATGGCGCTGAGCATCAGGAGCCAAGGCACACTGACTGCACAAGTGTGCAGTGCATTACTGGGAGTTGACTAAGTCCCATGAGACTTTGCACAAGAGGACAGAGGCTGAGAGGCTTGTGCTGAGCTCTGCTTGGTGGAGCTCATCATATGCTTCTCAGGCCCATGGAGGATAGCAGAAGCAGCGGCCTAGTCATGGGTGGATTTTTAATCAGAGGCAGTAGTTTCTTATATAGCGCAGCAGATTCCGTTGCGCTTTACAATAGTAGACAGTGATAAAACAAACTGGGTAACAACAGACAGACTTGGAGGTTAGATGGCCCTGCTGCAAGCTTACAATCTATATGTTTATATTAATCCCCCCTTCTCTGCAGTTACCCATTGACCAAGTTTATACTGCCTTTACTCTGTTTTGACAGTGTAATATTCTCCCGTGCAGTTTGCGGTCAGTAAAGACAAGTGGGAGGCCCCCCTGTCTAAAGTGCCCCAGGCCCCCCGAAGGCTTAATCCGGCCCTGACTGTGTGAGCTGGTGGGACAGTCCCAAAAAATTGGACTGTCCATCGAAAACTTGGACAGATGGGAGGTTTTTGATTGTTAGCAATATTAACCTACCTTTTTGCCCATCTACTGGTGGGACTGCGTTGTATGGGGGTATTCTGATTGGATCATATCATTATGGATTCCTCTCCCCTATACAGCGCCGATAAACAGGTGTTGTGTTGTAGGGGTCGGTGCTATGATGATGCAATACAGTCCCTCTTTGTCTGCCCACTTGTGCACTACAAATGGGCACCCAAGGGGGGATGCAGGACATCTGCCCAGCTTCACATGGGACCGGGAGAGCCACCTTGTTGTTCCTGGGAGGGTAGGCAAGTAAGTTAGGATTGTAATACAGTAGGCTGTACAATAAGATCATAATAATAATAATATTAATAATAATAATAATAATTTTATGAGATTGTTAAGATGCAATGGACATGTGTATATTTTATTTCGTGACTTTTTGCAATTCACTGTAGCCGACACAACACGTGTGTTTTCCTGATATGGTAGACTGACGTGAATCTTTTGCATGCTAAGTCTAAAACAAAGAATAGGAAACAGGTCATTAAAGGATTTGTATTTTAAATCTCTTCTTTGAACAGCCATATTAACATACAAATATTAATTGTTAAGGTTTTATAGAAGGGCATGGACAAGGGTGTGATTTGGGAGAAGGGGTAAGATATATTATTGCATGCTAAGTACAGGAGAACATCCAAAACTGATATGATAACTGAGCTACTATATTAGGTAGATTTTATTTTGTGGCTGCCACAAAGATAACTGATCACAGAATGGCTTTGAAAAGAGCTGCTCATAAACACAGTTTACATACTATATAAAACATATATTTTTTGAAGATCCATTAACACTGGCCCTGACGACTGCCCAGCTCTACCCAATATATTATGAACATAGGGGTTATTCTGGTTGATTTGCAAGGCTGTGAATTCGTAGCCTTGTGAGTCCACGATACACCGCCTTGCGAATGGTGGCTGGCCGCCACCCATTCGCAAGGTAAATTCACTCACAGGCAGTGGCGTAACTACAAACATAGCGCCCGCCGGAAATTTTGGGTGCGCCCCCCCAAGAATAGTTAACACCCCTCCCTTATCCCTCTGCCCCTTGCTGCCGCTGCCTCTGTAACCGGGACACGCAGTTCTACTTCTCTGCGGTTCCGGTGCTCCTCCTGGCTCGGATCCTGCTGCTATTATACAAAATATCCCACACAAAATGTCCGCCACCTTACAGCAGACAATTTTTTGGATGATAAAAACGGTCTGCTATAAGTGGGACATTTTGTGTGGGAGATTTTTTTTATAATAGCAGCAGGAGCTGAGCCAGGAGGAGCACCAGGACCGCAGAGAAGTAGATCTGCGTGTCCCGGATACAGAGGCGGCGGCAGGGCGGTAACGGGGGTAAGACAGGAAGCAGCGGAACAATAGCCCCGCAGACACCCGGAGCCCACACTTTACTCAGTGCCTCCCCACCGCTGTGGGGTCTGCGGGGCTATTGTTATGCCACTGCTTGCAGGCCATGCGAATGGATGTTACACAGTAACATCCATTCGCAGCCTGGTGGAATCCAATGGTGGCGAAGGCTCTCGCATATGTAAGATTGCCTCAGAGCAACCTTACAGATGCATGTCTGCTCAGGGGGGAAGTAGGCGGGCAGCTGACATCCGGTGATGTCAGCTGCCCGACCCCCACCTGTCCATCATGCCTCATTAGCATGAGAACGCCCAGGGGCGGATCCAGGAGAAAATTTACAGGGGGGGCACCATGATAGGCGAGGGTTTGGGAAGGGTTGTTTGTGGTGCCAGTGTACATGCTAAGAGAGCGGTGAGAGAGAGAGGAGAGCAGAGAGAGGACAGAAATTAGGCCCTGGCGTTTAAAGTACACAGGCCCACCTTGGCTACAAAAGTGAAGGTTATAGTTGTGCGCGCGCCGAAAGCGTGCTACAGAAAAGGGTGTGTGGATACACAAAAGGGGCGTGTCCTTGAGTGTATTGTACCACACCATATACAACTTCTACACATTATGCAACAAAATACTAGACCCTATTATACCCAAAATTCACATATTGCCACTTGGATTGAGCCAAAATTCACATAATGCCACACGGATTACATGCTCATTGCCAAGGGTTCCATGCTTGTTGCCATGTGGGATTACATGCTCATTGCCAAGGGGGAATACATGCTCGCGGTAACTGTGGGACTGCCGCTGCCAGGCAGAAGTGACAGCCATTGACAGCCAGGCAGAGAGTGAGGGGCTGCCTGACTGTATTCAGAGCACTGAAGGTTCCAGCTATTTGAAATAATACCCCTTTCACACAAGGAAATGCAGGGATTTACCCAGGAATATGGTCCCAGGATCATGCAAGGACATTCCTAGGTTGGCCCCTTTTACACCAGCCTAGTCCCTGCATTTTAACCGGCTATATCGTTTAACTGGCTATATCTTCAGAATCAACTGACCCATTTACCCAGTATCGTATTGAAGAACTTTTTAGTGGGCTTCGAATGATTTTGGTCACTTGAAACTGGGCCATTTGGTTCCAGAGAAAAATGCCCTCAAAGAACATAAACAGCCTTGAAATTACATTTCAAAAATAAAAAAATCGGTTTACCTGCAAAATCTCCGGAACCATTTGACCCATATAGAACAGCCTGGTATCATATTGAAGGCCTGGAGATTTGGGTTTGAATGAAATCAACGAGCTTCTGTGATGCCAGTGGGGAACTGGGTGGGGGTCAGAAGTAAAGGCTCCCATGTTATCCTATGGGGAAAACGTTCCAGCTTTGCCCAGCAGTATCTCCGGTTCCGGGAGGGGGGGGCACGTGCTTGGGTGCCCCCCCCCTCAATCCGCCTATGCAATGGCGTTGGATTTATTGTTAGTTATAGCAGGTGTTGTTATGGCCAAAGGAAAGTTCCTGTTGGTAATTAACACAAGCCCGTTTGGGTGAGTTTTTGGTTTGGTTGGGAAAGGAGGGGAAGCAGACATAGATATATTGCACGGGAGGAAAGGAGGCAGATGTGGCGGTAACATGTATAACTAAATCATTTAAAAGGAATGGGTAACGCGCCTCACATACAACATCTTCAGCCAGCCTCAGCAAATGATAGCATGGGCTGTATCTTCAGTATAACAGGGAGATCATCAGAGTTATCTCCCCTGGCAATGTGGAAACTTATTATAGTCTTGGCTTGGTAGTATAAGCCTATGGCCTCTTTTGGGGTATGTATGTGTAGTGCCTGGCATTACTGGGATCTATTTTCTCTCTGTCTCACACACACCAGTTTTTCTCCACCTCTCTTCCCTTGGCCCTTTCCCCCAGCTGTCACTGACCGTCCTTCACCCTTTCCCTGTCTCTCTTGCACTCTCTTGCCCTTCCTCATCTCTCTCTATACTATCCTGCTTACCCCATCTCTCTTCTCTCTGTCACTCTTGCCCTCTCTCTCCCCCCGATTGCACCATCTCTCTCACTCTCTCTCTCTCTCTCCCCCTGATTGCCCAATCTCTCTTCCCCATCTCTCTCACTCTCTCTCCCCCTGATTGCCCCATCTCTCTTCCCCCTGTATCTCTCTCTCTCCCCCTGATTACCTTATCTCTCTTCCCCATGTCTCTTTCTCTCTTTCTTTCTCCCCCATGTCTACTTTGCTCTTTGTCCTGTTCCATCTGGATGGACACCCTCCACCCACCTAACTGAATACCACTGCAGGCACCCAAAAGGATCCTGATGTGTCAGGTAAGTATACTCACCCTCTACCTGCTCCCCAACCCCTGACCCTCCTTTGCAGCAACCTAACCCTAACAACCCCCACAACCTGACCCACACCGTCCTCCAAGTTTCTAAACCCAACCCCCCTTCCCTAGCCGCACGCTGGCGCTCCACACATAATTACCCCAGGTTTTCTGCTTATGTCACCCCCTTCCACAGGATATTCTGTAATTACACTTGGAACTGGTTTGTTTGAAAACCCAAGGTTATATGCTAGACTACTATTAGAGAATGAGTGCAGCTACAGTGTATGGGCATGGTCGGCCTAGTCCCTGTTACTTTCAGCTTTCTTGGTCACTGTACGTGGTCTCTGACTGCAGACAAATCCATACTGGGCAAGTCCTTGGAAAAGCCCCTTAGTTCCTCCCTTGGTCATCAACAGTTTCCAGCCCTCCACCAGTCGATGCCTGTGAGAGATTGTTCTGCTTTTCTGTGCTACCAAGCAGATAATAGGTGTCTACCTGTTAATATATAGAGCTGTCTTCTTTGCACGCACACATTCATCTAACTTAGAGCTTTTTTACCGTCTGTGGATATTGGAGCTTGTGTATAAAAGGGCTTTAAATATCAGATGTCACATTTTATATGTTGCGCTGCATTTTAACATATTTACAGCTATTTATAAAACCGGAAATCACCGAACAGCAAAAGAAACAGATTGTAAAAACAGGAGTAAACATTGTAAAGTCCGTCTTCAACAGGATAAACCAGGCAATATTGTAACATTATTTTAAGAAAAACAGCAGTAAAGCAAGAACGAGTAAAGATTCAAGAACATTGTTTTATTCTGCTGAGGAAAACATACATTAGATGAGCACAATATGGTCACACCTGATGCTAAATACAATCACAGATGACTAATAATAGGAAAGGCAAGTCGCGCGTTAACAGAATTCTGATACATTATACGTTACACGTTACACGTCATATCATTAACAAAAGTCTTGACTACGACGATGATGAGGCTGGCGGCTTGTGTTCTGTGACGTCAGCCCCCCCCCCCCCCCGGCACGAATTGGCCCGTCCACGTACCCAGCATTTTGGTGGGGACGTCCATAAAAGGCTTGGTGTTCCAAAGGTCCAGCGCCGTCACTGCCCCCCGGTCCTCCCTCCCCACACAGAACGGCCCGGTACCTGTGTAACTCGCCAAATCAGTTCATTGCCAGGGATTGTATATGTGCAAATACGTGCTTTCGCAGGAGCAGACCCCCGAACATTGGAACAGGGCCGAATTCGCCCCGTCTCGATTGCTATAGAATTAAGTCCATACAGTAGTTTCAAGTCACTTTATGAAATTCCTTCTCCTTCTTCATTGACAATAATTGTTCCACTGACTTTAAAGATATTACTTCTCCAACTGAGAGTAACCGATGATGTCTGATCGAAATATGAAAAACGTTTTTGATTTACCTCCGATGAAATGTGTCATTAAAGAACCTGTATGTAATGACTAACAAGGATTGTCTGCAAACTTATAGAACGAACCTCTACTATTCACCTATAACAGCCCTTTTTTCCCATGGAATGTGATTCATTCATAATTACTCCTTTGACCACATGTTTTATTTATGAGTAGTACGGCTGAAGTTTTTTAGAAAGTTTGGTGCAGGTTGCTTATGAGTTAAGGTGGGAAATTTACCAAGATGGAAGTTCTATTTCACATTGGATGTTGCTTGGGGAACTCATCAGATACTGGGGGAAACTTACTAAGGGAAAATCTTAAAAAATAGGTGTATTCGTATACAGAAATACACCTATTTTCTACAAATTCGTATTTTCGGGATTTACTATTCCGAAAATACGTAAATTCGTATTCATGGCACATTCGTATTTGTATTTACAAATACGAATGTATACGCCATAGACAGAATACGATTAGGAATCACCATTCAAAAAATGGTGATTCCTAATTTACTAAGCAGCCATTACCGGCAATTAGCGGGATACGGCCACTAATTGCTGGTAAAATACGCCTGGAAAATACACTTCATTTTCCTGGTGTATTTGTCAGAAGCCTGCACGGATCAATCAGATCCATACAGGCTGCAGTGTATAAAAAAATAGGAAAAATAAAATAAAAACGGAGTGGGGTCCCCCCCGATGGCTGTAACCAGCCCCAGGCTCACAGAGCTGGTCCTGGTTTTAATAAATCAGGGAAAAATCCGAGTAGGGTTCTACTGTTTTTTTAAAACCAACACCGGGCCCAAGGGCCAGTCCTGGTTCCCCGGCGAACACACCCGCCAGATGCATCCCGTCCTGCTGGCCGAATCCCTTTACAGGGCTGCTAACGGATGTGTACAATTACACATCCGTTTGCTAGCACCTCCGCACAGAGGAGAAATCATATGATGGTCAATTACCATCAAATGATTTCTCCTCCACTGCCCGGTGTGTGATTTCTCCTCCATTTGCTGTGTGATCCAGAAGTTACTCGGCGGCTTCTAGTAGCGATGTGAAATCAGGGCGAGGGGCAGGCAGGGGAAGGCCTGCATTCGCTTGGGCCCGCACAGCATTTTTTAAAGGACCGCAAACCATTTTTGTGGGCACGCCCATGAAACACTGAGGGTCCACAAAGGAAGCCCCCTGCCTGTCACTCAGGCTGTGAGCACTTCAAAGAAAAAATTAGCCAGGGCCTGTGCATGCACATTGGTGACAATGCACATACGCAGACCCCAACCATCGCCGGAGGGTGCGAATTTGGACCTGCTGCAAGCTATGAGGCAACGGGAGGTCTTTGCATCTATTGAGATACAAGGTTCTTTTAACGCAGCCTTATTGACATTACAAGGTTCAGCTAATACCGCAGATGTGACATCACAAGTCTCAGCTAATGCCATGATAGTGTTATTACAAGGCTCAGCTAATGCTGCGGTAGTGACATCACAAGGTACAACTAATGCCATGGTAGTGTTATCAAAAGGCTCAGTTAATGCTGCGATAATGACATCACAAGGCTCAGCCAATGCCATGGTAGTAACATTACAAGGCTCAGCTAATACCGCAGAAGTGACATCACAAGACTCAGCTAATGCTGCGATAATGACATTACACGGCTCAGCCAATGCCATGGTAGTGTTATCACAAGGCTCAGCTAATGCTGCGGTAATGACATCACAAGGTACAACTAATGCCATGGTAGTGTTATCACAAGGCTCAATTATTGCTGCGGTAATGACATCACAAGGCTCAGCCAATGCCATGGTATTGATATCACAAGGCTCAGCTAATGCTGTGGTAGTGACATTACAAGGCTCAGCTAATGCCATGGTAGTAACATTACAAGGCTCAGCTAATGCCTCGGACATGACATCACAATACTCAGTTAATACGGTGTTATTAACATTACAAGGCTCAGCTAATACCGCAGATGTGACATCACAAGACTCAGCTAATGCCACGGAAGTAATATCACAAGGCTCAGCTAATGCCACAGTAGTGATATTGTTAGGCTCAGCTAATACTGCTATAGTGAAATTACAAGGCTCAGGTAATGCTGCGGCAGTAACATTACAAGGCTCAGCCAATGCCACGGTAATGACATCACAAGACTCTGCTAATGCCATGGTAGTGATATTACTAGGCTCAGCTAATGCCACTACAGTGACATCACAAGGCCCAGCTAATGCCGCAGAAATTACAGCTTATTCCATATTCCTGCAGATTACCACACATCATATATTCTACTAGGGTTACCTTCAAACTGAAAATATTAATATTTTACTATTTAGCCCAAATATCAGAATGATCTATAATACCCATAAGGAGCTCAATCCCTGATTGCCCTTTGGCAGATTTATCTGGCAACAAGGAGAGTATCTAGGTAGAATCAACTTACTAATACTAATCAGGACTGTACAGTACCACAGCTACATTACTTACACCACAGTCAATGGCCTATTTCACCTGTTCCCACTTCAGTAGATGATTCTAGTGATTTACCATAACAGATATGTTTACTACTTTGTATCCCAGTGTGTAGTTTGCGCTAGGCCTCTTTGGTTCCCCACACGGTATTTACCTTGGTTGTAATGTTTGTCATGAATCACAGGTAATTGTTCTAAATTAAACATATGACTCACTTCGCCTGAATAGTTTACATGATCCATAGGTCAGAGTTCAAAGGAGGTGTTTTTTTCTGGACTTCCATGAAAAAATATCTGGTTGGAAAAGAAAACTGTTTTATTTGGGACTTGTAGACAGTGACTCAGATCTTTACTTTCCTGCCTCTCTCCCTTTACATATGCCTCTTGATAGACAGATATTTGACCCACACCTGCAATGGAAAGATCAGCGGGAGTTCAGTCAACCTTACGGAACAGTTACTCTCTTGTTCATAAAATGGGAATAACATTCAGCTGAAAACAGAATTATGTGATATCTTTAGATTGCAGTAGCTCATCCACTGGACGTTAATATCTTCCAATTGCTGATTACGTGTGTAATCATAAATATGGTCTAGCATTTCGTCCTCTTAGAAGTCCGGATAAGCGACCTCAAGTTTTTAACTTGAAAGAATTGATATATACGATTAACAAATGAAAAGTGTAATTACAATAACATCCATGACCAGATAGTAGTAGCCTCCGAGTTCAGCGGCGGTGCGGAATGCCAGCCAAACTCGGAGGTTTTTTTAAAGGGGCAATCATTTACAAGCAGTGGCGGCACCAGAGAAGAGACTGCAGCACAGTTCAAAATTCACCAACTGCCAGTGAGTCCGTCTGGAATGGCAGTTGGTTTGGAAAAATATTTGTTTTGATAGGTGCTCCTTCAAAGGGTAGTTCTAACCCTAGACAATGACAGTCCCTGTATGTATTGGGTAATACATTCTTGTGATTTTAAATTGAGAGCTAATTTACCAGGAGGTACCTCTGGTGACACTACAAGAACCAGCACTTGATTTACTAAGATGGGAGTTCTATTGAAGATGGGATGTTGCCAATAGCAACCATTCAGATCTATCTTCTAGAAGGTGCTAAATAAATAAGAAGTAGGATCTGATTGGTTGCTATTGGCATCCTATCTTCAATAGAACTTCCATTTTAGTTAAATTACCCCCTTGAGTCCTGTTACTGATCAGACTGTCGCCTCTCAGACAGTGATGCGTACATTAGAAGTTATATTTTAAATTTAATCTTATCATTAAGAGTGCCCCAGAAAAAGAGTCTTCTTTTTTCTCTTTTCTTTCATATTATTCACTAGCGACCCGCCCCGGCTTCGCACGGGAAGCACTAATTATCTATAGCCAGATGACTTCGGATTTTGGTAGTTGGTTGTTAGATTTGGGAATACCTTGTCAACAACGGCTTGAATATTCAGTTGCAATGACTGAAGATCGGCGGGAACGAAACTTCATTCATGGCGCGATCAATTAATTGCCAAAACAAACTTTTTCGAATCACGGCGCCCTAGAGCATCAAAATGTTTTTTAAGGCACCCCAAGGCCAAATGTTTCTTATTGAGAAATTTAGAAAAAAAATATTAAATTAAGTACATTGTGTGTATATGTCACAGTTTTGTGGTGAGGGACAGGATTTGCTCCTGTTTGTCCACATATATTATGATTGGCAGTCACAAGCACTGGTTTTGCTTGGTACATTGACCTTTAATAATATGAATTGATCCTGGTCCACCAACCCAAGGCACCCCTGCAAGTGTCCTGAGGCACTCCAGGGAGCCTAGGCACACAGTTTGGGAACCACTGCCCTAGTCCCTGCCTGGGTGACGCCAGAAATCCCAGCAGCCACCGCTGTTCCCACAGTTCCTGGGGAAGATCTCTTCAGACCTTGCTCGGCCACAACTCCAGCGTCACCAGGAAGAGCTCCCATCCCGGTGCAATCTATGCCGGAGGTACAGAGGTGGTGGGGGAGGAAGAATGTCATTGTGACAGGGAGGGGAGTGCCGGCGGCAGCAGGGCCGCCATTAGTAATATTGGTGCCCGGGACTGACGCCCCCCCCCCCTCGCGCGCCGGCACCCCGCCTCCCCCTACCCCCCAATTACTATTACTTACCAGCGTTGGCAACATCTCCCATGCTCAGGCAGCGCAGCATCTTCCCCTCCTTCATTTCGGGTGTCGGGACTCGGAGCACTCACTGCACAGTGCAGCCTGCAGAGCGCCGAGCCCCTCTGTATCCTAGGATCGGCGCTCTTCAGGCTGCACTGTGTATTGTGCGTGCCTGGCCACTGGCGCCGGGTGGGGGATGCATTGTGCGGGTGCCGGGGGGTGGTGCCATGCCACTGTGGGCAGCTGCATGGGCCCCTCCAGAGGCCAGGGCCTCCCTCTTGGCGGCCCTGGGCGGCAGTGATAGTGCCGGGGATAGTGGCATGATCCCCAATAATGCTGTGGAGACCCATCTCGGGCACAGAGCTCTGTTCCTGCAAATGATAACTGATACATCTGTGCGATGTTATCACTTATCGCACTGCAAATTGGGACGATATTATCACATCCACTTCTGAGGATGCAGATGGTGATAAATCAGCCCCTAACATAGGGCCTTATTCTAGTTCACTCTTTCTGACAAAATCCTTCTTAGATGGACAAAACCATGTGCACTGCAGGGGAGGGGGGGGGGGGCAGATGTAAAATGTGCAGAGAGAATTAGATTTGGGTGAGTTATTTTGTTTCTGTGCAGGGTAAATACTGGCCGCTTTATTTTTACACTGCAATATAGATCTCACTTTGAAGTAAAACCCCACCCAAATCTAACTCTCTCTGCACAAGTAACATCTGCCCCACCTGCAGTGCACATGGTTTTGTCCATCTAAGAAGGATTTTGTCAGAAAGAGTGAACTAGAATAAGATAGCAGAGCAGACAAAAACACTGAGGTCCAGCAATTTATAAGATGATAGGATGTAATTCAACCTATCTGCCCCTCAGGACCATGGACAGTGGATGGAGGAATAGGTGGTTTATACAGTATTGCACCATGATGGGAGAAAAAAAAATTATATTTAAGGTGCTTTGAAACATAATTTTTTTCCACTGGTCCTCTCGCTACGGGCAAACTTGGAAAGTAAAATGTTTGAATAAGAACATTGTAGAAAAAAAGCATAAATGCTGTATAATCCACAGCAACAGGCTTTCCTCTCATTTGCCCACATCATACTGGACTGATCAAAGATAATATCTCACCGGTTCCTTTGAGCTACAAAAAGTGTCATTTGCATCTCGCTAATAAATAACCCTTTTTATCCTTTTACCCTCCGGATACATTTTCTAAGTTTTCAATGTTTCCTGCTCTTTACTGAGAAAGAAAACATGCAAAGAATATTGTAATGAAGAAGGATAATTACTCCGAACTGTTTGGTTAACGTAATTCTCAAATCTGTATTTTTTTATTTTTTTTTGCAAACTCTGTAATAATAAACTGAAATTGCCATAAATAAAAAAATGTAAGAGTTTATTATAACAGACTGTAGTTCGCTTTAAATCAACAATCCCGCAAACAAGAGTTTTTTAAACATCTATTAAGTATGTTTTTCATTTTTCTTCTACAAATCATTATCTCATATTCAAAATCTCTCTGGCGGGCTAACAAAAAAACAGACACTCAGCATGTGCAGGCCTACTAATTAACCGAGTTAGAAGAGGGAAGAGATGGAAGACTACCTACTTACTACAACATGCAACTGTTGGTTGCCATGGTAGAATTGTAAATCATTAGTAGCAGCCCAAAGAAGAAAACACAAAGGCGAAGTTACACATATAAACTTTTTATAGCTGGTAACAGTGATTTAAACACTGTACACAATGTACACATGTACAGTAGTTTCTACTTTCAATTCAACAAAATTAGACTGCCCCGGCTCTCAAGCTAATTCTGAAAGCGTCTCTAAATTTGCAGTAACTGGTGGGTGATAAGAGGCAGCAATGAAAAGTGAAAGCAGAAATACTGCTGCACAAAACAGATCAGAAATGATAAACATGCGCAGTACAGTAGATAATACCACCTTAATGGCTAACCTTGACACTCCAGCTGTTGTTGAACTACACATCCCAGCATGCCCTGCATCAGATTTAGCATGGCCAAATAGCAAAACGAAAGCGGAGCATGCTGGGATGTGTAGTTCAACAACAGCTGGAGTGTCAAGGTTAGCCATCAAGGTATTACCAGATTCTGTGGCAAAAGGAGAATTTTTATATGGGGTGTTTCCATATGATTCCAAAATTCAAATATCTGTAAGGATGCGCAGACCTGCACCAACGGTCCCTGGAGGGAATTTGCAAACAGGCGTTCAAAACTGAATCACCCCCAATCTCTCGTTTCATCCCTCAATAATATGCACAGCTGTATACAACGATATCGTTTGATTGACCATGCAGTACGGCCATTTAAATGATCTCAAATGCAGTCCGCGAGATCGCGGAATTCTGTATACACGTTGGGCAATCTTCATGATTTGTCGATTCATTATGAAATATCCTGAAGCTATTGATTTAACTTACAGGTATACCCAGCCTATCTGGTGATCCAGCACTGCTCCTTCTCAAGAGCACATATCCAAAATATTTTACACATTCAGTTGAGCTGTTTTCCTTTTATATATTTATACTACGTGCAGGATTTATTTATACTGAGTGAGACCAATGAACTAATTTAGCTTTTAATAGGAGTGAATGGGAAATACATGAGTTATAAATATCTGGTAACCTCTCAATGGATTTACCAGTGACGATTTAGTATTAATCACCAACTACAGAATAATATGACGCAATACTCAGGGTAGTAATCACTCTGCGTAGCTCATGAAAATATTATTACTAGCTTAGTCAGTGTCCCTAGTCACACCTGTTTGCCCAGTCACTTGTTACACACATTATGGAAATATTTTTTGTTTATTCGTATATTTTAGCACTTATTTTTACAACGTTTCACTTACATAAATGAACTTCTCTCATTGCGCACTAGCAGGGCCGCCACTAGTAATGTTGGGGCCCGGGACTGACCTTCAGCCCGGGCCCTCCGCCGCAGCCCCCCCCCTCGCGTGCACCGGCACCCCACCCCCGCTCGCACGCCAGCACCCTGCCCCCACCCCAATTACTATTATTTATCAGCGGTGGCGTCGCTGCAGCATCTTCTCCCTCCGGTACTTGGGACTCTGCATTCTTGGCTTGGTGCGCTGCAGGCTGCACTGTGTATTGTGCGCGCCTGGCCGCCGGCGCCGGGTGGGGGGTTTTGTGCGGGTGGGGTTGTGCCACTGTGGACAGCTGTACCCCTGGCAACCCCCTGTCGGCGGCCCTGCGCAGCACTAGCGGACTGGTTCAGACCTCACCTCTAATGTGCAAATTCACAGTGAAGTGAAAGGAGAAAGCCGCCACCCAGACACAAAGAGAAAATGCCTCTGAATCGGCCCCTATCGCCTATGTGTCAGAACTGCTTTTCTTGCAATTATTTTTAAAACTCAATGTCTATATTGAAAATGATTAACTATTAGCTGTCCAGTGGCAGAACTCTGGGAGGCAATGGAGTCATCTGCCGCCGAGCTCCTGCTCTCAACGGGGCTCCTCTCCTCCCCTGCAAGTTTAAATCCATTAATTGAAAGCCATCGAAATAGCTTCTGTGGCTGAGTTCTGACATATATATGTGTTATCTCACTCGCCATATATATATACAGATATATTTTTCATAAGAGACATATGTATATATATTATTATTTAAGGTAGTGTGTGTTTGTGTGCGTGTGTACGTGTGTGTGTGTGTGTGTGTGGATGTGTTGGGGGCACCAATATACATCTTGCCTCCGGGCAACTGGGATGAACTTACACCACTGTAGCTGTCATAGGGGTAGTCAATCCAGGATTCCGACTGTTGGAACATACCGACAGTCGTAATACTGGACCGGACAGTTTTTGTGGTACTTATGTAGTATCTGGGCTGCCGATTTCTAAATCGGGTCGAATCGGGCACATCGCATCGCATCGCATGCGACCATCGATGCGATGCGATGCGATGCGATGACCCGATTTTTCCATAGGAATCAATATTAAAATGGACTGAGTCCATTTTAACATGGAATTCAATGGGAAAAAGGGGTCCTTTTCATACCCCTACTATCCAAGTGGGCATGGAGTTGGATATAAACCTGTGGCGAGCGTAGCGAGCCACCGAGCCCGAAGCGTGGCGAGCGTAGCGAGCCCCGCGAGGGGACACAGAATACCGGCCCCTCGCGGGGCTCGCTTCGCTCGCCACGCTTCGTTATATCCAACTCCATGCCCACTTGGATAGTAGGGGTATGAAAAGGACCCCTTTTTCCCATTGAATTCCATGTTAAAATGGACTCAGTCCATTTTAACATTGATTCCTATGGAAAAATCGGGTCATCGCATCCGATGGTCGCATGCGATGCGATGCGATGCGATGCGATATCGCATCGCATCGCATCTGATTGTATGCCTTAACTTAAGGCATACAATCAAAAAATCGGCAGCCCAGATACTACATAAGTACCGTTTTTGTTTCTCTCGACTGTAACTCGACAGCCGGAATACAATATTACAGCTTTAAAAGTACAAGGGTTGGTGAAAACATTCGCGGAGTGTCGAAAAACAGGCTGCAAATTCGACAATCTGCGGACGTTTCCGACAAAACATATCTGACACTCTTCAATGCTATCGGAAACGTCAGGATTGAATAGGTGAGTGCTGATGTTTCCTCTGTTGGGATATATTGGCACACATTGAATACCACCCCTTAGGGTTGTATGATGTCCATTGTTTTTATTATATATACAGTATGCAGATGATATTGTAGGTCTGGATGCTGATCACACAGAAGGGAGGGCGGGGATATGGAATCACTTCCAGTGAATACAGATTAATGACTCATTTACGCACATTTTACAGTGATTCAGAATTCTTAAGAAAATTTGGAAAGAAATACAGCAACAGAAACATGAGACCAATTAGTAAGTAGAATGAATTTGTTGCATGGGGCTATACTTACTAAGTGATGGATACAGTAGCTGCCAGTTCTAGACCCAGAATTTTAAAAGGCATTCATATTAAATGGAACCCACCCCTTATTTTGTAATTAATATTATTGCCCTTTTAATTCCTGTGGCCAAAAAGCTGCTTCTTCGTTAATATACTCCTTGGTTTCAGATTTAAGTCTTCCTTCCCTATGGACTCATTTGCCATGTTATATATAAACCTGTGCCACATTACGCTGATTACAGATTACTTCTTACTGGGTTAGACCGTGGTATTTAAACTGGAGGAATGCAATGATATTTCCATGGTAACAGGAAGGTCAGTTTTCACAACCAGCAACTACTGTATGTGTATCCCAGTTTTTTTTTTTTAAGTGATTAAAGAAACAAGTCCTATGTCAAGTGGGGATTGCAGTTGGCATCCAGGCACTCAGAATGCCGATTGACAGAAGACCGGCACTGGAATACCGATGGAGAAATCCCGGCAGACAATATCCCAACAGCAACATATCAAATGGGTACTTGTTTCCTAGCACGGCCACAATCGCGGGCATCGGGTGTCATTTTTAGTGGTATACGACGCGACCGACGCGATGCCCCCAATTTTCCCATTGAAATGCATTGAAAAAAGTCAAAATCGCGTCGGTCGCGTCGTATGCGGCTTAAAAAGCATTAAATGGTCCAGACGCGATGCCCACGATTTCCCCATAGGAAACAATGTTAAATGGCTCAATGTACCCGCGATGCCCCCGATTTCTCATAGCGAACAATGTTAAATACCTCAATTTCACCAAATCATCATAGGGAACAATGGTAAATGGGCCAGAAAGCCCCAAAAACACCCCAGAACAGTGAAATGTCCCCCCAAAAGTACTTTACGCCACCCCACGGTCAACGCGAACCCGAAGCGTGGCGAGCGCAGCGGTACGCGTCCTCCGACCTTTTCATACCCCCACTATTGAGAATCGAATAGTGTGGCGAGCGCAGCGAGGGGACGCGGATACCTTCACAGGTAAACGCATCCCTTCGCGGGCTTCACAGGTATCCGCGTCCCCTCGCGGGGCTCGCTGCGCTCGCCACGCTTCGGGCTCGGTGGCTCGCTGCGCTCGCCACACTATTCTATTCTCAACTCCACGCCGACGTGGATAGTGGGGGTATGAAAAGGTCGGAGGACGCGTACCGCCGCCCCTCGCGGGCTTGCTGCGCTCGCCACGCTTCGGGTTCGCGTTGATCGTGGGGTGGCGTAAAATACTTTTGGGGGGACATTTCACTGTTCAGGGGTGTTTTGGGGGGTTTATGGCCCATTTAACATTGTTCCCTATGATGATTTGGGTAAATTGACCCATTTAACATTGTTTCCTATGGGAAATCGGGGGCATCGCGGCTAAATTAAGGCATTTAACATTGTTCCCTATGGGGAAATCGCGGGCATCGCGTCGCGACCATCGCACCCGATTTTTTAGTGCTTGCGATGGCCGCGATGCCCCCGATTTTTCCTCACGATGCCCACGATCATGGTCGTTGTGGCCGTGCTAGGAAACAAGTACCATCAAATGTAAATATCTGGGGTAGGTTAGAATGTGCAGAGATCAGCGGCAGACCACTGGATTTCCCAGCGCACTCCATGGTGCTCTGTATTGGGACGGGGAATTTATGCAAATGGTATGTGGGGGAATAACAACAGTGGGGGGGGGGGGGGACTATAACTAGTGTTGGGGTGGGGTATTGGAGGAAATTGCAGTGCAAAAAAGTAGCTTTTTACAGGGGGGGGGGGGCTTATAAATCATGTTTTTTATGCTACTAAGGAGGTGTGGGGTACTATTATTAGATTTAACACCATTGGGGTGTTTATTGCTAGTGGGGGTGAGAAAGTTAATTTATAATGGGGGCCTATGGACATGGGGTTATGGGGGGTGCAAAACTCCCCCTAAATACATTTTTTTAAATGTATTTTAATTTTTTTTTATAATTTACATATTTATTAAAAAATATTCAAGATTTTCGGAGTGGTTTTGTGCAGGAAAAAAATAGTCAGTCAAGTGTTAAGCAGACTGTCTGTTTTTAGTGGATGAGGTTTTCAGCCATGTTGTTAAAAGACAAATGTGATATCTGAAGTTAGTGAAACAAAAATGAAAAAATAAAAACAAGCTTGATAATAAATCCTGAGTTATAGTAATTGCGATAGTGACACGGGACAATCTGGATATTGTGGCTATTATGGAGTCATGGTGCACAAATAATCTTGACAGGATACAATTTGTTTAGTACGGACAGAATGGAAAGAATCAGAGGAGGAGGAGTAGGGGAAGGAGCTCGAACGGAACAAATTACAGGACATCATTAAAGTGGCTTTAAAAGATGAGATCATAATAATGGAAGACTTTAATTTACCTGGAAACTGGGACGGGTCAACTAGAAGTGGCAACTTTTTCAAATTTCTTACAGGGAGCATGCTTCAAGTAATTTGTGAGGGAGCCCAATCGCAAAGATGTAATATTAGATATAATACTCACAAATGACTGACAGTATATGTGGATGAGAACCTAGGTTCCAGTGGCCATCAAGCAGTATGATTTAATATAAAGACATGGCTACAGCAAAACAAAGGCGTTGGATTTTAAAATGGCTGACTGCAAAAATGGGGAGATAAGTTAGTGATTTATTGCAGTGGCGGTTTTTGGCCCTGCAGCCCACCAGGTCAAGTCTGCAACAGTTTTCTGCCTAAGTGAAGCCAGATGCAGTCTGTGAGACTACTCTGGATTCACTGTGATTGTCAGTGACTTCCTATTGGAAGTCCAACCTGCCAGTCACCCAGGGCAGTCCCATTGGGAGGTGTTCCCTCCCTCTGGGACACCTCCTATATGCTGAGCGACAGCCCATAAAAATCAGGTTCTGCTCATGTGCAGTATGAGGACAATTCCCCGATTTTTAACAATCAGCCCCAGGCTCCAGGTCCAGGGCTGGTTCCCAAAATATGGGGGACAAAATGACTAGGGGTCCCCTGTATTTTAAGAACCAGCCCCAGGCTCAACCAGCCAGCAGGGTAATGCCACAGCCGGGGGGAGACTTTTTATACAAGTCCCCCCGCCAAAGCATTAACCCTCTGACCAGTCAGCCTGGCCAGGAGCCCTGGGGGAGTGGGGACCCCCCCAATAAAGGGGTCCCCCCTCCAGGACTTACCTGACCAGGCTGAAGCCTGGTGCTGTCCTCGATGCCCCTGGGCGGTGGGCATCGAGCTGATTGTGTGTAAAAAAATAGAATAAACTATTGTTTTTAACTGTGGAACTATGAGTCCCAGCAAGCCTCCCCCACAAGTCCCAGCCTGCGGGGCATTAAAGGGCCCACTGGGTCTTGTAGTTCCACAGTTAAAAAAATAGTAAAATAAACACACACTGACACATAAGAAAAATAAAACTTTAATACATACATTACACACATACTGATACTTACCTATCTTGATCCCGTAGGTAGGTCCCAGGGTCTTGATCTGGTGCCTTGTCCTGGTCCGCATCTATGTCGGCATTCTCACCATGTCTGATTTTACACACAATCAGCTCGATGCCCACCGCCCAGGGGCATCGAGGACAGCACCAGGCTTCAGCCTGGTCAGGTAAGTCCTGGAGGGGGGGACCCTGCTGGCTGGTTGAGCCTGGGGCTGGTTCTTAAAATACGGGGGACCCCTAGTCATTTTGTCCCCCGTATTTTGGGAACCAGCCCCGGACCTGGAGCCTGGGGCTGGTTGTTAAAAATCAGGGAACCCCTATTTGTCAGGTTCCCTGATTTTTAATTACCGGCCCCGGCTCTGTCAGCCTGGTGCTGGTTTTGGCTGTGGGGGGGACCCCACGCCGTTTTTTAATTTATTTATTTTTCTTTTTTTTTACACCTTGCAGCCTGCACGGATATGACTGATCCGTGCAGACTGCCTACACTAATTTGTATTAGCGGCCGTATATACGGATGTTAATACGAATTTATACGCCATCTGAGGGTTACAAAGCAGTCGTATTTGATTGCTTTGTAAATCCCCCTCCGGAACACGACAAAGCATACGAGGTATGCTGTCATATTAATTCGTATTAAGAATACGAATGCAACTTTTTGCATTCGTATTCTTAGTAAATTTCCCCCATGGCCTCCAGAACTGAACACAGTACTCTAGATGAGGTCGCACCAATGACCTATACAGTGGCTTTATTACTTCTTTCTTTCTACTGCTGATACCTTTCCCTATGCAATCAAGCATCTGACTTGCCTTCTTCATTGTTTTGTTACATTGCCTGCAACAGTCCCCTGAGATAGTGATACCTAGATCCCTCTCTTCTTCAGTAGTTTCCATTATATTATACTATATTTAGTCTTTGGATTTTTGAGACCCAAGAGCATTTTTTGTCATAAAAGTGTAGTTGCCATGCTCTTGACCATTCCGCTAATCTACCTAGATCATCAATCATTAGTTTTACCCCTCCTGGTGTGTCTACCCTGTTGCATACCTTTGTGTCACCTTCAAAAAGGCACATTTTACCCCCCATTTGCAATATCACCAATAAAGATATTAAAGATATTAAAGAGCACTGGTCCAAGTACAGATCCCTGGGGTACTCCACTTGTAACTTGTAATGGACTATACTCCATTTACTACAACTCTGTTTTCTGTCTTGCAACCAAGATCTTATCCATTCAACCATCTTTGATTCCAATGCCAAGCTTTCAAGTTTATTTAACAGTCTTCAATGTGGGACAGTGTCAAAAGCCTTATTAAAGTCTAGATAAGCTACATCTACAGCCCCACCTTGATCTATTATTTTAGTCACCCAGTCAAAAAAGTCAATAAGATTTGTTTGACATGACCTTCCCCCAGTAAACCCATGCTGTTTTGGATCCTGTAAGTTGTTGGTTTTGAGATTTTATACAACTCTTTGTTTTAAGAGTGTTTCCATCAATTTCCCTACTACTGAGGCTCACTGGTCAATAGTTGCTTACCTCTTCCTTGCTTCCACTTTTGTGCAGTGGGACTACATTTGCTGTTTTCCAGTTGTCTGGGAATACTCCAGTAGCTAGTGACTGGTTGAATAATTCTGTTAATAGTTTTACCAGCTCCCCTTTAAGCTCTTTTAGTATCCTTGGATGTATCCCATCTGGCCCCATTGATTTATCCACTTTCAGTTTTGAGAATTCTGTTAGGACTTTCTCCTCTGTAAATGTACTTGTTTCTCCCTCATTTTTCTGACTATACTTGCAACTTAACTGTGGCCCCTTCCCCTCCCTTTCAGCAGTGAATACTGAGCAGAAATAATTATTAATATGATCTGCTATTACATTTCCCCCTCAAGAAGACTTCCACTCTCTGTCTTTAGTCTTATTACTCCACTTTATGTTTTTCTCTATATCTAAACAAAGTTTCCCCCCTTTACCCACTAACTGGGCCATTTTCTCCTCAGCCGGTGCTTTTGCACATCTGTCTAACAAGATACATCTCTTTGTCCTCATTATTCTGCATCTGCTTATATTTCTTAAAGGCCAACTTTTTTGCTTTCACAATACTTGCTACTTCTTTCACAAACCACACTGGCTTCCTTTTCCTTGTGTTTTTCCTAACTCTTTTGACACAAAGTTCTGTTGCTTTAGTATTGCACGTCTCCTGCACTCCTTCCAAGTTTCTCCACTCTGCCAAAGAATCCCATCTCTACAAAATAAGCCTTCCTAAAATCTACTACTACTACTACTACTACTACTATTACTACTACTAATGCTGCTGCTACTGCTACTACTACTACTACTACTACTACTGCTACTGCTACTACTACTGCTGCTACTACTACTACTACTACTGCTGCTACTACTACTACTACTACTGCTGCTACTACTACTACTACTACTACTACTACTGCTACTACTACTACTGCTGCTACTACTACTACTACTACTGCTGCTACTACTACTACTGCTACTACTACTACTACTACTGCTGCTGCTGCTACTACTACTACTACTGCTGCTACTACAGCTGCTGCTACTACTACTGCTGCTACTACTACTACTACTATTACTACTACTAATGCTGCTGCTACTACTACTGCTACTACTACTGCTGCTTCTACTACGGGATGCAGTTACAAATCCCGGCGGTCGGAATCCCGGCATTCAAAATCCCGATGCCCGAATCCCGACCGCCGAAATCCCGACACTTTCTCCCTCTATGGGTGTCCACGACACCCACAGAGGGGAAATAAATTAGTGTGCCGAGCATAGAGAGGCACCGGGCCCGCTGCGTGGCCAGTGCATTAGGACTTTCTCCTTTGTAAATGTACTTGTTTCTCCCTAATTTTTCTGACTATACTTGCAACTTAACTGTGGCCCCTTCCCCTCTCTTTCAGCAGTGAATATGTGGCACCCTGCAGCGGGTCCCACTACTCAGGACATGTAACATTGACCCCACCGCAGAGAGGGGGATAATTACCCTCCCCATCACTGCAGGCGCCGGGAAACAGAAGGCAGGACTCCCCCAAGTGATGGACAGGGAGGAGGCCAGCCGGGATGGGTTGGCAGGACGGCACGAAGAGAGGCCCGAAGCAACGAGGTCAGGGGGCACCAGAGGACGGAGCCGCAGGATGGACCGAAGGACAGAGCCGGTGGTGACCACGAGCCCCACTGCACCTGTAACAGCGGTGGTGCAGGAACGGATGGCGGGAGTGAATTCCGGTGCCCAGCCGTGGAGAGCAGCAGTGACCAAGGTCGCGGTGTGGCGGGCTGAGACAGCAGCACGAGGGGAGAGAAGGCAGTGGGTGTCCATGGGATTCACCCATGGGAACACCCAGCATTTCATGGACGTTGCCATGGAAATACAGGGTGTTCCCATGCAAAACGCCCGGTGACGCAGGTGCGGGGGACGGACAGCTAACATCACCAGATCCCATCTGCCCACCCTATTCCTATCGAGAGTGCATTCATATCTATGCGACCCGACAGTCACCTAGATATGCATGCACCTTCCACATCATTCGATGGTCGGCGACCATCGAATGATGTGGGTATCACCCCATAGGCTGCGAATGGATTTTTTGTCAAAACCCGGCATGTATGGGGGGGTGGAGGGGGGCAGGCAGACCTGCGAGCGGCATCCAGCATTTAGTCCACACGCAACGCTGCGAAATTCGCAGCTCTGCCTGTGGACCAGAGTAACCCCCAAAGTGGAGCGAGAGAGATCAAATACTAACCTACAAGCTCCTAACTGTATTTTTTTTAAATACAGCTGGTAAAATTACAGGAGCTGCTTGGCTGGTACTTTATCTCTCAGCTATTATGAATCTGATATAAAGAGGAATTTATGAAAAATACATGGTGTGCATAAGTTGACATTTCAGCCAGTAAATGACACTTTCCCTTTAACACTTAGGTGGCCTACACTCATCTACTGAGACGGGTACATGCCAGTGTAAAGGTCATTTTCCAACTAATTCACACAAAACACTTCATTGCAATAAACACCCCAGAATCAGGCCTAGTATATGTAAGAATTCTAAACTATTAAAAGTATTTTCTTGAATATTATTTATTTTGTGTGGGCGGTCAATATGTCAAACACTGCAATATGAATCACTCTAAGGCAAAGCATAATAATTTTAGTATTTGTCCGAACAAGAATAAGTATGTGTTATTGCAACAATAATAACACATTATCTTGATCTAGACCTCCTGGAAATATTTATGCCTGTTTATTAGTTTCCACGTTGCAAAAATAAATCTGCCCACACACTCAACCCTCAATATTCTGTCTACCCGAAGGACTTACAATGCCTAACCTAGCAATGATCTATATACAGTAGACTGTGTTTGCATCTTCTTAGGGAATTGGTGTTTGCGTTGGGGATACCAAGATAATTCTTTAATCTGTAGACAATGTTAATGTGAATATGTAGGAATGTTAGAAGTGACAATATCCTTGGCACCAGCGCCCGTCTCTCTGAGCTCAGGGCTACAATCAAGGGAGTGTACCATGCCTGGCAACATTCTGCAAAACTCTATTTGTTTTATGTACAAATATAAAGAAAATGCTATACATATGATATATACTCTAAAATTATTTTATTTCAGATAGAAGAGATTTCTATAGCGCTATTATATAGAAAATATTTTGACTTTGATTGTCTCATGGGTCATGTTATGTACCCATGGCGATTGTAAACACCGAACAGCTGTATGTACATTTACTAAAGATAAAGTTCAAGGTTAACTATTATGCATTCCCTTTGGCCTTTATTACTACAGAGGACTGCCACCTGGACTGCTACTTTTATTAGCGTTAGCTATCTACTATATGTTTATGATATGAAATGTCTTTTTGACATAGTTTCTATATAGCACTAACTTAAAATGTCCTAAAAAAAAAAAGAATGAGAAATAAATATTTTTATTAGAGATTTGCATGGAGGCCTTGTTTGCATTTTTTTTTTTTTTTTGTTATTGGCAAACCGTCCTCATGTGTTTTAGTTTTGGATTCTTCTAAACCAAGCACTTCACTATTGTGGCTGAAGTGCTTAGTTTGTTGGGCCCCTACTAAAGATTCTACCAACAGGCTAAGGGCAGCTAACAGTATTGTTAATCTTCTCTACAGCTGGAAGATGTCATTCTCCTCATTTGATTATTCACCCTCTTCAATTCTAATATTCTCTTCACACACATTATCAGCTGATCTGGACTGAAATCTAGCATTGAAGTGTCTGTGCTTTGACATAATCATCAGGAAAGTTCTTCCTCATGGAATCTGAGTTCATTTTTCTGAACATATTGTAAGCTCTTCCACATTTTTAGGATGCAACCTTCTGCACCAATAGCTCACAAGGTTCCCAAATTTTTTAAGGCCATAAACAGCATTTCCTGCATTGCCCTGTCCTTAAAATGACAAATTACAAAAATTACAGTTGAGAGTTGATTGGCTGGTGCGTTATTTCCTTCTTCTTTATTTCCACTTTTTCTCCACTTTATCTCTTCACCAGGCTTAATACATCTGCCCCGTTGTTTGGTATGCAGGCTGGTTTATGCACAAGTCCTGTCCACCATGGAGAAAGTCAAGCAGCTGGAGCAAAGCAGGGTGGCAGAGTATTCCATTCCAGATGAAGTGGGCACTTTAAAGATTATGTAATCTGGGGCTGGTTCGGGTTAGTCCAAAGTCTTTGGTGTGGGCAGTAGGCCCCTGACGCGTTTTGCCGTGTCAAAACGACTTTACCTTTGATAAAGCCGCTTATCAAATGTAAAGCCGTTGAAGAGGAATTTGGGCCACAGATTGTAAGGTCCACTGGGGACAGGGACTGATGTAAATGCACAAATTACATATGTAATGGTTCTGCAGAATATGTGTCTGCTATATAAAATAACTGCTATTAAATGTATAATATAAATAATAGGATTCCATTACGTTTGACTGTGTCATAGTTAGTGAAAATTGACATACAGTAGAATTTTTTTGCGCACAGTAAAGATACTAAATTATTTGCGGATTGCGTTCATTTCCAAAAATTGAAAACTAGTAATTTGCTCACAACAGCCAGCAAAAGAGACCAGCCAGCATCCATGAATCTCTCGGGCTTCATAGTCCACTCTCCTTACTGTACCTTAAGTACGTTTTTTCAGTAATTACATCATTTTCAAAACGAGCTATTAATTGAATTAGATTAAGTGCCTTCCACAAGATCAAACAGACGTTTCCCAGCCAGCCCAGGCCAGTAAGATCGAAGCGGTTGAAAAACCCTCAGATCCGATAACTGCTGTAAACTGAAGGTGAAAGTTCAAGCTTCTTGTTTGTAGAATTCATCTTAACAGTACTGTAAATGCTGACTGCCAAGGGGATGGGTACCGTACAGTATGTAATTAACTGGCTTTCTTGCTTTTGACCCTTTGGCTACTAGGAACACATTAAACCTGTCCTATATGTAAATGTCAGTGAAGATGAGTCCCACTTGTCCTGGCATGACGGGAAAAAAAAAATCACAGCACACAAGAATTTGAGACAAGAATTCTAAATGATTCTTGATTTAAGAAATGATACACCATGCGGTCAATTGACTAAGATGGGAGTTCTATTAAAGATGGGAAATTGCTCATAGCAACCAATCAGATTCTATCTATTATCTTCTAGAAGGTGCTTAATAAATAAGCAGAATCTGATTGGTTGATATGGGCAACATATCATCTTCAATAGAAATGGGTAAATGTACCCTTATTAAGCCTCATTTAGGTTAATTTAGATACTAATGAATATGCTGTTGCTATTTACCATTACTTATCTCCTGGACGAAGTTCAGTGAAGTCCTCCCCCCACCGGCATCCTCCACACTGTTGGTGGCAAGAAAGTTATGGGCAGGTGCGACGGGCAGTCTGCGCATGCGCTTGACACTTTATATCCTGCAGAAACACGGCAACGACTGGTAGGCTTTGCAACAGCCAGAAAAGGCTGCGGATGGGTCCCCAATGAGGACTGTGTCGCTGTCTCCACCTAAAGATGGCGTTAGCAGAGTAAGGACAAAGGTGGTTATTCTGGTTGATTCGCAAGGCTGCGCCACCCATTCGCAAGGGCGATTCACTCGCAGGGCCTGCAAATGGATGTTACGCAGTCGGCGACCATCGAATGATGGCGAAGGTGCACGCATATAAAAGTGACTCTGAAGTCATATATAATTGACACCGACAGTCATTAGCCCGACGTCGGAATCCCTTGCGGGCACAGTGGCTTGCTGCGCTCGTCACCTATTTTATTCTGCCTCTATGGGGGTCGTGGTACCGACTGTCGGTGAGTCATCTTGCACCCGCTGCCCCATGCCCCTCTCCATCCCCTGCCCGCTGTGCTGGGTGCGTGCACCAGCGAGCAGTCTGTATGCCGTGGGTGTACGCACCCTGTCTATGCACATGTGCAGAAATGCGCAGTACAAAAATATCAGTCCCCGTGCAAACGCAGCCCTACTGCAAATCAACCCGAATAACCCCCAAACAGTGGTCAGCTAAGTTTCCCGCTGTTTGTTAAATACTGAAAGGAAGACATAACATTTATAGCAAGTGCTAAAGGAGTTATACTGTAACTCCTGTTAAATGGGGCCCTATACATACATACATATATACTGTACATAGATACATATTGTTTCCAAGCTCATCAAGAGCAACTGCCTTATATCCTGACAGCCGTAGATCTATTGCCAATGCAGCTGGGTATGGCCAGTATGGGACTTGGATGTTGAAGCGATCCAGTAATGCTGGATTACCTTATTAATGCCCAACTCCACACCTCCTGGAATACACTGGGGCTGGAGCTTGCAAAGTGGAGCCCCATTTGGTCTAATTCGTGTCTCCCTATTGCAATTTGTGTCAATGGTGACACAAATGCCATTTACTGTACACCTCATCTCAAAGCATTGTTCCAATGGATCCCAGGAGCAAATCCAAACAGAGAGAAAATCTTTGCCGCCTGGTAAACAATTGTATTACTTAATGTTATTTATATAATGCACATATACATGTTGCGATAACACATAGGATCCAGTATACGCAGCTCTGAGGGCTGCTTATTTCGGGTTATTCATAATCCTCAATAAAGTGCCTAATTGTATAGCCCTGGTGAATCTACAACTGCGGTAAATGATTACAGCTAATTGGATAGCGCCCATATTCTGGAATGCTTTACTTATGATGTTTTAGTCATTAATTTCACATTAGTCCTACACCAGTAGAACCCACAATCTATATACCCTGACACATATACATACACATATATATACAGTATATATATCGTGGTTCTTTTATAACCCAATTATATCACCGGTAGGTTTTTGGCTTGTGGGAGGAAGGACACACAAATACAGGAAGAGTATCCAAACTCTACACATATAGGGAATTGAGGGTCATTCAGACCTGATCGTTGACCTGCGATTTCACACGACAGACAATTATCAATTTATAACTTAAGTGTATGTATCGTAGCGCACATACAGTTAGTATGTATCGTGACTTGACATTTTCAAAGACGGTGTTGCATCAGCTCCATCATCGATCAGCCTGTTTCACACAGGCTGAGTAGGTCCCGGGTTACGGACAGACCGCAGGCAATGGAAAATCATCCGATGGTGAGTGAGCGATTTGCAGCCAATCGCCGATCTAGGTTAAAATTTTTGCAAGCCTTCTACAGCAGGGCAGGATTGCACTCTGAAAGAGTGGGATGGCTATCTGATCTCAGGCAAATTGGCAGAGAAGCGATCAGGTCTGAATAACCCCCTTGCTCGGAAATTGAACCCAAGACCTTTTTTTCCCCCGATACCGCAATCGGTAGTCTACCTCTTCCATTCTCTCCAACCTGTGTAAGAGCAACAAAGTCTCAGTAAAAACTTGAAAAGTACAGTAAAAGGGATTAAAATCCTTAATCTTATTTTCCCAGACCCGTGCTACAATTACATGCGTTTCATAAATTCATTTCCCATGTTAGATTTTTTTTTTCCACTCAGTGAAAATGTTCCAATTTTAGAAGCGTTCAATCATTTTCTATTTTTATATCCTAAAACCCCAAGCGCGATTGGTTGACCTTAAATTTAGAAAAATATGTTGCAGATATTTTCTAATGAAGTTAGCAGATACTATACATAACGCAGGACGGTGAGACAAAGTTACATTTTATAATCCCCAAGATAGTTGACCGTATTTAGAAATCAATATAAAGTGACCGCATCTGGAAATGTCATATCCCACCTCATGCTGTATCGCGCTGTATCTGTTCTGTGTTTTCTTTGGGTTACGCGCTTCGCCACATATTTTGCTTATTGACATTATTGCATTAAAACATGGTTTTCAAACGGAAACATTGCGAGAACGGTTCTAAAATAAGATCTTAAACGGCACTCTAGTGGAAACGTATTATTGGCAAAAATTATGGGCATGCATTAAAATGTCACTATCGTGCTACGGAACATCTTATTTTGATCATAAACATAAACAAAATAGGATATTTGGTTTGGTGAATAGTATGCAGAGGTTGGATGAACTTAAAATGATTCATAGAGGTAAATTTGCTAAGGGTTCTAAAAATGAAAAGAGGTGATTTTGCCCATAGCAACTAAGTACATTTTCTAGGATGCAATACAGATGGAGCCGGGCAGGGGCTGGTGAAAATTTAGCCAGCCCCCACTAGCCGCCAGCTCCCGCCAGGCAACAGAGCTCCCCCGGGTCCCTACCCCCTCCCCCGCAACCAGTCCCCCTCGCCGTCCTGACCCCCCCTCCCTGAAGCAGAGACGGGCAGGATGCCGCTGCCCCGCCGCCAAAGGATTGGAACGCGCATGCACGTGAGACTAACATGCGTCCCAGTTCAGTGTAGTCCCTGTCCGCCGGCGCTCGCCAGAGGGGAGGTTCTTGAGGGTGTCGAGCAAAGCTGACAGGCGCTACATCTGTAGTTCTCTATTGCATCCTAGAAAATGACAAACAGAATCTGATTGGTTTAGTAAATGTACACCCTTGTATGTAGAATTTTAATAGGAACATATTGTGGAGGATTCAGCATTAGGAGGCATACAGTACCTTTGCACCTAATATGGGGTAGGTGATTAGATTATCATCAATAGAATGTACATAGTAAACCCATCACATATAGGGCCTAATACAATACCGCTCGCTAAGCAGTGGTTGTTTGCTTCTTAGCGAGCGGCTTGACACCGCCTACCCAGCTGAACGCCCCCCCCCCCACCATGCCCTCCCCTCACATGTGGCCGAAGGGCCAAGAAATCATTCAATGCTCGCCGATCATCAATTGATTTCTCTCCCCTTCGGAAATGAAAGAAGTCATTGAAGTCCACTGCGGACAAACGCCGGAGACGCTGATCGCACGTGTTTGAAGGTAGGGATAGAATAGGGAATAGCCTCCAAGCAAAACGCAAAATTCTACCACTGGTGCGCTTCATTCAAAAGGTGCCAAAATGGTCTGTAAACAAACCCAATTCATTTATTTATTTTAATTTTATTTAATTTCTATTTATTTTTTATTTTTCATTCTTTCTGCATTTCTTTCCTGATGTATGTTGACCCCCTTTAACCCCCTAGCGCTGTCACCCTTTGCCTAGCAAAGAATCTGCTTTGACTTTTATTTCTGCCAGCAAACAGGGGGCGGCTGCTGATGTCACATCAGCCCGCTCACATTCCCAGGGGAAGGCCCGGTACTTGTTTCCTAGCACGGCCACAATCGCGGGCATCGGGTGTCATTTTTAGTGGTATACGACGCGACCGTCGCGATGCCCCCGATTTTCCCATTGAAATGCATTGAAAAAAGTAAAAATCGCGTCGGTCGCGTCGTATGCGGCTAAAAAAGGCTTAAATGGTCCAGACGCGATGCCCCCGATTTCCCCATAGGAAACAATGTTAAATGGCTCAATGTACCCGCGATGCCCCCGATTTCCCATAGGGAACAATGTTAAATGCCTCAATTTCACCAAATCATCATAGGGAACAATGGTAAATGGGCCAGAAAGCCCCAAAAACACCCCAGAACAGTGAAATGTCCCCCCAAAAGTAGTTTACGCCACCCCACGATCAACGCGAACCCGAAGCGTGGCGAGCGGCGGTGAGCCCGCGAGGGGTGGCGGTACGCGTCCTCCGACCTTTTCATACCCCCACTATCCACGTCGGCGTGGAGTTGAGAATAGAATAGTGTGGCGAGCGCAGCGAGCCACCAAGCCCGAAGCGTGGCGAGTGCAGCGAGCCCCGCGAGGGGACGCGGATACCTTCACAGGTAAATGCGTCCCTTCGCGGGCTTCACAGGTATCCGTGTCCCCTCGCGGGGCGCGCTGCGCTCGCCACGCTTCGGGCTCGGTTGCTCGCTGCGCTCGCCACACTATTCTATTCTCAACTCCACGCCGACGTGGATAGTGGGGGTATGAAAAGGTCGGAGGACGCGTACCGCCGCCGCTCGCCACGCTTCGGGTTCGCGTTGATCGTGGGGTGGCGTGACATTTCACTGTTCAGGGGTGTTTTTTGGGGGTTTCTGGCCCATTTACCATTGTTCCCTATGATGATTTGGGTAAATTGACCCATTTAACATTGTTTCCTATGGGAAATCGGGGGCATCGCGGCTAAATTGAGGCATTTAACATTGTTCCCTATGGGGAAATCGGGGGCAATCCCGATTTTTCCTCACGATGCCCACGATCATGATCGTTGTGGCCGTGCTAGGAAACAAGTACGGAAGGCCCGGCTGCAGCTCGGTGTCCACCCCCATCCAACCCCCTCCCTCCTGTAATTGCCTGTAATATGGCGGTTAGTTTGGCTGGTACTTATAGATAAGATACATTTTGGGATGGCTTATACCCCAAATGCATCAAACTTCAGACGATTTGTACTGTATTTTTCAAACGTATTACAATTCCTTTATTTAGGCAATTTTCTTGTTTTTTAAGCATCTTGGGGCACGGGTTGTCCGATTAACTTCATATTTTGCAGGGGCTCGCAGAATAGCAAAATAAAGAAAAATAGAGGGTGTGTCATCGCTTTTTTGGACCTTTGATTTTAAGGGACACCCTAACCAAGGCCTCAGGTTGAACAGTACCCACCCCTCCCCTCTTGACACCACTGGTAACATTGCAGGTAGAAGCTTATTGACTGGTTGTTTATATTTGCATCCTTGCATATCCTAGCATTCCGTCTCTCATGGCAACCCATCCTGCATTTTCTCTTACTTTAGGTGTCAGGTTCCCCAAGCCATCTATACAATCCTTTTATCCCTCATCCTCTTAGTGTATATTAAAAACATAATGCAAGAGAAAACTTGAGAAAACACAAATTCATAGCAACCCTTATAACCCTTTCACATCACAAAAAATTACCAGGTTCATGCCGGGTTCTTGCCGGTTCGACCTGGTAATTCATGCGATGTGAAAGGGGTTACCGGTTATAGCTAACCAGTAGCAATGCGGCAATTCAAACCAGGTAAGAAGAAGGGTTCTTACCGGTTCATTGCCGTGTCGCTTTGCGGTGTGAACGGGTTTATTCGGTCGTGTGATCCGTTTCCGGTTCACACTATGGAGGAGGCAGGGCTTGGAGCAGCGCCAGCTCTAAGCAATGCCTCCTCCCCCACCCCCGATGACACGCCAACACTCCACCGCGCCCCCGATATTACGTCAGTGCACCGGCTATATTGAACAATATCTGAACAGATCGCACATGCAGGCTCGCACTGAGTCTGAACCTTTTAAAAGTCCCGGTGCGACCCTGCTTTCGCGGTCTGAAAGCAGTATGACACATAAGTCTAGGACCGATATGGTAGACCTACAGTATAAGGGGAGGGGGTGCATTTTCATGTTACATTGTACTCCTGAATGAATGCCCTGTTGCACTGCATTTATGTCCTGTAGGTAAGTGCAGCCCAGATGCCAGAACTTTTCTTATTTAATGTCATCCTTGTGAATACAACGATTTTCCCAGACATAAAATGTCTTTTTAATTCTTGCATCATCAAAAACAACCTGCACCAAACAGGTGGCAGACGGCTCTGGGCAAGCCAAGACATTAACTAAAAGTGGAAACTGTTGCCATAGATATAATGTTGACATGCTATTTTTCCATCTGTTTAAATAAACTCCAGAATAAAAGCATATTAACATGTTTCCCTTACTAAGATTTCTGGAACAGAAAATCTCAGCAATTAATTAACATCAAATGACAACCATTGATTGGATCATTCAGCAACCCATATATCAACTTAAAAATGGAAACATTTGCCTTACACATCATAATAATTATTCCCTGTCACTAGAAAAGGTCATACTGGATCATCGCCCCCATTTCAAACATGTTTAGCTTATCTCTCAATACAGGGATTCTTATTACAGTACACGGATATAAGTCTCTTTTCTTTCATTTTCCATCTGTGTACAGAACGTGTACATAACATTAGTGACTCTTGCCATCGCTATTTCAGAAATGTAAATTCCTAACATAGGATTCTATCAGAATAAGTTGTAGGTGAACTATGGCAAAATAAATAGTGTTCCTTGTAGTAAGGATAATAAGATTGTCAGCACTTGTTTGCTCTCACCTTGGAATCATTTGTATTAGTATTCTAGCAAATGAGTCATATGTTAGATGAGCACTGTATAGGAGAAACATCAATTAGAAGAGTAATACAGAATTTGACATAAGTTAATATTGATTTAAGCTGGCCATACATCTACAGATAGACTATCAGGTCTGGCTGGTTGGGACAAAAATCTGGTAATATCTGAGTGACCGTTTTTGGCAGTTTTTCAGCATTTCGAAGCAAATGGTCAACTGTCATTTGCTCTCATCCATTACCAGGTTTCTGTTCCAACCAGCCAGATCGGACAATAAGGAGGTTATTTAGGTTTGCGTTCGCATGGGTGAGCGATGTTTAGTGACTGCACATGTGCAGCCGCTTGGTGCGAGCGGGCACGGCAAATTGCTTGTTCTCGACGTCCCATTCGCAGTTAGCGGGCAGGGGGCGGTGGTGATGGGCTGCACCAATGGGAATGCCCAGTGTTTCATAGGTGTACCCATGAAAACGGAAAAAAAAAATTGGGGGAAGGATCAAATATTCAAGGCATGAAAGGTTCCAAACCAGCTCTACCTACAGTAGTCCATAGCAATCAAAGGGGTAAAGTCACTACTGCCTTCACTAACTGGCATCAGTTATTACAGAACACTTTCTTATCAAGTCATGTGCTCAAGAAGACTATGAAAGCAATATATAAAAAGGCAGAAAGTACAGGCAACTGTTCTGCTTCTGAATGGATAGTGAAGATTTTGGAGGACTGACCTGCAGTTGGGAGGTTGGATTTTCCAGTGTTGGGAGGTTGGATTTTCCAGTGTTGGGAGGTTGGCACTTTGTAAAGTCATGTGGCAGTTATTGTAAATTCTCTGGTATGGTAAATGCCTTGGGTTACACCTAGTGATGGAAACGTAAGCTAGTGTGTGCAAAATAAACTAATTTTCACAGATCCTAATCGATGTAAAAGTTTGGGCATTATCTATACTTTATGGAATGCCTTTTACTCCTTTTGATTTCAATATATATATATATATATATATATATATATATATATATATGTAGCATATTTTGACCATATACTGTACTGTGCTTCTTCATAAGAGCTTGAATAGCACATATTCAAACCCCAGACTGCTTTAAAAATATATTATAAATATGCCTGGGAGAGACCTTGCTGATGCAGTATAACTACCTTGTTGCTGTGCTCGGTATTGCCATTGGGCCTGATTCAGACCTGATTGCTCATCTGCAAATTTGCAGATGACAGTGAGTAGTTAGCCACCAGCCCAGATAGAATAAAAACCTGCGCTGTGCAAATCTGTGAGTGAATTTTGCACTCTGTGCAAATGTGGGTAAGTCTGACCCTTCCACAAATCTATGAGACAGGCTCATCAAGGGCGTCCCTGATGTTACAGACCCTTCCTTAAAATGCCTGGGTACACCTGCATTATTTCTGCCACTCCCAGAAAACAACCGGTTAACACCCCCAAACACCGACTTCCTATCAGTCAAATTTCAAGGGAATTGCAATTAGATCCTTTTGCTATTTTTGTCGCTATTTTGGCTTGTGTGCACTATGATCCATTGACATTCACAGTGATTCGATAATTGAACGGATTGCGAATTCACACATCAGCAATCAACTCTGTATGAGGCCCATGGTGTATGACCTGAGACATGAAACTGCCTTTCACAACTTTGTAACAGAATTTGGTTGTTCCTCACCCAGTTTTCATTCTCCTACACAGCTGTTTCTGTTTCAATTACTGACTGTGTTTCAACCTACTTATGATGATCAGTATGATTAGTATGACCTGTTTGGTATGGTTCCATAAATACACACATGATTATAATCCTACAAATTCCCTGACTTTTTCAAGTGTACCTCGAAGAAGTGATGCTCTTTTAAAAGCAAAGGGTGGAAACACCTAATATCCCTTTCACACCGCACATCGGACCCGGGTAATTGCTGGGTTGGTGAAGTATCGACATAGGCCAATGTGTAGTGTGAAAGCACCAAAGCCTAAAACCTGGGTCTACCAACTCGGCAATGTGACCCGGGTTATAAGAAGGGTTAAACCCAGGTTTCCCTCTGTAAACTGGCTAACGGGATTAATGTGAAGGTGACGAATCGGACCTGGGAATGAGATCCCAGGCCTGACATAGCATTGCAATGTAAAAGGGGTCTAATATTGATTTGATGTTACTTAATTTTTTTATTACTGCTCAATCACATAATAATTCCAAAAAAGTTACAGGGTGCATGAATAACTTGGGTACTTGTGTAGTTTCACGGTGGCAGGAAATCACATTGCATCGCATGCGATCCGATCGTGTGTGATGCGATGCGATGGTACTTTTGTAGTTTCAAGTTTCCCCTGCCCACGGATTGCATCACATCGTGTGCGATCACATCGCATGTGCGATCGCATCACATGTGCGATTGGATCACATGTGATGCCATGTGATTAAGCACATTTGCACACCCCCATTATCCAAGTGTGGCGAGCGCAGCGAGCCCCATGAGGGGACATGGTACGCGTCCTCCCAACTTGTTCATACCCCCACTATCCACGTCAGCAAGGAGTTGATTTTATAAAGTGTGGCGAGTGCAGCGAGCCACCGTGCCCGAAGCGTGGCGAGCGCAGCGAGCCCTGTGAGGGGATGCAGAATACATGTCAAGTAATCCTCATCCCCTTACGGGGCTTGCTGAGCTTGCCACGCTTCGAGATCGGTGGCTTGCTGTGCTTGCCACACTTTAGAAAATCAACTCTGCGCCGACGTGGATAGTGGGGGTATGAACAAGTTGGGAGGATGCGTACTGCGTGCTCTCGCTGCGCTCACTACGATTCAGGGTGGCGATGCAATGCGATTTCCTGCCGCCGTGAAACTACACAAATACCATAACTTGTATTTACCTGGTTCACCTTCTGAGCTACAATTTAATATCTTTATAATCTAATTGTGCAAAATAATTTGGCGAATGCTGCGTTCTTTCACAATAGGGAAGATCCGTATTTTATAAATACTAATTAGGATTTGCCAGCAATAATCTGTTACTATGGTTTCGTTGGCACCAGAAGAAGATGTTTTACTTGTGCTTAGGCTCTGTCACGAGCTGAAAAATGCACAGGCATGTTATCTGGCACTGCTCCCGCTACGTAACTCTACTTGTCACCGCTTACAATCAAGGATTCCCTTATGACATCACAGGTGCTTTGAGTTTACACTGGTGTCTATCATTTGGAACCGTTCCTGTCCTCTTGCATACTTGTCTTTAAGCAGGGCAAACAGGTTATATGGAAATCACCAATGAGGTTAGACTATTTGTGTGTTGAACAATGCTAAGTAGCTCAGACTTTCAAAGTGAACTTACCACTGCAAGGATTGAAAAGAAACCACAATGTGTTATAAACTATGGCCCATAGTAACTATTATTTTATCAAAATACATTGATAAAAGTGAGAACCCTTTATACAACAAAATGGATTAAGAGTTAGGTTAGCGATAAAACGATTGATTCATAACAATACAGAAGCCCCTCAGCAACCAGACTTCAGTGGAAGATCTTGAACAGATATTGCCTTATTCAGACCTGTTTGCTAGGTGGCGTGTGCTCGCAGCCCAGCGAACAGGCCAGTGATGCCCCGCCGAACATCAGATGCCCGCCCCCGAGCAGGAATCGACCCATCTGTGTCTCCAGGGGAATGCCCAGCGTTTTTATGGGCACGCCAACAAAATCCTGAGTGTTCCCCTGGACCAGGCCCTTGTCCGCCCTACATACCCCCTCTGGAGCGAACGGCCTGGCAAGTTTGAAACTCGCCAAAGCCTTTTGCTCCCGGGGTTTACACATGCACAGACACGCGTGTGCACATGCGCAAACCCCAAACATCGGGGAAGGGGGTCGAATTCGGACCCGGGTCCGAATCGGCAACATAGTCGGTCGATGGCTAAAGGCCCATACACACTGGGTGATTTTGTCTTTCAGCTCGAAGCCACCCAGTGTGTATGGGACCCCGCTCAGCACTGGGCCCCATAGCAGCTGCAGTCCCTGCACTTATGGCAGCTATGCTTTTGTGTATGAGCCAGATACTCACGATTTCTAATGTTTTCCCAGACCTTGTATTGGTTAATACTGCGTGTAGAGATGGGATTGGTGGAGCTGATAAAGGGCCAATAGCATGGTGAGTACAGTGAATTGCCATGCCCCACATCAGGATATGTGTAGGGACAATGGTTACTGCCTATATTAAAAATATAACCTCTCTTTAAATCAGAGATGCCTAACCTCCCAGAATGGCCAAGAGGGTCCGGAATTCGGGTCCCCCTCCAGGCCCCCCGGAAAGGAGGACAACCCTCCCACATTGCCTTCCATCTCCAGCAAACTGCCCCTCAGGGGGGGGGGAATCATTGGTCAAATGATGCAATTACGTCATTTTAGCCCCGCCCCTCGCAGTGCAGTGCAAAAAAAAAAACGGCATTGCACGGCGGGGGCGTGGTTAAAATTTAATGTTCACTCTAGCCACGCCCCAAACAGATCAGCCCGGCCGTGGCTCCACCCCCTTTCACCCAGCAATGGCCCCACCCCCTGCCTTACTGAGCTGGCTACCCTCAGCTAGAAAGTCGGCAACCATGCTTTAAATTCCACTATCTAAATATATAAAAAGTCTTTGATACTTTGAAATAACGTATATTTAGGGTGTTTAAAAAAAAACGACAACAATGATTAGGAAAAGAAACAAATGGGATATACTGTATATTTTGAATTATATTGTACTCTGACGTACACTAGATAATATTTACATGAAACAACTATGCAGTAATCGCTTCCATCATTTGGTATGAAACATTACACACAGCAACACAAAACAATCCGTCCTACAAAATCCAAAGCAGTAGGAATTTTCTTGCAACAAAATGCCACAACACAATATTCTACACAAACACTTTGTGTAAACAGATAAAGCTGTAACAGAGCTTTGATCATTAATCATCTTTTGGTACTGAGGCTAATACAGTATGTATGGATGTTGTCTCAATGCTGTCATCTAGTGGACGGATGTAGTTTTACAATAAACAGAACTAAATAAATCTCTGAAGATTTGTATTATTTAAGAAGACCAAAATTGATTCCTTGGTTTGTCTTAAATGAATGGACATCTTTTAATACAGCATAAATACCAGTTCACCCTTCTGTACTACTAAATAACGATGCAGCTCTTAAAAACTGATTAAAATGTTTAAATCAGGGTTGCCTACCTGACCCTCTCCTTCAGGGAGACAATGCTCTGTTCCTGGACTTCCCTGGTAATGTAGGATTATCATTACATGTGGTGAAACACTGTTCTTATCAATTAACTGGCTCACCTCAGGTGATGGCAATCATACATTACCAGTGAAGTCCAGGAACAGAGCATTTTCTCCCTGAAGGAGAGGGTCACGTAGGCAACCCTGTGCCAAGTAATTAAAAGACTATAAAATATCCCATTATGTTGCATAAGTCTTATTGATCAAAACAAATTCAAGGAAAAAGTGTAAAAGATTATTAGCTAATTGCAAAATACACAGCCTGCATGCACTGTACATGAAAAAACAACCTTGAGGTTACCCTCAAAAAATGAGGTGCTGAATATATAATTAAGCAGGATAATGCTTGAGTTTTAAACAAAAAAAAAATGCGTTTATTATCTGGGTGCATTAAGGACTGAATTAGCAACCAACACAGTTAAGCATAATAATAACAATATATAAAAAAAATGGTTATTTCCATATAAATAGCAGGTGCCCACCTAGAGTGAAAAAGACAATAATACAATATGTATTTAACAAGAAAACTAATGACACACATTTAATATTAATCCTATATGATTTAACATCTGAATTGATCAATATAAAATACGTTTAGAATGTATGGAGCCATTAAAGTGAGTTAGACTGCACTTATATACTATATCATTTTTTTTCACAAGGGAAACTGTCCGAACGGAGTATTGAAACAAAGTTAGCTCCTTAATTGGTTGTTGTGCAAATTGTAACCACAGTCAGTGAATTAGTATATTTGTATTGATGTAAAATGTTGAAAAAGCTCTCACAGCGCTGGCCATGTGCCCCCTCACAGTGGCGGAAATGGGGCGTGGCCTCGGCGGGAGTTCTGTGATCATAAACCACGCCCCCTGAATGCTAGTCCACACTCCCTAATTTTGGTTGTGCGCCTACTAGGGCACGCGCAATCTTTCTGCGAGCTCGCTCTTCAAAGTTGGGAGGTATGCAATAGACTAGGTCCATAGACGCGCATGTTATGAGATTAACATGTGTGTCTATGGCCGGCGGACTTTATGTTAAAATTTAACATGGAGCCTTATGGTGGGAACCGGCAAATCAGCCTGACCGCAAGAGTCAATTGGGGGCAATGACAAAATGTATTTGTTCTTATGGTACTTGTTTCCTAGCACGGCCACCACGATTTCTATCGTGGTGGTCGTGTCGGAAAAAATCGTGTCGGTCGCGTCGGGTGCATACCAAAACGCACACGACGCGACCGACGCGATGTACCCGATTTCTCCATAGGCTTCAATGTTTAAATAATTTAACATTGAAGCCTATGGAGAAATCGGGTCCATCGTGTCCATAGGCTTCAATGTGAAATTATTTTAACATTGAAGCCTATGGAGAAATCGGGTCCATCGTGTCCATAGGCTTCAATGTTAAATTATTTTAACATTGAAACTGAGTCCATTTAACATAGTAAAAAATGGTAAAAGGGCCAATATGGGCCATTTCTCATTGGGTATGGCCCCGTCATGTGTGTAAAAAATAATGGCCCCCCATTGTGGGCGCCACCCCCACGATTGACGCGAACCCGAAGCGTGGCGAGCGCAGCGAGCCCGCGAGGGGCGGCGGTGCGCGTCCTCCAACCTTTTCATTCCCCTACTATCCACTTCGGCGTGGAGTTGAGAATAGATTAGTGTGGCGAGCGCAGCGAGCCACCGAGCCCGAAGCGTGGCGAGCGGACGCTGATACCTTCACAGATCCCTGCGTCCCCTCGCGGGCTTCACAGGTATCAGCGTCCCCTCGCGGGGCTCGCTGCGCTCGCCACGCTTCGGGCTCGGTGGCTCGCTGCGCTCGCCACACTAATCTATTCTCAACTCCACGCCGACGTGGATAGTAGGGGAATGAAAAGGTCGGAGTATGCGCACCGCCGCCCCTCGCGGGCCCGCTGCGCTCACCACGCTTCGGGTTCGCGTCAATCCTGGCGGGTGGCGGCCACAATGGGGGTCCATTATTTTTTACACACATGACGGGGCCATACCCAATGAGAAATGGCCCTTATTCGGCCTTTTCCCATTTTTTCCTATGTTAAATGGACTCAGTTTCAATGTTAAAATAATTTAACATTGAAGCCTATGGACAAATCGGGTCCATCGCATAGGCTTCAATGTTAAATATTTTAACATTGAAGCCTATGGAGAAATCGGGGGCATTGCGTCGGGTGCGCATAGGCTTCAATGTTAAAATATTTTAACATTGATGCCTATGGGGAAATCGTGGGCATCGCGTCGGTCGCGTCGTGTGCCTTCTTAAGGCACACGACCGACGCGATGTACCCGAGTACTGCTTTTTTCAAAGGAAATCGCAGGCATCGTGGGCATCGTGTGCCTTAAAGTTAAGGCACACGATGCCCGCGATTGTGGCCGTGCTAGGAAACAAGTACCGTTCTTATTTTTACACCAGGAAACATCGCACAGATCTGACTCATCCGTGCATTGCTTCAGCCTCATCTGTATTTGGCTGCTGGAGAACTCGGCGGCCAATGCTAATTAATGACTTCACCATTGAGAAATACGAATCCTGAGAACTCGGCAGCTTCGTAAATTTTCGGAATTCTCAGACGATATTTTCGGCCTGATCATGGCAGAACGGGATCGGCCATTATTGATCAAATTAATCAATTAATAAACCCCACCCCGAGGCTACTCCCCGCACTGTTTGGAGGTAACACTGCCATAGATAGTCCATGTGACAACAAGTGCTCATACCTGGTTTACAAAGCATTGCTTTCACCTGGATTTAAGTTGCTTAACTCAGGGGCAGATGTACTAAGCCTGATGAAGTTATAAAGTGTTTGGTGATAACGCAGCAGCCAGCCAATAAAATTTCACTAGATGATTGGCTGGTGTGTTATCACCAAACACTTTATCAGTTATTAACTGCTCTACTAAATTCTGCCAATCAGCTCCCATCTGCCATGTTACAGGCAGTGTTTGAAAAATACCTATTTATTCATTATAGGGATGGAAATAGGTAGAGAGAGAGAGGGCGGGATGTATTAATATACATCGCCGCCCTTCGCTTGACAGCCGCCGCGATGCTGCCGCATATGTACTAACATATGCGGCTAGCATTGGGTTGCGGTGACGGAGACCCCCGCGATACCTGTGATGTGGTCTGCAGGGGTCTCCGTCACATCCCGGCGGCTGGCAGTGTCCCCCTGCATCTCCTCCCCCCTGCAGCTAGATGTCCTGCCGGCTATGACACCTGCTGGGGGAGGAGGAGACAAAGGAGGACGGGAGGGGCGATAGAAGCCCATAGGCTTCTATAGGGTATCGCCACCCAGAGGGTGGCGATACCCTGCCTCGCGAAATTGGGGCGGACGGGTAATGGTACATAGGAAAATGCGGTAAAACCCCCGTTTTACCGCATTTTCCCTTTAGTACATCCCGCCCAGAGAGAGAGAGAGAGTTAGATAGATAGATAGATAGATAGATAGATAGATAGATAGATAGATAGATAGAATTTATGTAAGTTGTTTTAATATTCACAACCAAGAAAAGACGTAACACAGACTGTAATTATCTATTACTTGATGCATCTAAGAGCAGAAAGTGGGTAATAATTTTAATAACATTAATAAGCTTTTAAGCATTTACATCATCGCTTACCATAAAAAAAATATCGGCATACTTTATGCTTGTAGATAACGTCATTACATCTATCTTCCCATCAATGAATTTTAGACTCACAGCATGTTAAGAAAATATTAGGTGACTCATTTCATAAACTTCTACTTCGTCAAAGAGCAAAGATTTTTTTTTTTCCAGAACTTTATTTCACTCTTGGAAAGAATAAATTCATTCATTGGAACTCTGTGAACTTCTTCTATGTGCATCATGGCATTTCAGCACGTCTTTCCATCTCACACACCGATACGTGTGGAATTACACCTAGAAATAGCTCTTCTTAATCAGGAAGGTTATTGGACGTGAATGTGTCACACCAAGGTTGAAGCCTTCACACTTTGATTTATTTCATATATAATTATTTTAATATATTTGCCTGAAATTTTTCTAGCTGTAACCAGCAACTTCAGATTTGGGATTGACTGATTGATACCCCAGGTACCCTGAAGCAATGACAGCAGTGGCGGCTCCTACCTTTTTGGGGGAGGGGGCTGCCTCTGGCCGCAGGCACCCCCCTGCCCATGTTACTGCCGCTCTCCTCCCGTCCTCGGCGCCAGTCCTATGATGACAGGCACTGGGACTGGCGCATGCGCAGTACAAACATATGTACTGCGCATGCGGCCAGCTTCTATGGGCTGCTTCGGCAACAGCCCATAGAAGGAATCTCGGTCCCGGCACCTGTACAATATAAATGACAGGCAGCGGGACCAGCGCGTGCCGTATTTGCACGGCAGCCCGCAGAAAGGCGTCCCGGAGGGAGGGAACACCTCCCAATGGGACTGCCTTGGTGACTGCCAGGTCAGACTTCCAATAGTCACAGTGAAGCCAGTGCAATCTCACCGACTGCATCTGGCTTCATTACAGTGGTGAATTTTACCTGGGGGGGCTGCAGCCCTGCAGCCCATATGTGAAAACCACCACTGAATGACAGTAGTGATTTCTACATTAGTCTTATCAAACATGATGAAATCGTGACCTACACACAGAGACAGGTAGGAGCATAATTGTTAAAAATGGAGCAGCATTCCCAGGGCCGGATTACGCCATCGGGGGGGGTCACTTTAGCCAGGGGGGTCCCCTTCCACTGGACGCAAACTGCACGGGAGAGTATTACACTGTCAAAATACAGAGTAAAGGCAGTATAATGGGTAACTGCAAGGGAGGGGGGGGGGATTAATATTAACATATATATATATACCTTGTGTGTATATATATATATATATATATATAAAATCCAAAAGAAATAGGGCCACACCATCGAATGATGTGGGTTTGGCCCCGTAGACTGCGAATGGATGTTTATGCAAAACATTCACAGCTGTGCAGGCGAATTTGTGCTGCGAAGGGTGGCGGCGGGCTGTGCGAGCGGCGGGTGGGCTTAAAAAGACATGCTGCTACACTACTACACAATAGTAATTGCATCTGATGGAGGGAGTGCCATGCACTTACTGTAGCTAATCAGTTGACATTATCATCATCCTCATCATCATCTGTTGGCATTTTGCGAGAGGGGGTAAAACAACCAAAAGTGATGGGCATTCAATGAATTTACACCCTTAGAGTACTTTATCCTAACTTTGATGCCCCCTGCCAATCTCAGTTGTAAGGAGTTGTATATGTAAATTGCATCTGTTACCATAGGACAGGATGTGTCAGCGTATAGATAATTAATGCCCATGCATAATACAAAAACACTCAATTTATGGAATAAAAAACTCTCTTCTCTACATGAGCTCTTTTATGGTCAGATTAGCATTTGTCTCCCCTTTCCCTCCCCCCGAAAACACACTGAAGTGTCCATCCATTATTGAACTTTACTGACAATGATATGTTGTGTATGTTTTTTAAAGGTAGACCTTCAAGAAGTCAGAAAACAATGGCCAATATACACTATGGTTAATATTTGCATTCTTCTCCTTAGTCACAACAATACACACTGATACTAAAGGTGCCCATACACGGTGCGTTGTTCGGGAGCTATGCGATGCACACTCCCATGGGCATCCCATCGCACAGCACAGAAAGTCTGTGCAGTCCGTGCATTTAGTACTAGATTGCATTGTATCTAGTACAAAAAAGCACATTGTATGCTTTTTGTACTAGATAAAATGCAAGTCAACCGTGTATGGACACCTTAACCTTATTATATTTAATGTTCACTCTGTGCTCCAGCCTCTACCAGCGCACTGCTTGAGGGTTACAGACCACAAGAGGCCAAGATGTTACAGAACGTGTACTTCTTATGTGCTACTTGTATTTGTCCTTGAACAGTATTGGTACTTGTATGTTTTATTATGTTTAACTAATATTCATGTGGTTTGTATAATGAATGTCCATCATGATAATGAAGAATAATTAGTTTTGGGTACAACGACACGGGGCGAGAAGTATCTGCAGACATATTACGTAAATTCCTTATGAAGAGATTATCTTGGATTGAAACATGTTAAGAGGATGCCACGTGCAGGTATCTGTGTAATGATATACATGGCAAACTAAGCTCCACCGACAACATAAATGGAGAACCTAGGATTGGGTGAAAATATCTGCAGATCGGTAGGGAATTGGCTATGTAATAGAGAACAAAGAGTGGTTGTGAATGGTGCCATATCAGATATGATACCAGTACTAAGTGCAGTGCCCCAGGGTTCGGTTTTGGGGCCCATTCTGTTTAACATTTTTATTAACGATATTGGGATAGGGTTACTCAGCAATGTATCCATCTTTGCGGACGATACAAAACTTAGCAAAGTCATCAAATCATCAGAAGATGTCACCATGCTTCAAAATGATCTTACAATTCTAGATGAGTGGGCAAAAAAATGGAAGATGAGGTTCAATGTAGATAAATGTAAGGTTATGCACCTTGGGAGACACAACCAGTGTGCAAGTTACAACCTTAGCGGAAAGGAACTGGGTAATTCCATACTTGAAAAGGATCTAGGAGTCCAAATAGACAGCAAATTGGGATGTAGTGCCCATTGTAATGTAGCTACAAAAAAGGCCAACAAAATTCTGGCATGTATTAAGAGGGGAATGGAAACTAGGGACTCAAGGGTAATTATGCCACTGTATAAAGCATTGGTGAGACCTCACCTCGAGTACGGAGTGCAGTTATGGGCCCCACACTATAAAAAGGATATCATAGAATTAGAAAAAATCCAAAGGCGAGCAACAAAGCTTATTAGGGGAATGGAGAATTTAAGCTACGGGGAGATATTAAGCAATTTGGGACTATTTACATTGGAAAAGAGACGTTTAAGGGGGGACATGCTCAACATGTACAAGTATATCAAGGGCCAATATAAGGAACTGTCACACACCCTCTTTTCTACTAGAAAGGAATCTAGGACGCGAGGGCATGAGTATAGATTAGAAGAAAAAAGATTTCATTCAGCTAGTAGAAAGAATTTCTTTACGGTCAGAACAGTCAAACTCTGGAACTCTCTTCCCAGAGAGGTGGTAACGGCTGGCTCATTAAATGCGTTCAAGGCAAAGTTGGACAAGCATTTACTGGAGAAAAACATCCATGGGTACAAATAAGAAATATAATCTGTCTGTAAAATATCAGAACCTTCCAAATCAGCAATAGATATCTATACCAGGTTGAACTAGATGGACGCAAGTCTTTTTTCAGCCTTACCTACTATGTAACTATGTAACCATGTAACATTGCAAGCTTACTTTGGAAACAAAGAATTCTGCACTTGACCATAACCAGGCAATATATACAAAACTAATGCCTTATAAGGAACTATTTACTAACCAGTACCACCAGGGGCGGATTGGCCATTATATTCCATGGGAAGTTTCCCGGGAGGCCGACAACAGCTGAATTACAGTAAATAGTACAGTAACTCTGTGAGTCTCCCTGAGTCATTCCACGGCCATCCCCCTGTGTATCATTCAGCAGCAGCGCCACACAGTGCCCTGCTGCTGGATGCGGCCCCACCTCTTCCCGCCAGCTGTCCTCCTCTTCATATAATCAGTCCCCAGAACACCCCCCAGGCTGTGGGAAGCTGATGCTGTAGCTATATTCTGCCGACAGCTCCAGGGAGAAGGAAGCAGGACTGCAGAGGTCGAAAGGAGGAAGTGGATCTGCAGTGGGAAGCAGGAGGAAGCGGGACTGCAGGGGTCGGAAGGAGGAATCGGGACAGTATCTGTTCAGCAGACAAAAGCTGTGCCCCATTAGTATAGGTAATGAGCAGGAGCAGGGCACAATGTGCTGCAGACTTTGGCCAGTGAGCTGGAGGCAGTGAAGAGCAGTGAAAAGGGATCTGAAAAGATCCCTTTCCCACACAACCTGTAATGTAGTATAGTGATGTAATGCAGCATAAAGAGGGAATGTAGCGATGTAGTGTAGAAGATTGGGGTGGATGTAATGTAGTGATGTAGTGCAGGGTATTAAGGGATGTAGCATAGTGATGTATTGCAGTGTTTTTTGGGGATGTAGCATAGTGATTTAATGCAGGGTATAGAGGGATGTAGTGTAGTGATGTAGTGCAGTGTATAAGGGGACTGTAATGCAGTGGTGTGGTGTAGTATGTAATGTAATACAGCATATAATGGGGGATGTAATGCAGTGCAGCTGTGTAGTGGGGAACATGCTTCTGTGGAGTAGTAGTAGTAGTACGTTTATTTATAAGGCGCCACAAAGTGTCCACAGCGCCGTACATAGCAAACAAAAAACAAATTACGAGGTAACGTACAGGGTGTGTTGATAAAATACAGCATAAATAGGGGTATAGCTGGTAGAATGAAAATCCGCATCAGTTCAGAAGTAGGTGTCAAAATTGTCGAGGAGACTGAAGATGAAGTAGAGGAAGGGAAGAACAGGGCAGGAGCACAGGTGAGGTAAAGAGGTAGGGTGAGTACGTGAGGAAGGAGGGCCCTACTCATAAGAGTAAACAGACTAAAAGGAGGTGGGTGGACGAACGAAAAACAATAGGATAAGTAGGAACGGATGGGAACGGATAGGAGGAGCAACAGAGGTTAGGAGGAGGAGGGATAGGCTAGTCGGAAGAAGTGGGTTTTGAGGGAGCGCTTGAAGGAGGTAAGGGATTCAGAAAGCCTGATGGGTGGCGAGAGGTTGTTCCAGTGCGGGGGGGGGGGGGGGGTCAGCGCGAGAGAAGTCTTGGACAGGGAAGTGGGAGGAGGTGATTAGGTGAGAGGTCAGTCGGCGGTCGGCGGTGGAGCGAAGAGGATGGGAGGGAATGTGGATAGAAATCATTGAAGAGAGTTAAGGAGCGGTGGAGGAGGAGAGAGCCTTGTAGGTGGTGGTGAGGATTTTAAAGAGAACTTGGAAAGGAATGGGGAGCATGAATGTGAAAGAGAGGGAGGAGTCAATGATGACACCGAGGCAGCGTGTTTGGTCGGTGGAGGTGATCTCGGTTTCACCAATGCTGATGGAGATAGTGGGAGAAGAGGGGATGTTCGGGGGTTGGAAGATTAGAAGTTCAGTTTTAGCCATGTTTAGTTTCAGGAAGCATTGGGTCATACAGGCTGAGATGGCCGTGAGGCATTCGGAGACCTTGGACAGGAGTGACGGGGATAGGTCAGGGGAGGAGAGATAGATTAGGGTATCATCAGCATAAAGGTGGTAATGGAAGCCATAGGAGCTGATGAGGGTGCCCAGAGAGGTGGTGTAGAGGGAGAAGAGGATAGGGCCAAGGACTGACCCTTGGGGAACACCGCCTGGCTGCGGGGTAGTAGGAGAGGAGGATCTCGGAGTGGAGACGGAGAAGGAGCGATCGGAGAGGTATGAGGTGAACCAGGAGAAGACCGTGCCATTGATGCCAAAGGAGCGGAGGGTGTTGAGCAGAAGAGGGCGGTCATCAGTGTCAAAGGCAGCTGACAGATCAAGCTGGATGAGGATAGAGAAGAGGCCTTTGGATTTAGCTGATAGTAGATCATTAGTGACTTTGGTCAGGGCAGTTTCAGTGGAAGGTAAAGGGCGGAACCCTGATTGGAGGGGGTCTAGAATGGAGTTAGCAGTAAGGTGGCTTAGGAGACGATTATAGGCCAGACATTCTAGGAGCTTGGAGGCGAAAGGGAGGAGGGAGATGGGCCTGTAGTTGGACGGAGAGTTTGGGTCCAGATTTGTTTTATTGAGAATTGGGGAGACAAGAGCATGTTTGAAGGAGGACTGGAAGATCCCAGAGGATAGGGAAAGATTAAAGAGGTGAGCCAGGTGAGAGCAGACCGACAGACTGAGACAACGGATAATATTGGAGGGGATAGGATCGAGCGGGCAGGTGGAGGGAGAAGCGGATTGAAGGATAGAATAGACTTCAGCGACAGTGGTGGGGTAAAATGAGGACAGGGGTGGGAAGGAAAGGAGGAGAGTGGAGATGTAGGAGGGGAGAAGGGAGAGGGTGAGGTCATGGCAGCAGTGATGGCAGTCCTGAGAGAGGAGATTTTGGTTGAAAAGTAGGTAGCAAAATCAGCGGCTACGATGGAGGACGGAAGAGCTGGAGGGGGGGGGGGGGGCAAGAAGTTGAAGGTGGTGAAGAGCCTGCGGGGGTTGGATGATTGGGAAAGGATGAGGGACTTAAAGTAGGATTCCTTGGCCAGAGCAAGGGCAGAGCTGAAGGAGGAAAGAATGAATTTGAAGTGGAGATAATCTGCGAGGGAGCGTGATTTCTTCCAGAAGCACTTAGCAGTGCAATAGCATTTTTTAAGGAATCGGGTGATAGGCGAGTGCCACGGTTGGGGGTTGGAGCATCGAAGGGGGATAGAGGAGGGAGGGCAGGCAGAGTCCAATGCCAAAGATAGGGTGTCATTATAGAGGGAGGTGGCGAGGTTCGGGCATGACATGGCGGTGATTGGGGCAAGAAGAGGACACAGTGTGTCTGAGAAGGCAGCAATATCAAGTGTGTTGACGTTATGCCGTGAGACTATGCACTTGGGAGGGGGGGTGGGAGAGGGAGAAGCAGTGAGGGAGAAGGAGATGAGGTGATGGTCTGAAAGAGGAAAAGCCGAGATAGTGTAGTCAGTAAGGGAACAAGAGCGTAAATTAAAATCCACTATCTCGGCTTTTCCTCTTTCAGACCACCACTATCTCGGCTTTTCCTCTTTCAGACCATCACCTCATCTCCTTCTCCCTCACTGCTTCTCCCTCTCCCAAATTATGATCTCAGATACAGAAGAAGATAACTCGGAGGCCGTGTGGGCAGAGATAACTGATAAAAATAAAAAACCCAATAATAAAATTTTATTAGGGGTATGCTACAGACCACCAAACGTGAACGATAGGGATGAGTCTCTACTCCTAAACCAAATAAAAAAATCATCAGATCAGGGGCAGGTAATAATAATGGGGGATTTGTAAATCATCTAAAAGCAGTGGGTTCCTAAGCTTGCTCAAGGATCAGTTTATCACTCAAACGGTAGATGCTCCAACCCGTAATGGGGCACTATTGGACTTAGTATTAACTAATAACATAGATTTAGTTTCAAACACCAGAGTAATTGAACACCTAGGGAACAGTGACCACAACATGGTCTCACTGGAAATCAACTTCCGAAAACCTAAATATAATACAGGACCGGGTAAAGTACTAAACTTCAGAAAAGCTAATTTCATTTTATTCCGGGAAGCTCTAAAAGAAATTAACTGGGGAGAGTTATTCGAAGGAAAGAATACAGAGGAAATGTGGGATACATTTAAAAATGTACTAGAATCACTAACTACTAAATACATTCCAAAAGTCAACAAGGGTAAATTTAACAAAAAAAAGCCAACATGGTTGGACAAAAAAGTAAGGACAGCGATCAACAATAAAACAAAAGCGTTTAAGTTCTATAAAAATAACGTAAATGAGGAGACGTTCATCAAGTATAAAGAAACAAACAAAACTTGTAAAGAAGTAATCAAAGTAGCTAAAAGGGAAAACAAAGAGCGTATAGCCACAGAAAGCAAAACTAACCCCAAGAAGTTTTTCAAGTACATAAACAGCAAGCGAATAATTAAAGAGAACATAGGCCCACTAACAGATATCAACGGTAAAAAATTTGCAGAAGATAATGAAAAAGCGGAAGTGTTAAATAAGTTCTTCTCATCAGTATTTACTAGGGGAGAGCAGTTAGTGGAAAGCACAGATACCTCAACTGGGACAAACAAACGGGACCTCAATATGGATCTCTCGACCGAGGATATAATTTTGAGGCTCAGCAAAATAAAAACTAACAAATCACCAGGGCCAGATGGTATACATCCTAGGGTACTAATGGAGTTAAGGGAGGAACTTGCGACCCCTCTATATTGCATATTTGATAATTCACTATCAACAGGTATGGTACCAAAAGACTGGAGAATAGCAGAGGTAGTGCCAATATTTAAAAAAGGTAAAAGGGATGACCCTGCAAATTACAGGCCTGTGAGTTTAACATCAATAGTGGGTAAAATATTTGAGGGCATTTTAAGGGATGGTATCCTGGAATACTTAGACCTTCTTAGTTTACTTAGTATTAACCAACATGGGTTTGTGAAAAATCGTTCCTGCCAGACAAATTTACTGGGCTTCTATGAGGATGTCAGCAAAAACCTTGATAATGGAAGCGCAGTAGATGTGGTCTTCCTTGATTTTGCAAAAGCTTTTGATACAGTACCACACAAGAGGTTGATAAATAAAATGGTGGACCTGGGACTAGGTGCAAATATCTGTAGATGGGTAGGGAACTGGCTGTGTAATAGAGAACAAAGAGTGGTTGTGAACAGTGCAGTATCAACTATGATACCAGTACTAAGTGGAGTGCCACAGGGTTCGGTACTGGGGCCCATCTTGTTTAACATTTATATTAACGACATAGGGATGGGGATTCTCAGCGATGTATCCATCTTTGCTGATGACACTAAACTGAGTAGAATTATTGAATCAACAGAGGATGTGAACATACTTCAAAATGATCTTAACAAACTAGATGAGTGGGCTAAAAAGTGGAAGATGAGGTTCAATGTGGATAAATGCAAGGTTATGCATCTCGGGAGACGTAACCAGTGTGTAAGTTACAACCTAAGCGGGGAGGCATTAGGTACTTCAGCACTTGAAAAGGATCTAGGAGTCCATATAGATAATAAGCTGGGGTGCAGTGTTCAATGTCACATTGCAACAAAAAAGGCCAACAGAATTCTAGCATGTATTAAAAGGGGCATGGAAACTAGGGACTCAAAAGTAATTATGCCACTGTACAAGGCATTGGTTAGACCGCATCTTGAATATGGAGTACAGTTCTGGGCCCCACACTATAAAAAGGACATCATGGAATTGGAAAAAACCCAAAGAAGAGCAACAAAGCTTATCAGGGGAATGGAGAATTTAAGCTATGAGGAGAGATTAAGCAAGCTAGGACTATTTACACTTGAGAAGAGACGTTTAAGGGGGGACATGCTCAACATGTACAAATATATCAGGGGCCAATATAAGGAACTCTCAAGCACTCTTTTTACTGCAAGAAAGGAAACTAGGACACGAGGGCACGAATTTAGATTAGAGGAAAGAAAATTTCGTTCCCTCAAAAGAAAAAATTTCTTTACGGTCAGAGCAGTCAAACTTTGGAACTCTCTTCCTGGAGAGGTGGTGTTGGCGGATACAATAAATACGTTCAAAATAAGGTTGGACAAGCATTTATTGGATAAAAATATCCAGGGGTACTAAAAAGAACCATAATCTGTCTTTTACAAGGGATAAGCTATTAAAACGTAGGTTGAACTAGATGGACGCAAGTCTTTATTCAGCCTTATCTACTATGTAACTATGTAACTATGTAAGACGAGATTGAGGGAGTGTCCTTGGATGTGGGTAGGAGAGGTAGTCTACTGAGATAGGCCAAGAGAGGAGCAGAGAGAGAGGAGTTTGGAGGTGCCAGGATCAGCGGGGTTATCCAAGGGGATATTAAAGTCACCAAGAATGACAGAAGGTAGGTCAGAGGAGAGGAAGTGTGGAAGCCAGGCGGCGAAGTTGTCAAGAAATTGGGAGATAGGGCCAGGGGGATGGTAGATTGCAGCGACACAGAGATTGTAGGGGTAGTACAGATGGATGGAGTGAGAATCAAAGGAGGAGAAGAGGAGAGAGGGTTCAGGGTGAATGACACTGTAGGTGCAGGAGGCTGAGAGGAGAAAACCCACGCCGCCACCTTGGCGACCATCAGGCCTGGGGGTGTGAGAGAAAGAGAGGCCACCGTGGGAGAGAGCAGCTCGAGAGACAGAATCAGAGGTGGAGAGCCAGGTCTCAGTGATAGCAAGGAGATGGAATGCGCTAGAGATGAATAGGTCATGGATGGCAGGGAGTTTGTTGCAGATGGATCTGGCATTCCATAGGGCACAGGAAAGAGGGGGGGTTATGTATTTATGTGTATAAGGTTTTTGGGATTGCAGAAGTGAGGGGGGTCCCTGGGAGGGTGGGGGAGCAGGGGCGAGGGGTCAGGATAGGTATGGGATGGGAGGGGGGGCGGTAGGAGAAAGTAAAGTTGAGAGATTAACAGCCATGAGGACCAGAGGTGAGATGGGAGATTAGTGAAAGCAGACAGAGAGCAGGGATTTGGGAAGACAGACAGCGTCTGTAGTAGATTGCGAGGATATGGTAAATAACAGAGTGAGATAGCTCGGAATATGAAAGAGGAGAGAAGGTAACAGGCAAGGAACAGCTGTCAGAGAGGAGACAAGTGGGTAAATCAGGTTGATTGAGTAATCCAATTAAGTATGAAACAATGAAGTATGGAGGTGACATGTTATTGAGACAATTGGTGGAGCATGTGGGGAAAATGCTGTTAAGTGAGCCATGGACTCTCATTGCAATAACGTACTATTAGTCTTGTTTTCTTTAGTGGGAGTGGTTGGAACTCTGGTTGGTGGGGGCCCAAAGCATATGTCTGCACCTGGGCCTACTACTTGCTAGTTCCACCGCTGACTGACACTCCAGGATCAGCGGCACCTCCATGGGACATTGGGCAGTATAACCCTTAACAACAACTTCACCCTTCTCCCTCACGAGCACACTCATCTTTACAAGGATCCAGGGACACAAAGTAGGGTGCCCTTGCTTTCCATTAAGAATGTGGATCTTGATGCTGCTCCTGTGCACACTTTTACCAGTACTCTTTCTCCCCACACTCACTCAATCTCCCCCTTCACCCCCTCCCACTCTCTCACTCTTCCCCCTCTTTTTCCTCCTCTCACCTGCCCTCCTCTCTCCCCCACTTTCTCTCTCCCACCTCCCTAACTCCCCTCTCATTCACACCCACCCCCCCCACTGTCATCCCCTCGCTCCCCCTCACATCTCTTTTTCAATCCCCTTCTCTATCTCGCACACTCTCCCTCTCTTCCTTCCCTCTCACTCTCTTCCCCTCTTTATGTGTCTCTCACCCACTCTCCCTTCCCCCACTCTCTTTCCCCGTCATTCACTCTCACCCTCCTCTCGCTCTCTCACCCCCTATCTCCCTTTTTCACACACTCTCAATCTCTCTCTCTTCCCTTTCTTACTCTCCCCATCTCTCACTCTCCCCTACTATCCATCATCACTCAGTTTCCCCTCTCAGCCAACCCCTTCTTTCTCCCCATCTCTTACTCCTCCTCTCACCCAGCCCCTCTTTTTCTCTTGTTACCCCTCTCTCACCCCCATTCACTTACTCACCCCTATCATGCACCATCTTTGGCTCTCTACATTCTCTCTCAGTCTTCCTTCACTTAGTCTCCCCCTTATTTCCATGTCTCTTACTTACTCTCACCCCGTCTCTTTGCCTTTCACTCACACCGTTCCCGTCCCCTCTCTCCCTGCCCATCTCTCTTCCACTCTCACACCTCTCCCCTACCTCTCACCTCTCACCCACTCTCGCTCCCGTCCCTCTGTCCACCTTCCCTAGCTCCCTCTGTCTCTCCCAATCTCCCCCTGCATCACAATCTACCTCTTCCCTGTGGCACTATCTCCCCATTTTCCTTTCTCTACTGTCACTCAGCCTTTCCAAGACATCACCCTCTGCATCTCTCCATCACCTGTTCACTGTTACCCGCTGCCTCTCCTTGTCATTCCCTTTGAGGCCATGCTCTTGTTTTGAGGCAACAGCAACTGTTTTGGGAACATGCACAAATAATCCCCCCCCCTCCCTGTTATGGTGCCCTCCTGTAATTTTTTTCTGGATCCGTCCCTGCTGGGCTATGTATAGCGGCGGCAATGCTGCACAATGCCCGACTGCTGTACTACTCCTCGCTGCCCCGTCTCCTCACACCCCACCTGCTTCTCCCCATACCCTGTAGTAAATATAAGTCCCAGCACTACCCCTTCTACTGTTATGCTGGCTCCAATGATGAGGCCACTTCCAGAAATTTTCCAGGGCCACTTTTAGTCCCCAATCCGCCCCTGAGTACCACATACCCTCCAACTGTACCTTTTTGTCAGGTTCAGTACCTTTTTATGGCATGTGCCTTTTTTGGGGTCTCCTACTGCCCATTGTAAGTATAATGTTCACACCCCTTTTACCCATGGCCACGACCCATTTTTAATTTGTATTGGTTTTTATTCTTTAGATGTTGGAGGATATGGTACCAGCCAATCAGCTCCTAATTCGCATGTTTGACTGCAATTGACAAATTATAGTTAGGAGCTGGTTGGTTGGTATTTTATCTCTCTCCAATGTTTAGTAAATAGACCTACATTTTCTCTGCATCTATAAAAATTACTAGAGTGTCACACTTGTAGAACAACGTTTTTCACCATATATTTTTGAGTTTGACAATCTGCCTTTTTATATTAGATTTATATATATTTTTTTAGATATAGGGGAATTTGAACTGAAACATAGAAGTCAGCTGCTGCCTTTTAGTCTGGGCACACAGCTAGACAACATTGGCGCGGTATGCCGCTTTAGAACGATAAATCATGCTAATCATTTAATGTGTACCCGCGATGGCGTGCTCCTGTGATTCACATATGATATGTTCCGGTTGGTCTGCGGCATGCCGTGTGCAATCCAGTGCATTATAATGAAGGGCGAAAGAAGATGCCGTTCTGTCGTTCATCAATTCACTTAGATCCTGATTCAGCTTGGCTTGGTAAGCAGCGAAGATCGCTGCTTTCCAAGTGCTGAAACGTCGCCCCGCCGACCATCGAATGCGTTCTCCTGCTTTCAGAAATAAAAGTCATTCTCAACTGACTTTTATTTCCGCCGCAAATTGCCAAAGACGGGCCCTGACTTCCTGTGACCTCAGACGCCCGCCCCCGGTAGGCATTGGCCCGCCTGCCATCCTATGGGAACACCCAGCGTTTTCATGGGGATGCCCATAAATTGCTGGGCGCTCCCATGGGCGATCCCCATTTCTGACCCCGGCCCTCCTTCCCCGCAACAAACAGCCTGGCAAGTGTGTGATTGGCCAAAACCGTTTATTGCCGGGGTCCGCATACGCACAAATATGCCTAATTCGCCCCATTACAAATAGTACTGAATCACCCCCTTAGTGCATACCTGCAATACTGTATGGTGCTGGGCAAAGAGAAATCGTCCCAACCATCGGTCCAATTGATGGTTGTCCATAGTGTACCCAGCCTTTTTCCATCACTGTGTGTATGTGTTTTACTTCTTGAATAGGATTAAATCACTATACCGTATACAGGCTGCTAAGGGTCTTCAGAGGCCTTCTTGGGGTTTGGGGGGGGTAGGGCCGCAGACATTGAAGAAAACACATTGCATCATTATCGCTGTTAACAGTTTTTCCAAGTTGCTGAACCACTGGACGCACAATCCCAGATGGCCAGCTGAAGTTACATAGGTCAGACATGACATCCTTTAACAATTTTTAATTTGAAAGAGAAAATAAAAATCACAGAATCAGCAGCCAGTTCCCCGTGTAGCTGTGATTTTTTTTTATTTATTTTTTTACTTTTATATGACAAGTTTTACTTTCATGCAATTCCATCTCCTGTTAATAAACTTAAGTAGGAATATGGAAAAAAAAAATTGGCAGCGGTGCAGAAATGAATTCTGTTTCCAACCACACGGCGGAACTGAAGTGGCGCAGAGTTACAGGTGCTTATTTGACTCCGGTGAAAATATGTGGCACCTTTTGAGTTCCAGCTGGAAAAATTATTTGGTTTCAATCATTTTAGCAAAAATATCCTTGTTGGAAAGGATTTAGGGATTATGTCCTGCTGTTCATTGGAAAATGATAAAAAGAGTGTCTACAGCAAGCATATAAATAGATAAAACACTTGTGAGAAAAGTGTAATACACCCATGCTGTTAAATTTCATTGCTGTCAGTTTGAAGACAGTGAAGCAGAATGTATTAAAGAGCAACACATCCATGAAAACAATCTTAGTTTAGTTAACTTGAAAAAAATGTGTAGACTTCTCTGCTTGTGGATGTATTCGCTCTAAAGGTCTTGAGAAGAATGTGCCTCTCCGGTGCTAGCAGAGCCTGATTAAAGTTTCCAGGTGCCCTAGACTGATACACATGTAACTCCACTTGTAATGCTGCTAAAGGCACGTGTATGGGCTCTCAGGGACTCACCAGTCACACTGCCCATGTGCATGTAACAAAGGTTATATAACTGGTATGTAGGATCTAATGTTTGTGGCATCTGAAGAAGACTTTGGCTTTAAGAAGACTTTTGCCTACTTTTGAAAACGACTTTCAGGAAGATTATAGATGGTAATAGCAGTGTTGCAAATAAGGGGGTACGGCGTGGTACGGAGTACCTGTAAGAAATATGTTGCAGGTACGCAGTACCACTTACCCCTTGACCATCTGTCAATTCTATTTTTAATTTAATTCTAAATATAATGCATCCGCAGCCCGCCCACCCAACATTATGATTGGTGCTGTCTGCAGCTACCGGATACTGCTGATATAGCCTGTCAATCTGACAGGCATCAGCGGCGCCGACAGCATGAAGAGCAAGCTCCACAATTGTAAGCACAAGCTGCCCGGCTCTCCCCCAAGCTAGAGCCAACCCACTCCCAGTCATTCCCTGTTCCTCATTCCCTGGGTGACATTTAATAGAATGCGATTTTTTTCCCGCACATTTACAAAGTGCGAATTATCGCCCAAAAAAATGAGATATACGGCCCTTTGCGCACCCTAATAAATGGACGATTTGATGAAAAAATGCGATAACGCCATTTTGTTTACTAATTATCGCAAAAAAAAAAAAAATCGGACTCTATTAAATGTCACTCCCATCTCCTGATGCCATGCCACTATTGTCATTTAGTCACTCCTCTAGATTTGTGTGACCATGCCCCCTCATGGCACATGGCCACACCCATTTTTGGTGGATGCTATCAGTACCACCAAGAAAAAAATTCTACTTGCACCACTGGGTAATAGAATTATGCAAAGCGCCCCGTTGTAGGGGCGTGTCATTCTCCACCCAAAGGGTGTATCTAGTTCCATATATGGAGAGATTGTGAAAGTGGCACCTACAAGCATGGGTGTGTAATTTAAAATGACGGTACTTATGTTAGTTGGGCGCCCACTATAGTAAGTACGCTTATACCCCCACTATCCATGTCAGCATGGAGTTGATTTTATATACTGTAGTGTGGCAAGCACAGCGAGCCACCGAGCCCGAAGCGTGCCGAGCGTAAGTACCAAATTTACTTATATCCAAATGTAGATGAGCCCCAAAGCAGTTAGTAAGAGCTACTATACTTGATAAAGTGCTGGGAAATGGTGCTGATGAGATTCAATGTAAATGTATCTATCTCTCATTCCTTTTTCCCCAAAAAATGTAACAGTGTAATGTGGGCTAGGTGAAATAAGGGAGATTGATAAACTACTGAGGAAGAGAGGGAGATTGCTGCTATGTCAGGGAGTCTCCTGCAGAATGCAGGAGGGGAGGTAACTATGATGTAACAGTGTAATGTGGGCTAGGTGACATGAGGGAGATTGCTAGACTAAAGAAGGAGAGAGGGAGATTGCTGTTATTTCAAGGAGTCTCCTGCAGAATGCAGGAGGGTAGACAACTAGGCCTTTAGGCTCCCCAGCTGGCATTAGAAGCACAATGTACATAAAGTTATGGTTCCATTAATAAATTATATTAGCACAGCCATCTGGCAGTCACCAAGAACTTTACCCCCCACAGCACATCAGGAGGGGTGATAGCTAACAAGCATGGAATAAATTAGGCCTGCATTTTATTTCTCGTCTTTCACCTGCAAGGTCCCCCCTCTCGGAAGTCCTGACACCCTAGGCTGCAGCATAATCAACCTATTGGTTAATCAGGCACAGGGCGCTAGTGGCATAGTGAAAGACATCATTTCACGGTTCTGTGTATTCTACAGGATCTCATGTATTCTATGCTGAACTGAAGCTACATACTAGCCACCTCTCACTGAATGTTTGGGAGACTCACAGTTTTTTGTTGGGGAGTAGAACAGGCTCCTGGGAGAGGATGCCACTGTCCTGCCAACTTTATATGATTCATGGTCATATGCCCTCTTCATGGTCCCACAATATGCGGCATTAGGGGTTAGTCATAATGACGAGACACCTGTAGGAACTTGTCCGAAGGAGAATAGGTTCAATTGACAAGTTATCTGTAGCTATAACACTACTAGGGGCTCAATGTCAACATCGGCAAAACTTGAAAAACAGATGTCAACCTTTTTCATGTTGACCTTTTGATCTTAGACACCTGTAGACCTTTCAATCCTTACCCCATACACATAAATGGAGCTGCACAGGTAATTGCTTTTCCACCCGCTTGAATAAAGATAAAATTAGTTCAATTTATAGCCAATGAAATGTTGTCAAAGCAGGAGGTCCCATTTTTATCACTGCCAACCAATCACAACACTGATAGCATGGCCAATACACCTTAATTTGGTGAAGCAGCATGCCTCTAAGTCTCTAAAGGTGCATACACACTGTACAATGTTTTTGACCAATTTCGTTGAAAGACATTGATGACCAATTCCCCTTGAACTCATGCTGCTTTCACACCGCAAAATCGGCTTAGACCCGATACTAAAAATGTTTCTTAAAACGGGTCAGAGCAAGTTAAAACCCCTTTCACACCACACGTAAATACCGGGTCTCAAACAGGTTTGCGGTGTGAAAGCAGCTGGAGAACAGGACACACAGTAACTATAAGACAGGCTGCTGGTGTCACCATGGTCAGGCTGAGAGGAGCGCGATAGAATACAGAAGACAGGAAGCAGCATCCCTGGCATGGCTACAGGCAGGTGGCAATACCCGCACGCTGCCCTGCTCACTACAGATCCCTGATGCACTTATCCGCTCCATGCATACGTAATCAGCGGGTCCTGCTCATTACATAAGCGCATATATAACGATGCCCTAGGCAAGATTTTTGTTGCCGCCCCCTAGCAGATGATACCACCACCAAATTTTCAACTGACCCCCCCCCCCCACACACACACACACACACACACACACTCGCCGTTTCCTCGAGGTGGAAACCCGGCGTGCAGGTTTTCCTGCATTTCAAAATGCGGTAAAAACCTAGACTTTTAACTGCATTTTTGTGAAAATGTAATAAGGTGGCTGATCCCCTGTACAAATCGTATTGGCTATGTTCAGGCTGAAAGTACAGCCTGAGAACTCAGATAATTTACTAAGCCACCGAGTTCTTAGGATATATATTGCCAAGGTTCCCAACAGCCAAATATGGACGAGCTTGATCAGTCAGATCGGTGCAATGCTTCTCTGGGGTGTATTCAATGTCGCAGTGAGCGGTCAGCGAGGGGGTTAAACAGAGAGGATTGCAGAAAACCAGCGATCCTCGCTGTTCAACGCCCGCGCTCTATTCAATGTTCTGGGGAAATCCTCGCCATCACAGGACGGCGAGAATTCCCCAAAACAGCGAAACCCGCGGCTAATGCAGGAAACTCGCTGAATTTAGCCGCGAGTCTCGCTGGTTCAGGAGCCGCATACGCCAATTCCCCCTCGCTCAAAAAATGGAGCGAGGGGGAATTGGCGTATGAGGGGGCTGCGTTGAATACTATCAGGGTGAGTGGTGACAGCGAGCAGGAAGCTCTGCTCGCTGTCACCACTCGCCCACAGCATTGAATACCTGCCTCTGTGTAAAAAGAGCGTACTCCCCCACAAGCATAACCAGCTCTGGGCTCATTGAGCCGGTTCTGGTTATAAAAATACAGAGGACAAAAGGGATAGGGTCCTCTGGCTGTGGCATTCCACTGCTGGCTTTTGGAGCCCAGTGCTGATTATAAAAATACAGGGGACCCCTATTCTTTGTGCCCCATATTTTTGTAACCAGGACCGTTCCAAGAGCCCGGTGCTGGTTGCTGAAAAACAGAGGACTCCTATTCATTTTGTCCCCTGTATTTTGGGAACTAGCACCAGCTCAATGAGCCCAGCACTGGTTATGCTCGTGGGGGGGCCCCCACGCCATTTAAAAAAAAAAATATATATATATATATATATATATATCCACAGCAAAGGGAGGCACTCAAGTACGAAGAAATAAAGACTCAGAACACAGCCTGTTTCAGTCTACGTTTCAATGGTCCTCAGCCATTTTCATCAGGACATAAAAACATGTACAAAACACTCACCCTTTTGTGCTCCACCATCACCACGAGTCCGTGTGCGCCGGGCGGGGCGTCCTCCCGCTGCGGCGCTCAATGATGACGTCACCACGTGCACCCGTCACCATAGTTACAATACAACAAACTGTCGGAAATAACAACAATGTAAGCAGGTAAACAAGCAACTTATATCAGAATGTATACGGCAAAGAATCATATAAATATTAAATAAGACATTCCTATAAGAAGCAATTAAGACCTAAAGTCTCATTCAGACCATTTGGGCTAAGCGTATCCAAAGTGAAGATCCACTTGGCCTCTCTCTGCAAAAGCAACTTGGATCTGTTACCACCCCTCTGCAATGGCGGAATGTGATCGATGATTTTATGTTTAATCGCTGTAGGTGAATGACCCATAGCCGCATAATGACGTGCTACGGGTTGTTCACTGGTACCTTTTAAGATGGCTGCCCGAATGGCCTGGCGATGCTGGGCCATCCTCACCTTAAATTGACAATCGGTTTTACCGATATAGTACTTATCGCAAGGGCAAACCAATACATATACCACGAATTGTGATGAACAGGTTAAGCGATGTTTGATCTTAAAAAATTGGTTGGTACGTGGGTGTTTAATCGAATCACCCGTCCACATATAGCTGCATGTGACACAGCCTGTGCACTTAACACATCCCCTTTTGGGCACCCCCAAAAAGGTATTAGATGGAGTAGCATCAAAATTCGTGATATCACTATGCACCAACCAATCACGCAAATTACGCCCCCTGGAGTAACTGGTAATCAGTTTCTTATTGGACAGAGATTTAAGTTCTTTATCACTAGAGATTATCGGCCAAAAGTTTTTTATGGCATTATTGGAGGCATGACTGGCAGTATTGTACTGAGTTGGCCAGAATAAACGGTTGTCTTGAATTCTTTTGGATTTTCTTTTAAGAGTATTAGCTCTGGGTATGGCTAACACACGCGCTTTAGTATCTAATAGCATCCTGTGATCGTATCCACGATCCAGGAATTTATTGACCATCAGATCAAGTTGGTTCTCAAGATCCGCCTCCTCACTGCAGATTCTGCGCACCCGCAGCATCTGCGAGTAGGGCAAACCTTTGGACACCGCAGGAGGATGGAAACTGGTAGGAGTGAGCTGCATATTCCTGTCGGTGGGTTTTACAAATAACGTGGTAGTCAATAAGCCATCAACAAGAGCAATGCGAACATCCAAAAAGTCGATCCTACTATTTCTTTCAAAAAGGAATTAGATAATATATATTTCTACAGCAGTCGAGATGGGCATTATTAACAAAAAGGTTAAAGGTATTCTTTCTTGTGATTTTCCAAAAAAGCCATTATTGTATACCTTGCCGAAAATTCATAAGAGGCTGGAGAATCCCCCTGGTAGACCTATCATTTCTGCCAGGGGTTCGATTTTCCAGCCTGTGTCGGCCTATCTCGATGTGTATCTTCAGCCAGTTGTCCAGAGATCTCAATTTTCTTTACAGGATACCACAGCACTATTACTCGCATTGAAAAATCTTCCTGTTATTCCATCTAATTGTTTATTGTGTAGCATTGACGTTAATGCATTGTACACCAGCATTCCACACTCAGAGGGAATTGCTGCTACCCGCCATCTTATTGCCAGGGACCCTGCTTATTGTGGTCCAGATGTTAACTTTTTTTGTGACCTACTAGAGATGGTGCTGACTAAAAATTATTTTTATTTTGATGGTGAATACTTTCTTCAGGTGTCTGGCTGTGCGATGGGGTCCTCAGTGGCCCCATCGTACGCCAACGCCTATATGATGGAAGTTGAAAGGGAAATATTTTTTTCAAATCCCGCCATCAGTAAAGATGTTTTTTATTATGGTCGGTATATTGACGATATGATATTACTATGGAGTGGCACTGCAGCGTCGCTCACTGAAATAATTGATCGTCAAAATAGCAGCTTTAGCCCAATTAAACTTACAGCTACCATCTCTGATAGCGTCATAGACTTTTTGGATGTTCGCATTGCTCTTGTTGATGGCTTATTGACTACCACGTTATTTGTAAAACCCACCGACAGGAATATGCTGCTCACTCCTACCAGTTTCCATCCTCCTGCGGTGTCCAAAGGTTTGCCCTACTCGCAGATGCTGCGGGTGCGCAGAATCTGCAGTGAGGAGGCGGATCTTGAGAACCAACTTGATCTGATGATCAATAAATTCCTGGATCGTGGATACGATCACAGGATGCTATTAGATACTAAAGCGCGTGTGTTAGCCATACCCAGAGCTAATACTCTTAAAAGAAAATCCAAAAGAATTCAAGACAACCGTTTATTCTGGCCAACTCAGTACAATACTGCCAGTCATGCCTCCAATAATGCCATAAAAAACTTTTGGCCGATAATCTCTAGTGATAAAGAACTTAAATCTCTGTCCAATAAGAAACTGATTACCAGTTACTCCAGGGGGCGTAATTTGCGTGATTGGTTGGTGCATAGTGATATCACGAATTTTGATGCTACTCCATCTAATACCTTTTTGGGGGTGCCCAAAAGGGGATGTGTTAAGTGCACAGGCTGTGTCACATGCAGCTATATGTGGACGGGTGATTCGATTAAACACCCACGTACCAACCAATTTTTTAAGATCAAACATCGCTTAACCTGTTCATCACAATTCGTGGTATATGTATTGGTTTGCCCTTGCGATAAGTACTATATCGGTAAAACCGATTGTCAATTTAAGGTGAGGATGGCCCAGCATCGCCAGGCCATTCGGGCAGCCATCTTAAAAGGTACCAGTGAACAACCCGTAGCACGTCATTATGCGGCTATGGGTCATTCACCTACAGCGATTAAACATAAAATCATCGATCACATTCCGCCATTGCAGAGGGGTGGTAACAGATCCAAGTTGCTTTTGCAGAGAGAGGCCAAGTGGATCTTCACTTTGGATACGCTTAGCCCAAATGGTCTGAATGAGACTTTAGGTCTTAATTGCTTCTTATAGGAATGTCTTATTTAATATTTATATGATTCTTTGCCGTATACATTCTGATATAAGTTGCTTGTTTACCTGCTTACATTGTTGTTATTTCCGACAGTTTGTTGTATTGTAACTATGGTGACGGGTGCACGTGGTGACGTCATCATTGAGCGCCGCAGCGGGAGGACGCCCCGCCCGGCGCACACGGACTCGTGGTGATGGTGGAGCACAAAAGGGTGAGTGTTTTGTACATGTTTTTATGTCCTGATGAAAATGGCTGAGGACCATTGAAACGTAGACTGAAACAGGCTGTGTTCTGAGTCTTTATTTCTTCGTACTTGAGTGCCTCCCTTTGCTGTGGATGTGTGTGTCGACATTTCTACATGTCGACTTTTTGGATGGCAACAAGGACAGCTACTCTGTTATTGTGAGTGCCGGTACCCATGTACCTACTATATATATATATATATATATTTATTTTTTCTTATTTATTTACACATAGAAGCCTGCACAGATCTGACTGATCTGTACAGGCTTTGTCAAAATTATGGATGGATAATGTGATGTATTTTCCATTTGTATTGTTGAGCTGAATTCACCAACAAATTCAGCCATTAAATGATAGTAAATTAGAGGAACTGATAGAAGTCTATAGCCATATACGACGAGTTCTATTGATGGTCTATTCATTCGTACAGCCGAATACGGCTGAACTTGCCGTTTGTAAAAACATCTCATCTTTGGTTTCAGTCCGATAGTCGCATCCTCAGTTCAAGTCCTATTGTCACATAGTTGGTTCCAGACTCCAGTCCAATACTCAAATCATTGGTTTAAGTCTGATACCCTTCCAGCAGTTCCTGTCTACTTTGTCTGCTTGTCTCCAGCCAACCATCTATACCCCAGTCTTAGCTCTAGCTCACTAACACCTGTATTGGAAAACCTTAGGATCGCATCCTGCCCTTCAGACGGGTTCCTGGAGAAGACCACCAGCAGATTTAAACTCCGCAATTTTGTCTTGAATATTCAGCAATACCCCACTACCTGTTAGTGTATCTAGTATTATTCCCAGCATTCGGTAGTAGGCCTCCCTAAGCTCCTGACATATTGCTCATGCGCAAGACCTCCTAGTTTCAAGTTCTCCATGTCTACACCTGGATCGCTATGCTCACAGTCAGGAATACAAAACCCCAGAGACTTGATAGCTCTCAACAATGTTCAGCTGGGACACCTTGGGTCCCTGTATTCATCATGTTACTTTGACACGTATCACATACTTTAACATTGTGGCAGACCAAATAGCCTACACCCCTCCATGGCTACATTATTTCCTGATGACCATGGCCTTTATTTTGCAGGATAAAGCACCCTGCCACACTGCAAACATGGTTCAGGAAAAACATGGCAACGAGTTCTAGGTGTTGACATGGCATCCAAATTCCCCGAATCTCACTCTGAACATCTTTGGGATGTGCTAGAACCAAACAAATAGAGTATGATTTGTGTGAGTTACAGTATATATATATATATATATATATATATATATATATATATACTCTCTCTGCACATGTTACATCTGTCCCACCTGCAGTGCACATGGTTTTGCCCATTTTCCAACCAAATTTGTACCGCGATCAGATCTGAATAAGGGCCTATGTGTGATTGTGTGTGTGAGTGTGTATAGAGTTTGTATGTGTATATACAAGGCTTAAAGTGGTCCTGGAGAGGTGGTGGAACTCCATTCCCCTAACACTGACACCCCCCCCCCCCCTCCTCATTAGGCAGAGACCAGACCAGTGCCAGGGAATTTGTGCCTTACCTCCCAAAAAGGGATTATGGTCCCACAAGGAAGGGGTGCAATCACACAATAGTAACTAATTACACAACAAAGAAGCACAATCATATACACATTGCACCGCAGGTAGTGCTCTTTATTCATATTAAATCACACAGTAGTGCCCCTTATACACATAATATCCACAGTTGTGCTGCTTATACACATCTGTTTCTGTCACTCCAGCAGCTCACTCTCCATGTCCCTCAGCAACTCTATGCCCTGTGTCCCTCCAGCAGTTTCCCCACCTCTGTGTCCCTTCAGCCCCCTCTCATCTTGTCTTCAGCATGCACAGAGCCTGCTCTTCTTAGTAGACTTCTTCAGAAGAACAAGGCACTGGGACAGGCTTTTCTGTTGGAATTACTGTCCAGGGCTGTGATAGAGGTGGAACTCAGTTCCCCCTACCATTAGATGTGGTGGAACCCAGTTCCACCCAGTTCCCCCTCACTTTAACCCCTGAGTGTATATATATATATATATATATATATATATATATATATATATCATTATTATTACTATTATTATTAATAAGGTTTATGTACTTGGGAATATCCATACTAATGTGTTCTCTGACAGAAAGCAGTACGAGGTGCATGCAGCCAGGAGGACACACAACACTGCAGGATTCCCAGTTCAGACCAACATCAGGATTTGATATCATCACTTGTTCCAACTGGCCAGAACATGTTTTGTATTGTACTTACCAACGTAGCTGCATATATTTTCATTTCATTACATTTCCACACACTGCTCTGTCTTGTCCGTTTGTTTCTTTCATTATGAGCTGACTATGGCTGCCACTGAACACATGATCAGATGTGGATCAGAGGAGGATTTCCTGACAATGTGTATACAATAAATAATACTTCTGCCTCCACCAATAACCAGGAGACCTCGTCTCCGCTTGGAGCATCTACTCTATTTATAGAATGGGCACACATCGGTTATACAGGAGTTACAGCTGCTCACAAATGTTTTAAGAGTCTTGGGGGAGGGGGGTTAAGATTTCTAAAAATGTTATTACTGAAATTTTTTTTATAGTATTACTAGAATGCATTTTTTGCAGTTTTAGTTGAAAAAAGGGTACTTGTTTCCTAGCACGGCGCCCACGATCTACATTGTTTGTGTCGGGCCGATATCGTAAGCATTGCATGCATCTTATGTGTTTGTGCGGCATAAGATGCATGCAATGCAATCGACGCGATCGATGAGATTTTTACATTGGAATCAATGTGAAATGGTCCCTGAGACCCAATTTTACATTTATTCCAATGTAAAAAGCCCCCAAAACCCCAATTTTAATTGCTAACCCCCCCTCATGGGTGAAATGCCCCCCCCCCCCATTGTTAACGCCACCCCACTATTGACGCCAACCCGAAGCGTGGAAAGCGCAGCGAGCCCGAGTGGGGCCGCGGTACGCATCCTCCGACCTTTTCATCCCCCCACTATACACGTCGGCGTGGAGTTGAATTTATATAGTGTGGCGAGCGCAGCGAGACACCGAGCCCGAAGCGTGGCAAGCGCACGCGGAATACATGTGAAGTAGTCCGCGTCCCCTCGCGGGGCTCTCAGCGCTTGCCACGCTTCGGGCTCGGTGGCTCGCTGCGCTCGCCATACTATATAAAATTAACTCCATGCCGACGTAGAAAGTGGGGGTATGAAAAGGTCGGAGGATGCGTACCGCCGCCCCTCGTGGGCTCGCTGCGCTCGCCACGCTTCGGGTTGGTGTTGATAGTGCCGGTGGCGTTAACAATGGTTATTGGGGGTTTTATTAAGATTTTTATGTTATGGCATCTTAAGATGAGATCCATAAGATGCGATATTGTACATACAATTAAAAATCTTTTCAATTGTATAGATTGTATGCCTTAATTAAGGCATACAATCTTATGCGATGGGCGCCGTGCTAGAAAACAAGTACCGAAAATGGTACCTAACCCGAAAAATTGAAAAAGTAACCAGATTGCAATGAACATACTTATAATGGGAAATTCTGGCCAAATTTACAAAAAAAAAAAAAACTTGCAGTGAGCCCTAAGATAATAACGTCAGCTTCACTGTGATATGCCTGCCCTGCCCTTAGGAAAAGAAAGCTGTGCGAGGATTGGACCAGTGTGATCAGCTGTGTGTCCAATAGACACGCAACCTGATTGCAGTGTGAATTTAAAAAAAAAAAAACAATAAATAAGTCATACTCACCAGCCCCGGATTTACCACATGGCTACCTAGGCATCTACAGGTCCAAAGGGTCTCTTGGCTGGGCCCCATGAAATCAGTCCTAACCCATGATGAATCAGAAAGGACAGATGGTCGATCAGTAAGGCTAAGTTCTAGTTAAATGTTTCCCAGAGGCTCAGTAACGAGACTCAGACCACTGATAATCTAATCACAAATACTGGCACAGAGCTCCAATACTGCTCCTGTCACCTGAATCTCTGGTTCCCCCAGAATGAGCATGAGGAGCTGTTACAGATTTCTCCACATTATCCAGAAGGTGGCACAATGACTTACTCGTGTTACTCTGATTTCTGCATATATACTGTACTGTAATGTGTTTGGTTATATCTGTTGGTATAATGTTAACCAAAGCTATGATATAGCATGAGTAACCTTCTACAGTATATCAGAAAAGCACAGGTGCTGCTAATCAGCTTAACCATGATCATATATATATATATATATATATATATATATATATATATATATATAAATATATATATATATATATATATACACACACTGCTCCAAAAAATAATGGGAATACTAACATAGCACATCCTAGATCTAAATGAACTAAATATTCTTATTAAATACTTTATTCTTTACTACTTTACATAGTTGAATGCACTGACCACAAAATCACACAAAAATTGTCATTGGAAATCAAATGTATTAACCCATGGAGGTCTGGATTTGGAGTCACACTACAGGCTGATCCAACTTTGATGTAATGTCCTTAAAACAAGTCAAAATTAGGCTCAGTAGTGTGTGTGGCCTCCACATGCCTGTATGACCTCCCTACAATGCCTGGGCATGCTCCTGATGAGGTGGCGGATGGTCTCCTGAGGGATCTCCTCCAAGACCTGGACTAAAGCATCCGCCAACTCCTGGACAGTCTGTGGTGCAATGTGGCGTTGGAGGATGGAGCGAGACATGATGTCCCACATGTGCTCAATTGGATTCAGGTCTGGGGAATGGGCGGGCCAGTCCATAGCATCAATGCCTTCGTCTTGCAGGAACTGCTAACACACTCTAGCAACATGAGGTCTAGCATTGTCATGCATTAGGCGGAACCCAGGGCCAACCGCACCAGCATATCGTCTCACAAGGGGTCTGAGAATCTCATCTTGGTACCTAATGGCAGTCAGACTACCTCTGGCGAGCACATGGAGGGCTGTGCGGCCCACACCATTACTGACCCGCTGCCAAACCGATCATGCTGGAAGATGTTGCAGGCAGCAGAACATTCTCCTTGGCATCTCCAGACTCTGGGGGTTATTCTAGTTCATTCTTTCTGACAAAATCCTTCTTAGATGGACAAAACCATGTGCACTGCGGGTGGGGCAGATGTAACTTGTGCAGAGATAATTAGATTTGGGTGGGGTTTTTCCTCAAAGTGAGATCTATATTGCAGTGTAAAATCATGCAGTCAGTATTTTCCCTGCACAGAAACAAAATAACTCACCCAAATCTAATTCTCTCTGCACATGGTTTTGTCCATCTAAGAAGGATTTTGTCAGAAAGAATGAACTAGAATAAACCCCTCTGTCACGTCTGTCAAGTGCTCAGTGTTAACCTGCTTTCATCTGTGAAGAGCAAAGGGCGCCAGTGGCGAATTTGCCAATCTTGGTATTCTCTGGCAAATGCCAAACATCCTGCATGGTGTTGGGCTGTAAGCCCAAGCCCCACCTGTGGACGTCGGGCCCTCATACCACGCTCATGGAGTCTGTTTCTGACCGTTTCAGTAGACACATGCACATTTGTGGCCTGCTGGAGGTCATTTTGCAGGGCTCTGGCAGTGCTCCTCCTGTTTCTCCTTGGACAAAGGCAGAGGTACAGTAGCAGTCCTGGGTTGTTGCCCTCCTACAGCCTCCTCGACATCTCCTGATGTACTGGCCTGTTTCCTGGTAGTGCCTCCATTCTCTGGATACTACAATGACAGACACATCAAACCTTCTTGCCACAGCTCGCATTGATGTGCCATCCTGGATGAGCTGCACTACCTGAGCCACTTGTGTGGGTTGTAGACTTCGTCTCATGCTACAACTAGAGTGAAAGCACCGCCAGCTTTCAAAAGTGACCAATCAGCCAGAAAGCATAGGATCTGAGAAGTGGTCTGTGGTCACTCACCACCTGCAGAACAACTCCTTTGTTGGGGGTGTCTTGCTAATTGCCTATAATTTCCACCTGTTGTCTATTCCTTTTGAGCAACAGCCTGCGAAATTGATTGTCAGTCAGTCTTGCTTCCTAAGTGGACAGTTTGATTTCACAGAAGTGTGATTGACTTGGAGTTACATTGTGTTGTTTAAGTGTTCCCTTTACTCTTTTGAGCAGTGTATATAAGCTTATATATATATGGATACTCTTCACAATGCTACTTCCTCCTGTCAATCATTTTAGACAGTACATACCAAAGCAAAACTTCCTCCTGTCAATCATTTTAGACAGTACATACCAAAGCAAAATACGTGAAGCAAAACCGCATTATTTAAGGTGAGATCAGTGGCGTAAGTTTGTCCCAGTTGCCCGGAGGCAAGATAAATATTGGTGCCCCCAAAAGCTCAATCAGTAAGGTGTCTGTCTCCAATAAGACAGGTCATGGGTTCTAGTACAGGGTGTGACACTTGCAATAGTGATGTTAGGAGGGGGAGTCAGCCACAGAAGTGATATTGACGGCTTTCAATTAACTGATTCAAACACGCGGGGAGGAGAGGCTTCCCCATGGGAGCAGGAGCCCGGCGGCAGATGGGATAGCTAGAAAAGAAATCCTGCCTCCTGGCACTTTTTACTGGTGCCCCAAGGTCTGGTACACAATGCATTTCTAGGGAGAAAGGAGAGGAAAGGGTCTGGAATGCGGCCTAACAGTAATGTGTGCTACATTAGGCCTCTTGGACAGACTTCCCTTCTGGGTTTAAAGTTGCCACACAGCCCCTGGTCATTTGTCATTTCAAGTTCAGAAAAACTCTTTTTTATTCATACAGTTTGGAGATATCACCACCTCCCCCCCCCCCCCCCCCCCCGCTACCCCCAATAACATTTTATACAGAATCATGTAAGCTGCAGCATAATTGTCCCCTAAGCCACAGCATCCACAACGTTGTTATGCATTTTGTGCCCACCTCTGAATATGGGATTCGGTCAGCATCCCAGTGGTCCCAATGCCGGTAATACTATTGTGGCCAGAACAGCAGCTTTGAAGAGATCAGGATACTGACAGTCAGCATTCCGAAAGTAAGTATGCCAGGGTGGGATAGGGTCAGGTCAGGAATGGCTGGGTTAGGTTTATGCAATAGTGGGGGGACTTAGGATTAGGCTGCAGGGACAGGAAGGTTAGGGTTAGGCTGCAGGGACAGGAAGTTTACAGTTAGGCTGCAGGGACAGGAAGGAGGGTTAGGATGCAGGGATAGTAAGGTTAGGGCTAGGCTGCAGGCAAAGGAAGGTTAGGGATAAGCTGCAGGGACAGGAGGGTGGGTTAGGCTGCACGGATAGGAAGGTTAGGGTTAGGCTGCAGGGACAGGAAGGTTACAGTTAGGCTGCAGGGACGGGAAGGAGGGTTAGGATGCAGGGATAGTAAGGTTAGGGCTAGGCTGCAGGGAAAGGAAGGTTCGGGATAAGCTGCATGGACAGGAGGGAGGGTTAGGCTGCAGGGATAGGAAGGTCAGGGTTAGCCTGCAGGGATAGGAAGGTTAGGGTTAGGCTGCAGGGACCAGAAGGTTAGGGTTAGGCTGCAGGGACCAGAAGGTTAGGGTTAGGCTGCAGGGACCGGAAGGTTAGGGTTAGGCTGCAGGGACAGGAAGGATGGTTAGGATGCAGGGGTAGGAAGGTCAGGGTTAGGCTGCAAGGATAGGAAGGTTAGGGTTAGCCTGCATGGATAGGAAGGTTAGGGTTAGGCTGCATGGACCAGAAGGTTAGGGTTAGGCTGCAGGGACCGGAAGGTTAGGGTTAGGCTGCAGGGACAGGAAGGATGGTTAGGATGCAGGGGTAGGAAGGTTAGGGTTAGGCTGCAGGGACAAGAAGGTTAGGGTTAGGCTGCAGGGACAGGAAGGTTACAGTTAGGCTGCAGGGACAGGAAGGAGGGTTAGGATGCAGGGATAGTAAGGTTAGGGCTAGGCTGCAGGGAAAGGAAGGTTAGGGATAAGCTGCAGGGACAGGAGGGAGGGTTAGGCTGCAGGGATAGGAAGGTTAGGGTTAGGCTGCAAGGATAGGAAGGTTAGGGTTAGGCTGCAGGGACAGGAAGGTTACAATTAGGCTGCAGGGACAGGAAGGAGGGTTAGGATGCAGGGGTAGGAAGGTTAGGGTTAGGCTACAGGGACAGGAAGGTTAGGCTGCAGGGACAGGAAGGTTAGGGATAGGCTGCAGGGACAGGAAGGTTACAGTTAGGCTACAGGGACAGGAAGGAGAGTTAGGATGCAGGGGTAGGAAGGTTAGGGTTAGGCTGCCGGGATAGGAAGGTTACGGTTTGGCTGCAGGGATAGGAAGGTTAGGGTTGGGCTGCAGGGATAGGAAGGTTAGGGTTAGGCTGCAGGGACAGGAAAGAGGGTTAGGCTGCAGGGATAGGAAGGTTAGGGTTAGGCTGCAGGTATAGGAAGGTTAGGGTTAGGCTGCAGGGATAGGAAGGTTACAGTTTGGCTGGAGGGATAGGAAGGTTAGGGTTAGGCTGCAGGGTCAGGAAGGTTAGGGTTAGGCTGCAGGGACAGGAAGGTTAGGGTTAGGCTGCAGGGATAGGAAGGTTAGGGTTAGGCTGCAGGGATAGGAAGGTTACAGTTGGGCTGCAGGGATAGGAAGCTTAGGGTTAGGCTGCAGGGATAAAAAGGTTACAGTTTGGCTGGAGGGATAGGAAGGTTAGGGTTAGGCTGCAGGGTCAGGAAGGTTAGGGTTAGGCTGCAGGGACAGGAAGGTTAGGGTTAGGCTGCAGGGATAGGAAGGTTAGGGTTAGGCTGCAGGGATAGGAAGGTTACGGTTAGGCTGCAGGGACAGGAAGGTTACAGTTGGGTTGCAGGGACAGGAAGGTTAGGGTTAGGCTGCAGGGTCAGGAAGGTTAGGGTTAGGCTGCAGGGACAGGAAGGTTAGGGTTAGGCTGCAGGTATAGGAAGGTCAGGGTTAGGCTGCAGGGATAAAAAGGTTACAGTTTGGCTGGAGGGATAGGAAGGTTAGGGTTAGGCTGCAGGGTCAGGAAGGTTAGGGTTAGGCTGCAGGGACAGGAAGGTTAGGGTTAGGCTGCAGGGATAGGAAGGTTAGGGTTAGGCTGCAGGGATAGGAAGGTTACGGTTAGGCTGCAGGGATAGGAAGGTTACAGTTGGGCTGCAGGGACAGGAAGGTTAGGGTTAGGCTGCAGGGTCAGGAAGGTTAGGGTTAGGCTGCAGGGACAGGAAGGTTAGGGTTAGGCTGCAGGGACAGGAAGGTTAGGGTTAGGCTGCAGGGTCAGGAAGGTTAGGGTTAGGCTGCAGGGACAGGAAGTTTACAGTTAGGCTGCAGGGACAGGAAGGAGGGTTAGGATGCAGGGATAGTAAGGTTAAGGCTAGGCTGCAGGGAAAGGAAGGTTAGGGATAAGCTGCAGGGACAGGAGGGAGGGTTAGGCTGCAGGGACAGGAAGGTTAGGGTTAGGCTGCAGGGATAGGAAGGTTACAGTTGGGCTGCAGGGATAGGAAGGTTAGGGTTAGGCTGCAGGGAAAGGAAGGTTACGGTTAGGCTGGAGGTAGAGGAAGTTAGGGTAAGTCACTTATGAGGGGGATTGGTATTAGGCTGCAAGGCTGGGACTAGGTTTAGGTGACAGGGTACAAGGGTAAGGTTTTGGCAGGAAGGGTTAGGGTCATGCTGAGGAGGGATGGTTAGGCTGATCGAAAGGGTGGGTTAGGATTGAAGGGCAAGAAAGTTTACTTGCAGATCCCCAGTCAGGATTCTCCATACCAGGATGCTGGGGTCGATCTTTTGACCGCTGCCTCCTCACCACCAGGAAATCTTATGTATCCCCTAAAACTGGCCCCAGAGTATGCGTATGATGTGTGATATTTTTATTTAATCTGTACGTGAAAGCCGGAATCAAAAGCAACTTAGCAGCTAATCGTATCAGTATTACAAAAATACGAAATCAAAATCATGTTCTCTAATGGAAAGAAATGTCCAGCGTTGGATAAATTATCTCAAGGGGTAAAAAGATATAAAAACGAATCCAGTTTGCGAGCAGTTTATGGGTTCCTCTGCCATGTTCTCCCGCCAGCTGGAAACACATCCTAGCCGTTCTCAATTATAACATGCAAACACAGGGAACGAATTCCGTTCCTATAAATGACCAAATTATTGAAAGAGCTTTTTGAAATATTGTAATAATAATAAAAAGCAAATTTCAGAGAGAGGGGAAAACGACATCATAACATAGCCAACAGTACACATGTTCTTTAACGATACACAAGAAGGGCCTTGCAAGAAATCCCTAAATTATAAATCTCATATTACTACATTGACAGCAAAGTGCGAGTATAACAACAGAACGTGGCCTGGAAAAACTGTAGTTTCTCCGCAGCACGTATAGAAGCCATTTAATGATTGTGGCTTTTTCTGTAAAAAAAAAAAAAAAAACCTCCTCGGACTCGACATGCCACCTACTGTCTTGTACACTAGACAAATGACTGCAGCTATATTTGGCACTCACTCCGGCCCAGGTGGCCCGTCTGTCCTGATTTACTTGGCCGGTTTTCCATTGCATCTGGGAATTTTGACCCTCCTGCTTTCCAACAAATTGTATCACATTATATTCTTTTTGTTTGAATTTTCCGTCCCAGCTAAAGGTTGCAAAAATCTCATGCACTATGTTAGAGAGTCTCAATTAACCTCTGACCTCGCTTCTGTGCATGTGGCTTGGTTTTACTTCTCACACCCAACCGTGGGCCCATTAACACGTTGTCGTAAAACAAAAAGTGTTTTGACGGACTGTAATTGCTGCTAAGTGATGCTGAACAATCAGTCTCTTGTCCTGCGGCTCAATGCTCACTCTAAGCAGTAGAATGTCTACCGATAGCTGCGGTCAATGAGATTTTATTCCAGATAAATCGGACTCCGCCGCTCTATCTCTTATTCAATCAAACTTCCTGTGCTATGACCTAATGAAGGCGGATTTGTGTTGCATAGCATTTTAAGCCAATCTCCGAAGGCTGAACAAAGCACAGATGACAACTCCTAGGGTGAACTGAAGAAATGCCCTTTCTTCCTCTTCCACAAATATAATTAGTTTATGTTAGCTGGAAAAGGTCACAGGTTGGAGAAGGTTAGGCTCTTTTTTGTTTTTAGGCAAGATACTGTAAAAATTGCTTGACGCTTGAATCTGCAGGTGCAGTATGAATCTCATTTATTATGGGCAGCCTGTGGAGAGAGCTGCTGGGGGTTAATTCAATGTGACAGGGTCTGTTTGAAGGAACAGCAGTGAGTGTCTTTGTGTGTCAGTCATAATTACAACACCTGTTACAAATGGCACTTACCTTGCCTCAAAGCCAGCCTTGTACTGCAGTGATATTTTCTTTTTGGCTGTAAGTTAACTACATTATTCAGTGGTTGCATTGAAAGCCAAACTCAGATAGAAACTGTGTTAATAAAGTTTGTTTTGTTATGCACAGTTGTAAGGCAGGCATGTCCAAACTATGGCCCTCCAGCTGTTGTGAAACTACACATCCCAGCATGCCGTGCCATAGTTTTAGCATTCCGTAATGGCAAAACTGTGGCAAGGCATGATGGGACATGTGGTTTCACAACAGCTGGAGGGCCATAGTTTGGACATGCCTGGTGTAAGGGTTGGCATTACTTACAGCAGTTACAGAGGTTTTTGGTCCCAGTAGCGCACGCCAGGCATGATATTACTAAGCCTTGCCCCCTCACGGCAAATTGCCATGTTTTGTTGGTCAGTGGGGAAAGCATACCTCCCAACTTTTGTGTCCTTAAAATCAAGGACCTTCCGTGCCGAAAGCATGGCCGGCCTGAGAGGGAGCGGAGATACATGCCAAATGGGTGTGGCCACGGACAGAGGGCCTAGCTCCGTGACTCCCATTTTCCTAAATTTTGGGAGCATGCCCAGCACTCCCCTAGCAGCTGGGCAGCCCCTGTCACCTTCCTTGAACTTCCTCCCTCCCTGCACTGAAGAGATGCCATAGGCATGTGCTCGGCATCTCTTCAACAATCCTTCAGTGGTGAACTCCGACCCCACCCAATTTCACCCCCCGCACGTGGAACACTGCCACCCAGGGGAGGGACAATGAGACAGTCTCCAAGGGGGAAATATACTAAGATGTGAGTTCTATTTCACATGGGAGGTTCCTATGGGCAACCAATCAGAATCTACTTCTTATTTAATTAGCAACTTCTAGAAGATATTAGATAAATTCTTACTAATCACATACACTAACATATGCGATTAGTAATGGAAAGGACAGCTTTTGCGATAAAAGCTGTCCCTTGGGAAGCGGCACCGTCTCAGGACTTCCGGGTCTGAGTGACGGCCCGCCATGGGGCATGCTGGGAGGGATCGGTGACGGATAACTCACACAGCGCTGCGGAGAGAAGCCCCAGGACTGACGATACCCTTTGCAGCGCTGCCCCAGTGGAGGTGAATTAGAGCATACGAAAATGTGGTAAAAACCCGATAACGGGGTGTTTACCGAATTTTGGTGTTAGTGCATCCTGCCCAGTATCCGACTGGTTGCCCGTAGCAACATTCCGAAACTCCCATCTTAGTAAATTTCCCCTCAAGTCTCCAATTATCGGGACTGTTGGGAGGTATAGGAAGGGACGAACGCATTAGAATGATGTTATTTTGGTCCCGGTCCCTTCCCGATAGACCCGGGAATCACAACATGCTGAATATGAACCCTAGTTAATATGTGTGTGCACGCAGTAGGGAGCATAGGCCCTGATTCATGATTGTAAGTAAAGAAAATGAAAGAGCAACTGAGCAAAACCAGAGGGGCAGATGTAACGTGTGAGGAGAGATTTATGGGTAAAATTCCGAAAGCTTCTAGAAATGAAAAGAGGTGATGTTGCCCTTAGCAACCAATCAGTTTCCGTCTATCATTTCTCTATTGCGTCCTAAAAAATGATCGAGAGGATCCAATTGGTTGCCATGGGCAAAAACACCTTTTCATTTTTAGAAGTTTAAAAAAAAAAAAGAACCCCTTAGATTTGGGTGAGGTGCGGTGAAAGTGAAATCTAAATTGCAGTCTAAAAATAAAGCTGTCCAGCACTTGTTGGCTACATGGCAAACGCAGCCAGTATGTATTACCCCTGCACGGTAACAATAGAAATGTAAATGCTCCTTGTGCTAAATTGTAGAGCCCTGCGATTAGATAGCCGCCGCCCAGACAGAATGAAGTCCCAGCCCTCACGATAGCCCAGGATTAATCAGCAGCAGCGATAGAAACAGTAAGATCGAGGCCTTAGCTGGCGCCACACACCTTCCCTTCAAACACCTGGGCACGCCTGCGTTTTCCCTGACACTCCCAGGTAATGGCCGGCTAGCCTCCACAAATGGCAACACCCTGTCAATCAATTTCCACAAGGACAGCGATAAAATGTAGCAGGAATTTATCGCAGGGTAGCCTTGTGTATGGGTGCTACGAGCCATAACGCATGCGAAGTCTATAGATTATAGCCCGGCAGCCATGCTATCAGGTCTGAATAACCCCCATGGTTTGTTCCAGACACTTATTTATTGCTGTACTTACAAACAGGGCCCCCGAGAGGTATGCCAGACCCTGATAACATATTGGGGGTGGGGCCTAATTACGGGAGGCGTGGCCAACTCCGGCGATTAGGCAACGCCCCCAAAACTTCAGGGCGTTGAGAAAACACTCTACAGTTGAGGGGGGGGGGGAGTGTTATTGTCGCCCCCTCTGTCAGTGAGACGCTCATGTCAGCACAGCACATGCTGTAGAGGTGTGTTCTGCTGAAGATGCCTGAGAGAGGGAAGGGGGGGTCAGACCAAGGCCCCTGCCGAGCCCCTCCAACATGCCTGTACCGGATAATTATTACCGGCTCCCTCCTCTCTCTGCGACCCTGCTTACAAACATGAATCAGGCCCATATATTGTAAAGCCCCCATACACAGGTCTACAATTTTACCGGTTTTCATCCAATATATCAGAGGAAACTAGGAGAAATCGGATGTGTTTGACACCCAATCCGATCTTTAGTGGGTTCCCATGTGCATAGAATCGGAGCCTACAGATCATATGTGCAGCACATATGATCTGTTGGATCGGACGCATCAGTCACACATTGAGGGTGTATTTTAGCTCCCGCGATGTATCGCATTCTATCCGTAGGTGTGTGCCAGCCCCCCATAACCTGCACCCCACCTCGTTCTGCTCCTCCAAGACCCCCTTTCCTCCTCCCACTGCTGTCGTAGTGCATAGCGGGCGGTCTGGAGATTTGAAAACTCCCATTCAAAAGAATCGGGCCCATTGAAAAAAATGGCACATAAAGTGTCAAATCGCATGCGTGGCTGCCGGGGGAGTTGAAGGAAAATGACGTCTGACTCAAAGTGTATGGGGACCTTACGCTCCACTGCAACAGGGCCCTGGCCCTTATTCTGATTCGAGCGGTACGGCCCGCGTGCGGCCGTACCGCCGATGTTTTCCGTCTGCACATGCGCAGAGGTCAATCTGCGCATGTGCAGGCGAATTCGCCGCACATAACGTTACTACGCCGCAAAGGGGGCGTATAGGGGAGTGAGGGGCTTCATGCCCTCATTTCCCTATGTATACGCCCCGCGTTTCATGGGCGTTCCCATGCAAACGCGGGGCGTACGCATGCTAATGAGGGTATGACGCCAGTGATGGGGGCGGAAAGCTGACGTCGCCGGATGTCAGCTCTCAGCCCCCATACAAGCTATCACACGGACGATTGTCCGTGTGGTCTCAGCTTGCGGGACCTGGTGGGGCGTGCGGCCCTGCCTTCGATGGTCGCCGACCATCGAATGCAGGGGGCAGCTCCCACCATGGTGGAGGCGTACGCCCCACCATTTTCGTGCGGATCGCCAGCCGTCCGTGTACGGACGGTCGTGGCGATCCGTAGTGTGGGCGGGGATTGGTTTGTGCGGCCGGAGCACCGTGTGCGGCTCTGGCCGCACGAATCAGAATAAGGGCCCTTATGTGAATAATATGCAGGGACTGATGTGAATTTTCAAATATTAGTTTTTATTTATTTATTATTTATTAACAGTTTCTTATATAGCGCACACATATTCTGCAGCACTGTACAGAGAATATTTTTAACATTCACATCAGTCCCTGCCCCAGTGGAGTTTATAATCTATATTCCCTACCACGCACACCCAGACATTCTAGGGTTAATTTTTGTCGGGAGTCAATTGACCTACCAGTATATTTTTGGATTGTGGGAGGAAACCGGAGTACCCGGAGGAAACCCACGCAAGCAAGGGGAGAATATATAAACTCTGCACAGTTAGTTCCATGGTGGAAATTGAACCCATGACCTCAGTGCTAACCAATACACCATCCGTGGTGCCATCTATGTAAAGCGTTGCGGAATATGTGTGCATTATATAAATAGCTGTTAATACTTAACACGTGTGAGAAATATACTGTGTAACTGGTAAGAAATAATATAAAAAAACACAGTACCATTTATACTGTAAGGAAAAAAAGATAATTATCTGGGGTTGACATCGATATATATTTGCATTATTGTAAAACACAGAACTATTATATAACACCTAAATTACATACTGTACAAAGGAATAAAACAGAAGGTAAAGATGGATGGTGCTGTCCATTGGGATAATTCAGACCTGATTTCTCGGCCGCGATTTGCGTTATAATGCGCAACACTGGCCAGTGATGAAAGCCTGCTACTTTTTTGATTGCTGGCCATTTGCAAGGTGATTAACAAGAAGTACGTGTGTTTGGGGACGAAACCTTCCGTATAATGGGAGGGCCCAGAAAAATGGTAGGTGTGCCAGAAAAAACGCTGGGAGTGTCAGGGAAAATGCAAGCGTACCCAGGCATCTGAGGGGAGGGTGTGTGATGTCAGCAACAGGCCAGATACACCTTTTTCCATCACAGCCACCGAGTAAGTCCCTGGTACTCTGAGCTTGCGATGACTGGTGCCCAGTGGAAAAATAATTTGATGGTTAGCGTCTTACGAAGGGTTTTGGACTTATTCGCACGGCGATCGTCAGGGACTGGTGGGGAGGTGGCGGGGAGCTCCATCGGAAGGGGACGCGCGAGCATCTCGTGCGCGCGTCCCCTTCCGGTGGGGGCTAGCGGTTGTCGATCTGACCGCCAGACCCCGGCTGAATGAGGCCGGCTCCATCTTTAGTAATATTGTATAGTAATAATAATAATAATAATAATAATAATAATAAGAATAATAATGAATGTGTCAATAATTACCTAAACAAGTATTATAAACGTTATGTGAATAGTTCTAAAGCACAGTAGACTAATAGTACATTACCAGTTAAAAACGGCAAAGTAAGGGTCATGCAGGGTCATGCATGGTTTTTATTTTATACTTTTCTTTATTGTAGGTAATGGCAGACAATGCCGTAGCACACGGGTTCTTTTTTTCACGCTCCCAAAGTATGGCGTGCCACTAATCAGCATGCTTGAATAATGGGCCCGTTAGTAGCTCTGTCCTTTGGTCCTTAAGAAAACTTTAGAAGTTATGCAAAGGTCATAGGTCAAGAAAACCTTCCACTAATTACATCTCATTGAGAACACATTCAAACAAGCAACCTTCTGGATAATGAACAAGGCCCTGCTCTTCGTTTGTTTTAAATTTACAGATTAATTATTTATTCTTTGTAATCAGTAATGACAAGTTTCCATGTGAAAGGAATACTAGCACCAAAATTTTATGAAGTAGGAAACCGACCGTACTTTTTTTTTTAGCTTTTATGTTTGTAAATGTTTATGAATTTTTATCTGTTCCTTTCTTGACATAATAGTGTTTTATTGCTTGTGTGTGTAATTTGTACAGTATATGCCCCATACAGCATACATGGGGACATGGGACCACAGAGTTGACATGCGTACTGTAAGTACAGGAGCATAAACTAACTAGGCATGTCTGTCCTCCGTACTGAAAATCAGGTGAAGGTTCTTTTAGGGACGTTCCCCCGACCCCCTGTCATCCATGTATAGACGCTGTGCACATGCGCACAGCATCTATTCATGCCCTTACAGAGGCGGAACTGGGGGAATGGCCTCATGGGAATGTTGCGAGCATTGGCCATACATCCGTTCCTGCTAGGCCACACCCCCAAATGTTTTGGTCACATCTTTGGTGAGCACCAGCGGCCATCCTCAATGTTGGGAGGTATGATTGAATAAACACCCAGTCCTATCATGTAGAGATCTTATTGCGTTATTAGCTATCTGGCAAAGTCATTTACATTGTACACAGAGGCAGAACTAGCATTGGTGCAGCAGGTGCAGTGCACTGGGGCTCCTGAGGTCTAAGAAGCCCACTGCTGCCCCTGTCACCCTCTTCCTGTCACCCATTGTTTCTCCCTGTAACACTCTACCTCCCCCTTTCACCCCCTGCTTCTCGCTGACCCCCACTGCCATGTTGCATATTGTAAACTTGGGTTGGGGTGGAGGATGGGCGCCCAAATGATATTTTTGCACCTGCGCCGAACAATCAAATTCTGTCTATCATTTTCTAGGATGCAATAGAGAAATGATAGCTAGAATAATATAAGTTGCTATGGACAACATCCCCACTTTTCACTTTTAGAATCTTTAGTAAATTTACCCCCCAAGACTTGGTTCAGATTGGCCCTTTTTCGTGGATTCGGTTTCGGGTCAGTTTGTATCCACAAAATTCAGGTGGATTTGGTTTTCTGGAGAACCGAACCGGACATCTCAAAGAGACAGCATAAAGTGAAAAGCAGAACATATACACAGAGGTCCACGTACAGATATGGGTTACACAGTGTCTGCAGTCAGGGCCGGCGCCACCACTAGGCAGCCTTAGGCATTTGCCTAGGGCGCCGGCCACTAGAGGGTGGCAGTTTGGAGCTGGCCTCCCCCCCCCCGGATGGAGATGAGCGGCGCCGGCTGCAGCCACAACCCCCCTCTGGCGCAACATCACCCGGCAAGCCCACCCCCATGGGGAGCGTCACGGCGGCCAGTGCCGCATTGCACGGCACTACCCCCCCCCCCCACCACCACCACCACCACGTGGAGCAACACAGGTGAGTGCCGGGGCGACCCCCTCTGTGGAGCAGGTGAGCGATTGAGTGCCGGGGCACTCCCCCTCCCCCCGCCTGGGGCGCTCCGGTGCCTAGCACCGGCCTTGCCTGCAGTCAGACACTTGATGCAGAACAAATACAGTCACGCGTGGGCTACAAGTCAGACATACTGTATATATGCAGGGCACAGCTACAGCAGAACGGCATGGTGTGCATAGTGCAGACAGCATGTAGACAGACATTGGGTGAGCTACACAGACAGCTAGGCAAAGGGCGAGCATGTATTTATCATAAATCCAGCGTGTCACACAGACTGCACTGTGTGTTAGCATAGCTGTGTGTACCTCTATGTTAGCAAAGGGAATAGCACAGGGGGGAAGTAATTACTTACCAGGCAGGAAGTCACATTTACTTCTCCGCAGGACAGGTGCTGTCTGGCTTCATAGACTATGAGGCTATTCACCCCTGTACTAATGTAATACTTTATGTTATTGCATGTCTTAGCTTGTGTCCTTATAGAACTCGTATTTCCTTTAGGTGCAAATTTGTGCTAAAAAAATACAGTAGCAAGTAGACGCTTGCTTTCGATATCTAGCATGTGCATGAAATATAAAATGGCCATGATAGGACTCCCTTGTGAGTCATAAAGGGCCTGGTGTATCAAGCTTGAAGGGTTAAAGTGACGAGTGATAAACAACCAGCCAATCAGCTCCCACCTGTCATTTTCCAAACCCAGCCTGTACCATGATAGCAGCTGATTGGCTGGTTGTTTATCACTCTCCATTTTATCACTTTGGAAGCTTGATACATCTGGCCCAAAGTATGAACTGTACACAGAATGTTAGCTAGAACTAATGTACTGTATGTGGGCAGCGCTGGGAATAAGGATGGAGGATCAATACTGCAGATTTATCTGACATATGTTGTGAAACCAGCCCCTATAAGAACCCCTATTGGCACTTGGTCCTAACACATAACATCATCTGTAGATGGCGTTTCCAAATATGCCCCCAAGTGCGCTGTTAACTTCAGTCATTGCTAAAGTCTTCAATTTGTTGTCTGTCACCTATTGGTTCCGATTGCCCTTGTTACTTTAGGCAAACTGAAAACAAGCCACCCTTGCCTTTACCCCCCACACCGGCCACTCACCCTATTCAACGTTCCGGGGGAATCCTCACTGGCGAGGATTCCGCCAAATGACGAGGTTTGTAGCTAATGCAGGGAGCACGCTTTAGCCACGTGCCTCGCTGTTTTGGCGGCTGCACACTGCGTTTCCACCGTGCTGTAAAAATCCAGCGAGGTGGAAACGGCTTGTGCAGGGGGGTCAGTTAAATACTGACCCATGAGCTGTGAAGGTGAGCAATCAGCACTGCTCGCCATTACAGCTCGCAAAAGAGCATTGAATACGGCCCTAAGACAAGGTATCGCATGAGACACAATGGCTACTGCCCTCCAGAGAGCCGTGAGGCTTCCCTGGTGGCGGGATTACATACAATACATCGTACACAGTCCTTGTATGCAATCCCCAACCAGATATCGACATGCCTGCATTCGCTGGGGTACACCCAGTATTTGTGTGGGCACGGCCATAAAACGCTGGGCGGTACCCTGCTTTCGCCCCCCTGGCCACCCATCACTGACCGAACTCCCAGAGGACTTGCAAATGCACATAATTGCACATGCGCAAACCCCAAACATCGGGCAGGTCTGAATCGTTCCCTTTATTCCCTGCCACATGTACATACATAGATACTATGGATCATTTTTGTTGGGAGACAATTAATCTCCCAGTATATGTTTGGGTAATTGCTATGATGAGCAGTGTTTAATACCATATCGGGACAGCAGATCGATCATGTTTAGGTCAACAATACCATGATTGACCACAAGTGGTCCAAGGTGTCAAGTTAGACAACGTCTAGATAGAGAGTGACAGGACATCTAGGCCTGTGAATGATCAATGGGAACGTGGTTGACAGTAGCAAGGTCAACACAAGTTTTTCATGTTTTTCTGGTGCTTAATTTACTATCCAAGTTGATATAGAGTTAGATTATAATAGTTTGCCGAGCGTAATGAGGCACCATGCCGGAAGCATGGCGAGTGTAGCGAGCCATGCGTGGGGACACTGCACATATAAAGTGTCCACAGGGACCCCTGTGACATTCGGCACCAGAAAAACAGGAAAAACTTGTTTTGACCTTGCTACTGTTGACCACGTTCCCGTCGATCATTCACAGGTGTTGTTCTCCCGTCACTGTCCAACTAGAAGCCATCGACCAAGTTTAGGCATCTAACTAGACGCCTTCGACCACTAGTGGTCGATCATGGCAGGGCCGTAACTAGGGGGGCTAGGGGGTCACGCGCACCGGACACTGCATGGGGGGGGGGCACTGTCAGGTCTGTGCAGCGGGGGGCCGGGGCCGGGCAGCGGGGGTTCGGGGATAGGCGTAGCGGCAGCTGGAAGCAAGCTATGCTATTTGCCGGGCGGGAAGCAGATTTTGAAAAGACTTGCCGGACGCTGATTGGCTGAATTCTTTCAGCCAATCAGCGTCCGGCTAGTCTTTTCAAAATCAGCAGTGCTTCCCGCCGCCAGGCAAATAGCGCTACGAGTGAAAGCCACCACTACAGCCATCCCCAGACCCCCGCTGCCCGTCCCCGGACCCCCGCTGGCTGGACATAGGTATGTGGGCGCGGGGGGTTGCTCAGCCTCGGGCGCCAGGGACAAGGCAGTCATTTGGAGGGGGGGGGGGCGACCAAATGACGGCCTTGTCCCGGGTGCCGGTAACCCTAGTTTTGGCCCTGATCATGGTATTGTCGACCTAAGCATGGTCGGTCCTATATCCCAGAATCTTTAGTACTTAGGGGTGCTGCTTCTAGAAATGATAAGAAACGATGTTGCCCATACTAGAAAATTATAAACAAAATATGATTGGTTGCTATGGGAAACATCTCCTTTTCTCATTTTTGGAAGCTTTAGTAAATTGACAACTTAGAGTGTGCACAGTCTAATTTTTTCCTGACCTCTGAAACATACCAATTTCTAAACATTAATACATTATTTATTTCAATCTAAATTTTATTTTTTAAATAATACTTTTTGTTCTAAGAACTATATATTATATTATTTCTCATAGGCGCGATGCTTTTTATTATTGTATGATGTTTTTTACTCATAATATTTACAACCAGATACTGTACATATGTGCCCTATTTTGTGGTACAATTGCTACGATTCTTCAAAATGACTCTTCAAATTGGTATTTCATTTAATTCACTCAATGACATGGGATGGCCAACATCAGTAAACCGAGTCAACTGTCACCGCAAGCTCCCATATTAGGAGTGGTAATCGTACTCTTTAAAGATGAGTTGAGAATACTCAGTAATGAGAGTACATTTGTACTTCATATAAATAGAAGCAGAAAAACGACTTTGAAAGAAAACAGAACAAACTAATAATTAAGTTGATCAGAATTTGACTTCCGTAATAGTATAATGATGTGCAAAGCAGAGTCTGTAACCATAATTCATTTTTTTATGTAAGCATTAAAGTCTTTTTAACTTAATAGTTTTGCAAAGTGGTGAAAAGTAGGTTTGTGTTTTGACTAAAAAAGAAAAATGACACGCAAGACTGTCCAGGAAGAGATGAGCAACTTTATGAATTTAAGTTTTTTATGCCTCTGAATAACTTTCCACACAGCTGAAGCTGCATTAAAGGAATTCATCATAATGCAGGAAAAATATTGTAAAACAAGAAATATAGGGGGTATATTCAATCTGTGCCAATATTTCCCGACAGGGGAAATTTGATTTCAACTATTCAATGTCAGCATTGAAGCGTTTCAGATTCAACTTTTTTTATCTGTTTTATCGGAAATGGACGCAAGTTGTCGAATTCTCGGACGCCAATATGTGGCCATTTCCAACAATTTGCGGAGTTTCTGACAGTCGGTACATTGAATACCGACTGTCTATGTACTGTCGGATCAGATGAAAAACGGCCGGGATTACGACTGTTGGGGCGTCCCAACAGCCGGAATCCCAGATTGAATACCCCCCATAATGTGTGTACAATATTCCAACACCAAAACAGCAGTATTGTTAGGTAGGCAACATGTATGCAAAAACATAAGTAATGTAGTCAGGATCCCGGCAATAAGGATTATGACGGCAATTAGGATTATGATGGTCAGAATCCCAACAGCAGAATCCCGATGGTCCCAATGTAGATGGATTCCAATAATAAGTATTATGATTAGAATTAGACTTATGCATTAAGGTAAAGGTTAAGGTTAAGCCAGTGGCGTAAGTTCGTCCCAGTTGCCCGGAGGCAAGGTAAATATTGTGTCCCCCAAAATCTCAATCAGTAAGGTGTCTGTCTACAGTAAGACATGTCATGGTTTCTAATACAGGGTGTGACACTTGCAAAATTAATGTTAGGACAGGGAGTCAGCCCCAAAAGCAACATTGATGGCTTTCAATTAACTGTTTCAAACAGGCAGGGGAGGAGAGGTGCCCCCTTGGGAGCAGGAGCCCGGCGACAGATGACTCCATTGCCTCCCAGAGTTATGCCTCTGGGTTAGGCTGTGAGGAGGGGGCGGTTAGTGTTAGGTTGCTAAAGGGTTGGCTAATGGTTAGGTCTAGGTTTAGGGTTAGATCCAGGTCCCGGTGGCAGTCTGGACTTCGGGATTCCACTATCGAGTTTTTTACCTTTGGGATCATCAATATGGGCATTTCATACTCAACCGTCTGCTGTACAGTAGCACAGAGTTGCAGTCTAATAGTGTAGTAGCAAATGTGAACATTGCGTTACCCTATTCGTACACAACATAAATTAACAAAGTGTCATAGGGTCATGTCAATATAGAATGTGATAAATGCAAACTCCCCCAAAGCTGTTGTTTACTGCTTTCAAAATGCAATGAACATTTTATTTTGCGCAGTAATCCGTGTGGATTTAAACAGACATATGTGACTTGATATAACTAAGATATAAAGCATTTTTTTTACTGTGGTCAACATTCAAAACAGATATCGCTAGATAGAACTACAGGTGCCGTTGTCGTCATCATCATCATCAACAACATCAAGAAATCTTTATACCAGGCATACTATGGTCATTTAAGAGATGATCCCTAAGAAAAGTACTAGGGATGGGCTTCAGAGGGCTCTGGATTAACAGATCAACAGTCAGAAGGTCAACATCATTTGGTTGACAGTCAATACGATGACAGGTACAAAAGCTCAATAGGGTTAAATGGGCAGCAAGAACATGGTTGACACAAAAAGAGGTTTAAATTATTTTTTAGGCTATTTTTGGAGTCATTTTGTATGTTTAACCATATATGGCCCAAATTAGTATATACTGTGTACCCTTGCGGGCTTGCTTTATTGACCTCACCAAAGTGTTCCTAGAGGTAAGAGTTTGTGACATGAATAGTAAATTAAGCAAAAAATGAAACCCCCATAAAATGTCAGCCATATGTGTCGACCTATTTATTGTCTTCCTATTGGCTGATGAGCTGTCATCTGCCACCCCCTCCTATTAGTTTTCATCGACCAGGTGCTACACTAACATGATCTTGCCCTCACTGTACTCAACTTACACTTGGCCGCCCAGATTCTGCCTCTCCAAAGATATAAGGGGGACACAATTCTAAAATATGCAGAGATCTGCGTATGGATGCATTTTGGCATGCATGTTCTTAATGGAGGTCCATATACCTTTTTCGAAAATGGAACCACAGCAAACTAAAAATGAGGTCCTTTATGTACACTAGTTAGAGAGAAACATGTAAGTGCCATTTTTTTGTTAGTTTGCAGACATTGGTCATTGTGAGTAACAGTCAAATAAACAGTGTGTCATTAATTTAAATAAGCTGGAGGGTGAAGTTAAATGTTGGAAGGTGCTTTCTGTCAGCTTCACCTGCCTTCTATGGAGATATTCTGCAATGTTAGTAGTAATTAGTTAGTAAATCACAATTTTATATATTCATTCACTATAGCAATATAATGAGGTGTCCTACGCACAAGAAAGAGTTATTAAAAAATGCAAAAACACGTCTATATCTGTTGCTTCCCATTTTCAAATAGAAAAGGAATCTTCTGTCCTGCAGAAGGCCAAAAGAAAATGACGAATGAGTCATGCAAGTAGACAACGGTGTCTTCATGTAGGACCTTATTCAGGTCCATTCGCAATAGCCTTCACACGGGACCATTGTTTTTTTTTATTGGGCATGCGCATTTCTCCGCATGTGCATGCGCTTGTTGCGTATGGCCATGGCAAACTGATTGTGGATGGGGGGCAGTGGGCTGCCCCATCACCCTATTGGAATGCCCAGCGTTTCATGGACATTCCCATGAGAACGCTGGGTGTTCTTATGGTAATGAGGCACGACGCACAGGTGAGGGGCAGGCAGCTGACATCACCGGATGTCAGCTGCCCACCTACCTCCCCCAGAGCAGACATGCATATGCTCTGAGGCAACCTTACAGATGTGTGAGCCTTCACCATCATTTGATGGTCGGCAACCATCGAATAATGGGGGCGGATCCCAGCAGCCTGAGAATGGATGTTACGGTGTCCAGCCACCAATCGCATGGTGGGTTTTGGTGGACTCACAAAGCTGCGAATGCGCAGCCTTGCGAGTCAACCTGAATAAGGTCCATGGCCACAATGGAATTGACTGATGTACTATTAGTCAGTAAGACCCTTTCACAACAACCAACCAGTAGTTGTAGACAGTGCTACCGATGGCCCTCGTCATCATCATCATCATCATCACTATTCATCAGCATCATCATCATCCCTATTCATCAGCATCAATCAGCATAAATTCACAGGTAGAATAGCAAAAAGAATGGTGTATGTGACTCTGCTAGTGCGCACTAGGCTGCCAATGTGGTATATCCCTTCAGGTGCCCTCCCACCTGTACAAATTGGTGCAAAAGACAAAGGTTTGGGATAAATCCACTTTTAGCGCCACTGATGAGGAAGGGTAATATTAAAGGAAATGTACGTTCCTTATAAATAAATACCGTTCCTCTTCTCCGTGTATGTCACTCGAGGATTCACAGGTAGAATAGTTTGGGATTCTTCAAGGTCTGATTACTGGGGTATGGGTAAAACCCGGACCAGGACAAAACCCCCGGACTGCCGGACCAGACATCAAACTCTGCAGTTTGGAGCTTGTAGCGTCCGGACCGGGGGGTGTCCTGTCCGGGGGTGTCCTGTCCGGGGGTGCTGCCTGTCACACCTGTCACCAGGTAGAGGAGGACGGGTAGAATAAAGCCTCCCTGTTTAGTCCGGGCATGTAGCAAAAACCGGACAGTCCGGACCACACGGGGAGGCTATAATCTCCCCTCCCCCATGTCCCTGGTGATAGCTATCACAGGGACCCCCCGGACAAGACACCCCCCCAACAGGACACCCCCGGACCGGACCCTACAAGCTCCGGACTGCAGATTTTGATGTCCTGTCCGGTGGTCCGGAGTCTTGTCCGGGTCCGGTTTTTACATTTTACATAGTCCCTGATTACTGTAGGTCATAGAGACAATTTGCTACCGCTATCTGCCCCTCTCTGCCCACATCTAAATAGAGAATCCTTTTGATATCCTGTCCTAGATGCATTATTTTTTTCCAAAAGATATGTTCAAGCTTCACCATGTACCGGTAATGTTCCCAAATTACTTTTACCATTCACATTTTAAAATAGATCATTGGAGGGCTGGGCTGGGTGCTAAATTACCCCAGACTGGTCAAATTTTTAGTTACTTAGGCCGACTGACGGTCATTGATATCCACAAGGCTACAGGCCATCCACGCTCTGCCTAGCCATAATGAGGCAATCTGTGGCCATAATATTATACACTACAGCTTAGTGTGAGCCGTACTGCTGACTTCAAAGACAAGAACGAGGCCGTCACCACCTCTACTTCCCTTCTGCTGTCCAGCCAGTGGCTGCTACATCGCTCTCCTCCATTGGCTGGAATGTGACTGATTTCCAAGTCTTCCAGTTCCATTTACCCTCCTGCCCTGAATTTTGCATAGACGTGGACTATGAAGTCAAGGAGAAGGCGTGAGTTGCAACTAAAGAAGTAGGTAAACATCAGGTTTCCGCCTACAAATGTCGGATTTCTGTTAGTCAAACTGCAGCTGCATTGCGATTGCTAACTGTTCTCTAATTAGTGATCCAGGATGAATTAGGCACCATAACAGGTAGGATATACAGTATGAGGTCTATTTGCTAAGCCTTAATAAAGCACCAACCAACTGACAACAGTCATTTTTCAGACCTGGCCTGTAATGTTACAGTTAGGAGCCAATGGGCTGGTACTTTATCTCTGTCCATTTTATCACTAGCCAAGGCTTAGTATATAGACCGCAGTACTTGGTGGATCAGAGAATGTAGGTCTACAGGCTTATAGAGTCCATAAGCCAGTTCCATGCAGATCCTTGTATGTGACCAGTAACTTCATCTACATGTTACTCATTGTATACATTCCGTTCATTATAGCACAAGCATCTGGATCAATGGATAGACTGTGTGTAGGATGGCAGTCACTAGGTTGTCACTAAAAAATTTACACACACAAGGTCAAAATTTACAAACGCTCGACATGCATAAGATTGACAGTGACAAAAATGATAAAGTATGAAAAAAATAAAAACAATGTGAAAAATTGTGAAAAACTCATTGCCATGATGACCTTTTGCTTGTGTCGACTTATCGTCAATGACTGTTGACCTATCATCCGCATCCCATCGCACAAAATAAGGCTTTATCCTGCAATCCATAGCAACCCTTTATCATTATTAATATTCTCCCATTCTATTCTATGATTCAATACTTTAATTTATAAATATGTCATATGTTACATTTGAAATAAGCCAACTAATTATTAGGGGCACCTCCCTGGTATACGCAATACAGTTAGCCTTTATAACGTGTAACTGCCATGATAATCCGCACTAACTGGTAATTGATGACAACATCCTGTCCTTTTATTTTAGTAAATGTTTCTAATGAGTCCCACTGATGTTTGGTATCTAAGAGTTGTAACATGACACAATGTGCACATATTAACAAATTAGGCTACACTACGCTGAGTGGGAAATTAAATAGGAATTCTTGTCAATTTCACATTGTTTCCTGGCACGTTGTCAACTCAATTAGACATCTTACCGGGACTTTGCTTGTCCGCAAGTAGCTAATTGCTCCATTGCCGGATACTTTGAATTATCTCACCGACCCCCCCTGCTGCTAGACACTAATATCAGTCCGCGTACTAATTCAAGATAAAATCAGACAGAATAGGATATTGTTTACTTATGCCTTTTTGTATTATTAATCTAGAATAGAACAGTCTTTTGAATCGGACTCTTGACACGCAACCTTTGTAACCTATCAGTCTTCCTACACAAGACTCGGAATGAATACTTTCCTTCATTTTCAACCCAGGTGCAGTACTAGTCCCACTTGAACTTGACAGCATCAATATAACAGTTTTTATTCAGCAGTCTTCGATGACGAGTATTCTTTTCTCCTGCAATTCTTCTCATTTGTCCATATATCTATGCCCGGGCCAGCCAAAGTGAACGTGAATGAGGTACAAAGGGAGACTGTAGTTTCTACAGAGACTCTCTATGGGAAAATCCAGCCCCATTTGTTTTTGTTCCTTTCTTCAGTCAGCATTGAAAGGTCACTGTTAGCATGTCTAGCTTCAAGAATCCCCAGAGTTACCACCAATGTTATCTAACGACCATAACAACTTGATACGTAAATGATCCAAACGCAGTACATCACGGCTAGCGTCACAGCAAAAATACAATTAATCCTCCCCCGACAAAAACAGCGCACTACCAAGTGACACGTGTTATAGCTGTAGGGTCATACATGTGTTTGCTCGGAATGTTTGCCGTCCAATCTATAGCATACATATGTTGGTAAATACTGATTTAGGTTCTGGTTACACAAGAGCTGCACATGAGATAAAGGGGGGAATTTACTAAGATGTGTATTCTACTTCACATGTGATGGGCAACCAATCAGATCCTGTCTACTATCTTCTAGAGGGTGTTAAATAAATAAGAAGTAGATTCTGATTGGTTGCCCATAGCAACATCACATGTGAAGTAGAATACACATCTTAGTAAATTTCCCCCAAAGGGTCAGATGTATTAAGGCTGGTAAAGTGATGAAGCGGTGATAAAGTGAAAGGTGATAACACAACAGCCAATCAGCTGTGTTTGAAGAATGACAGTTAAGAGTTGATTGGCTGGTGCGTTATCACCTTCCACTTTATCACCACTTTTTCAGGCTTAATACATCTGCACCACTGTTGGAGCAACAGTCATCCTCACCTGGTGAATTTTTAAGGTAGAACAAAGTAAAAAAAACAACCTCATAAGACATTGTACAGTATGATATAGTATCTGTTCAATAGGTCGATTGTGTCTAGGTCAACATCATATGGTCGAAATATACAAAATGTCGATACACGCATGGCAATGGTCAACACATGAAAAGGTTGAGTTTTTGGGGATTTTTTCCGTGGGGGGGACGACGGACGACGGACGTTTTCATATTTTTCCGTACCATCCATGTGGACTCCGGTTGCATAGCGGTGAAATTACCACCAAAAATTGTTTAAACAATAAGGTCTCAAACCATAGGGCACCCCAAAACTAGGAAAGGTGAGTGCCGATGATTAGTGTAAATTGTTTATTAGATCATTTTTTTAATTAGTCTCTTTGTGGTCACATTCTCTCCTGCACCCTGTTTTAACTTATTTTTTATAGCTTATAGTATGTTAACTATTTCCCTAGATGTTTTGCAACAGGTGTGTTGGTAATTGCCAGTGGCTTAACTATAGAGGGTGCAGGGGATGCAACTGCTATGGGGCCCGGGGGCTTGGGGGGGGGGGGGGGGGGCGAGGGCCCAGCAGCCATCTCCTGCACCCTCTTAACGGGTCACTCACCAGCTCACTGCACTAGTAGGACAGTGGGGGAGCCAGCATGTGTTGGCAGGATTTAAAAGTCCCTTGCTGGTGTTTGGCTGCCAGCGGGGACCCTCCAGCTTAAAGTGGAATGGGGGAGATGTGAGGTGACTCCTGTGTGCACGTTTTGCCCTCACCCCCCTTACCAATTGTATGTCTGACATCACTCCCACCCCCCCACGCAGCATTCTTTTCCCCTTTTTCCCCTGTCTCTTGGTCCTAACACTCTCTCTTGCTCCTCTCTCTCTTTATCTCTCTGACGCTCTCTCTCCCTGATATAATCCCTCTATTTTCCTGAAACGCTCTCCATGTGTGTGTATGGGGGGGGGGGAGCCCTTTCATGATTTTGCTATGGGGCCCAACAAGTTCTAGTTACGCCCCTGGTAATTGCCTCACCTTAAAAAGCATAGTCTGCTGTAAGCATTAGACCAGATTACTATATTACTATATTAACAAGCCAGCCCCTACAATTGACAATATAGCCCCAACCAATAAATGAATAGTTTCCACCCACTGTTAAATGATTACCCACCACTTGTTTTACTGTGACCCTTCACCGGCGGTGCAATGATCTGCAGGTGAGTTAGAGAAACCATTAAACAAGGAGCTGAGGCTCCAGAGGATAAGGAAATTATGGAGCAATTAACATGTGTATTGCCATGGTAAGGGTATGGGGAATTGCATACCTCCCCAACAGTCCCGATTACAGTGGGAAAGTCCCGATTATCAGGGCCTGTCCCCGCTGTCCCTCCCGCGGTCGGCAGTGTCCCGCGGTGAGGGGGGCTGTTGGGAGTCCCCCCGTCGGCTGCTAAGCAGCGGGGAATAAACATGCGCACAGCGTCTATTCCCCTAGCCAGGGGGCTGGGGGCATGGCTAGAGGCTCACAGAGCCTCTGGGTCATGCCCCCATAGCGGCAAAATGGGGTGTGGCCTCGCGGGAGAGCCATGAGTATAGGCCCCGCCCAAAAATTAGGTCACGCCCCCGAAATTTCCAGCGCGCCTACGGCGCGCGGCAGCTGCATCCCTCCTCGGACTCCTCCAAAGTTGGGAGGTATGGAATTGGGTCGACCCAATTTAGTTCGACATGCATTGGGTTGGCCCCTGAAGATCGACAAGGCCTTAGGTCGACACCTGAAATAAAATAGGTCAACATGGGCAAAGGTCGACACGGTTGGAAGGTCGACAATGAAAAGGTCGACAATCAAAATGTCAACATGAGCTATTTGTAGGTTTTTTTTTACTCAAATGTCGAAACAGTCAATACGGACACGTCTAAGTGTACCGCATCCCCTCGCTGCGCTAGTTTCCCTCGCTATGCTTCGGGCACCACTATTTTGTTCTCCCACCACGCCATAGTGGATGGTAGGGCATGAAATACCGACTGTCAGCTCATGTCGGCTCAAAAAAAGTGAAAAATGATGTTGACCTTTTGACTGTCAAGCCTCCCATTGTCGACCTAATGCTTGTGTCGACCTTCCGACACGGTAGACCTTACCCATGTCGACATATTTCTGTGTCGACCTAAGGCCTGTCGATCTTCAGTGGTTGACACAATTCCCGTCGACCTTAATAGGGTTATTGACGGTATCCCCATGGTAAGAAGAGAGACAACTTTGTAGCAGGTGCATGTTTTTTAATAATTACTGAAGGTCTCTGTGAGTTCTGCATAGTTTTTAATCCATAATATTGTCACCTCAAGTATTTCATTGTAGAAAGATATTAATAAAACCAGATTTCTTCTTACTGTACTAATACACCGATATTCTCAGTTAGGCCAGTAATGTTTTAAAGCTGGCAAAATAGTGCTACGAAAATCTACCATTTGTAACATGGCAAAGTGTAATGTTCTGAGAATACTTTTTCTTCTAAACCAAGAACAGCACCAACAGATAAGATCTCTCCAGCAGAGTCTCAAGTGCCATCTGCAAGGACAGAGGAAATACAAAAGCAAGGCCAAATCCAGAAATATATTTTCTGGGATTACAAACATTACGTTATTGTTGGTTTTCAGCATTGTGAAACTGTGTGCAGGAGCTGTACACCTGAGGAAAAATAATAGTTTAATGGCACATGGGGTACTCCATTAACCTGCAGGGTTAACCTCACAAATAATTTGGTGGTAAAAATTCCTGCAGCCTGGGAAAAGGCTATTCAATTAATAGTGAAAAAACTTGTGAGTAAGGCTCAGATTCCAGCGCCCTAGGAAGCTGCCTACTGGTAGAGTCGCTCCTCCTGATCACCTCCTTCCCTCCTCCTTGGTAGGCAGCAGCAGGGAGATCTCCCAGCATCCACCCCCCCCCCCCCCCCTCTCAGCAATCCCCTTACCTCCCTGGAGCCAACTCGCCTCCCAGCAGCTCCCTTCCCCAGTGCAAAGATAAGGAGAGCTGCCAAGACCACTGGACCCATAAGTATAACTTAAGTTATTCTTGTGCCACAGGGTTTTCTCATGGGTGTTAAGAGCATGTACAGATGGAGACGCTCGTATTTGAGCGGCTCCCATCCCGCCATCCACTAGCCAGCGATATCACCAGCCGGCAGAAGCGGTGCATACGTGTCAGAGAAGCGCGCGTGCCCTATTCTCCACTTAGGACACGCTCCTGAGTCCACGTCCGACGGTTCGCCCTCTGCCCAGCAGCCGCCAGATACTGAAATCTGTTGCATTGGCGGAGGGAGTATGGCCTAATCTTTATACTCACGGTAATCCAAAAAAGGGATGGGGAACCTTGCACCCAATTGAATTCCCCTCTTAGTGGGTACGTTGTATAAAAATCATTACAATTCGGTATAGCAAATTGGTATAAACGTGCAGATTATATATTATTCAGAATCAGAAAAAGAGTATATACTGTAAGGAAGAAGAAAAAAAATACTAGGTGAATAACCTTTAGAATTTATTTTAGAAGGATCGCTAATTTTTCTATTCAAATAATGACGACTGCTTCTACAAGTGCACGTACTAATTAGAGGCCACATGTCGAGTAATTCATTGTAAAAACATAACCTTAAATGAAATCCCACCATTGACCCTCAAAATGTTTACGAGATTATTTGATAATATCTGAAATAGCAAAACATTGTACATCCTGGTCATCTTATCAGCCAATCAAGAGTTGCAATGGCAATATATATATATATATCTCCTATATATTTGGCTACATCTGTCACTCAAAGTGGGTGTCTGTGTCTATAACGCTCTGTTCCTGGACTTTCCTCTTAATGTGTGATTGCCTTCATCTGTGCTGAACACCTTTCTGAGAAATTAACCTGTTTAAAACAGGTGATGGCAATCATACATTAAGGGGAAGTCTAGAAACAGAGCATTGTGTCCCTCCTGGAGAGGGTCATGTTGGGAGGTATGTGACAGAGAACCAGCCCAGTGAGCCCACAGACAGTGCCAGACACCCACTGCCTTCCCGTGTTGCCCAGCACTGCTACTCCCACAGCCACCAGGTGAGCGCCCCCCTCCCGCGATTTGCGGCAAAACCTCCCCCCCGCGCCCCCCCCCTCCTGCGATTCGCGGCAAAAACACCCGATCCCCAGCGACCCCCCCTACCGCGATTCGCAGCAAAAACACCCCCGCGACCCCCCCTCCCGCGATTCGCTGCAAAAAGAACCCCCCCACGACCCCTCCCGCAATTCGCGGCATAACCACCACCCCGCGACCCCCCTCCCGCGAATCGCGGCAAACCCTCCCCCGTGACCCCCCCCCCCGATTCGCGGAAAAAACACCCCCCCCGCGACCTCCCTCCCGCGATTCGCGGCAAAGAGACCCCCCCCGCGACCCCCCCTTGCACGATTGGCGGCACCCCCCCTGCGACCCCCCTCCCGCGATTCGCGGCATCCCCCCCCCCCCCTGCAATTCGCAGCAGCCCCAGGATTAAATGGCACATGCAAAACACTGACATGGCTATGGTCGACAATAAAAAGGTTGACATGAGTTTTTTGAAGATTTATTTTTAATTTTTTTAATTTTTTTCATATTCATTGTCATGTGTCGACATGGACACCAATGAAGTGGCACACTTATGTCAACATTTACATGTGTTGACCTTTCTGTGTTTTTTTTTCTTGTGGCGATTCGCGTCACACCCCTCCGCAACCCCCCCTCCCGTGATTTGCGGCACCCCCCGTGACCCCCCACCTCCCGCAATTCGCGGCAACCCCCACCGGAACCCCTGTGAACCCCGCCCTCCCGCGATTCGCGGCACCCCCCCCGCGACCCCCCTCCCGCAATTCGCGGCACCCCCCCCCCCCCCGTGATTCGCGGCAGCTCCAGAATTAAATTGCACATGGAAAACACTGACATGGCTATGGTCGACAATGAAAAAGGTTGACATGAGTTTTTGAAGTTTTTTTGTCATTTTTTGAATATTTTCATATTCATTCTCATGTGTCGACATGGACACCAATGAAGTGCCACACTTATGTCAACATTTACATGTGTTGACCTTTCTGTGTTGATTTTTTTCTTGTGGCGATTCGCGTCACACCCCCCGCAACCCCCCCTCCGGCGATTCGCGGCACCCCCCCGCGACCCCCCCCCCTCCCGCAATTCGCGGCAACCCCCCACCGGAACCCCCATGAACCCCGCTCTCCCGCTATTCGCAGCACCCACCCCCCGCAACCCCCCCCTCCCGCAAATCGCGGCACCCCCCGCGATTCGCGGCAGCCCCAGGATTAAATGGCACATGGAAAACACTGACATGGCTATGGTCGACAATGAAAAGGTTGACATGAGTTTTGGAAGGTTTTTTTTTCATTTTTTAAATATTTTCATATTCATTCTCATGTGTCGATATGGACACCAATGAAGTGCCACACTTATGTCAACATTTACATGTGTTGACCTTTCTGTGTTGATTTTTTCTTGTGGCGATTTGCGTCACACCCACCCCCCCACAACCCCCACACACACACACACCTCCCCCGCGATTCTCGGCACCCCACCCCGTGACCCCCCCTCCCGTGATTCACGGCACACCCCCGCAACCCCCCTCCCATGATTCGCCGCAACCCCCGCCCCGTAACCCCCCTCCCGCGATTCGCGGCACCCACCCCCGCGACCCCCCCTCCCGCAATTCGCGGCACCCCCCCGCGATTCGCAGCAGCTCCAAAATTAAATTGCACATGGAAAACACTGACATGGCTATGGTCGACAATGAAAAAGGTTGACATGAGTTTTTGAAGGTTTTTTTTTCATTTTTTGAATGTTTTCATATTCATTCTCATGTGTCGACATGGACACCAATGAAGTGCCACACTTATGTCAACATTTACATGTGTTGACCTTTCTGTGTTGATTTTTTCTTGTGGCGATTCGCGTCACACCCCCCCACCCCCCCCCCCCGCGATTCACGGCACACACACACCCCCCGCGATTCTCGGCACCCCACCCCGTGACCCCCCCTCCCGTGATTCACGGCACACCCCCCGCGACCCCCCCTACCATGATTCGCCGCAACCCCCGCCCCGTAACCCCCCTCCCGCGATTTGCGGCAACCCACCCCGCGACCCCCCTCCCGCGATTCTCTGCAATCCCTCCCCTCCCGCGATTCGCAGCATCCACCCCCCCACAACCCCCCCTCCTGCAATTCGCGGCACCCCCCGCGACCCCCCCTCCTGCAATTCGCGGCACCCTCCGCGACCCCCCCTCCCGCGATTCGCGGACACCTAAGTTGCAATACAGGGCATCTTTCATACAATTCTAACCATATTTCTCATATACAAACGTTCACAAATTAAGGGGGCGCAGCCCCTTACGACGGTGTGAAGAGCGCCCGTAGGGCGCGATGAATCACCTAGTATATATATATATATATATATATATATATATATATATATATATATAAATTGTAGCAGTGGTCCGGCACTCCTGCTTCAGGGTTGATGTGCTCCGGTGCTTGCAGCGTAGTAACAGGTAGTGAGCAGGTGGGGTGTGCTGCAGCACAATAACGGAGACTGGTCAGCGTAGTTGATAGTAAAAGAATTTTACCGCATCATATCAAACATCTCTATACCGACGTTTCGGGGTCCCGTGCGCCCCGTTTTCAAGGAGGAAGAGATACTCTTCCTCCTTGAAAAACAGGGCGCACGGGACCCCGAAACGTCGGTATAGAGATGTTTGATATGATGCGGTAAAATTCTTTTACTATCAACTACGCTGACCAGTCTCCGTTATTGTGCTGCAGCACACCCCACCTGCTCACTATATATATATATATATATATATATATATATATATATATATATATATATATATATATATATATATATATATATATATATATATACATACAGTACTATTTTTCTGGAAAAATAGGTCCAGGAACTCCAGGTCTTGGGGTGAATCAATTAAATAAAAAATAATATATATAATAAAGAGATGGAGGGAGAGATAGATGTATATATTGTATTTAGAAACAAAGGCACTCACAGGTGACTATAAAATAAAACTTCTCTTATGATAAGTAAATTTTTAGTTCCTGATGAGGTCATATTCAATAAGAGGTTCAGGAACTGAGTTCCTGCTGGTTCCTGCTGAAAAATAGCACTGTATATATATATATATCTCCTATATATTTGGCTACATCTGTCACTCAAAGTGGGTGTCTGTGTCTATAACGCTCTGTTCCTGGACTTTCCTCTTAATGTGTGATTGCCTTCATCTGTGCTGAACACCTTTCTGAGAAATTAACCTGTTTAAAACAGGTGATGGCAATCATACATTAAGGGGAAGTCTAGAAACAGAGCATTGTGTCCCTCCTGGAGAGGGTCATGTTGGGAGGTATGTGACAGAGAACCAGCCCAGTGAGCCCACAGACAGTGCCAGACACCCACTGCCTTCCCGTGTTGCCCAGCACTGCTACTCCACAGCCACCAGGTGAGCGCCCCCCTCCCGCGATTTGCGGCAAAACCTCCCCCCCCGCGCCCCCCCCCCCTCCTGCGATTCGCGGCAAAAACACCCGATCCCCAGCGACCCCCCCTACCGCGATTCGCAGCAAAAACACCCCCGCGACCCCCCCTCCCGCGATTCGCTGCAAAAAGAACCCCCCCACGACCCCTCCCGCAATTCGCGGCATAACCACCACCCCGCGACCCCCCCTCCCGCGAATCGCGGCAAACCCTCCCCCGTGACCCCCCCCCCGATTCGCGGAAAAAACACCCCCCCGCGACCTCCCTCCCGCGATTCGCGGCAAAGAGACCCCCCCCCGCGACCCCCCCTTGCACGATTGGCGGCACCCCCCCTGCGACCCCCCTCCCGCGATTCGCGGCATCCCCCCCCCCTGCAATTCGCAGCAGCCCCAGGATTAAATGGCACATGCAAAACACTGACATGGCTATGGTCGACAATAAAAAGGTTGACATGAGTTTTTGAAGATTTATTTTAAATTTTTTTAATTTTTTCATATTCATTGTCATGTGTCGACATGGACACCAATGAAGTGGCACACTTATGTCAACATTTACATGTGTTGACCTTTCTGTGTTTTTTTTTCTTGTGGCGATTCGCGTCACACCCCTCCGCAACCCCCCCTCCCGTGATTTGCGGCACCCCCCGTGACCCCCCACCTCCCGCAATTCGCGGCAACCCCCCACCGGAACCCCTGTGAACCCCGCCCTCCCGCGATTCGCGGCACCCCCCCGCGACCCCCCTCCCGCAATTCGCGGCACCCCCCCCCCCCCCCCCCCCCCGTGATTCGCGGCAGCTCCAGAATTAAATTGCACATGGAAAACACTGACATGGCTATGGTCGACAATGAAAAAGGTTGACATGAGTTTTTGAAGTTTTTTTGTCATTTTTTGAATATTTTCATATTCATTCTCATGTGTCGACATGGACACCAATGAAGTGCCACACTTATGTCAACATTTACATGTGTTGACCTTTCTGTGTTGATTTTTTTCTTGTGGCGATTCGCGTCACACCCCCCGCAACCCCCCCTCCGGCGATTCGCGGCACCCCCCCGCGACCCCCCCCCCCTCCCGCAATTCGCGGCAACCCCCCACCGGAACCCCCATGAACCCCGCTCTCCCGCTATTCGCAGCACCCACCCCCCGCAACCCCCCCCTCCCGCAAATCGCGGCACCCCCCGCGATTCGCGGCAGCCCCAGGATTAAATGGCACATGGAAAACACTGACATGGCTATGGTCGACAATGAAAAAGGTTGACATGAGTTTTGGAAGGTTTTTTTTTCATTTTTTAAATATTTTCATATTCATTCTCATGTGTCGATATGGACACCAATGAAGTGCCACACTTATGTCAACATTTACATGTGTTGACCTTTCTGTGTTGATTTTTTCTTGTGGCGATTTGCGTCACACCCACCCCCCCACAACCCCCACACACACACACACCTCCCCCGCGATTCTCGGCACCCCACCCCGTGACCCCCCCTCCCGTGATTCACGGCACACCCCCGCAACCCCCCCTCCCATGATTCGCCGCAACCCCCGCCCCGTAACCCCCCCTCCCGCGATTCGCGGCACCCACCCCCGCGACCCCCCCTCCCGCAATTCGCGGCACCCCCCCGCGATTCGCAGCAGCTCCAAAATTAAATTGCACATGGAAAACACTGACATGGCTATGGTCGACAATGAAAAAGGTTGACATGAGTTTTTGAAGGTTTTTTTTTCATTTTTTGAATGTTTTCATATTCATTCTCATGTGTCGACATGGACACCAATGAAGTGCCACACTTATGTCAACATTTACATGTGTTGACCTTTCTGTGTTGATTTTTTCTTGTGGCGATTCGCGTCACACCCCCCCCACCCCCCCCCCCCCCGCGATTCACGGCACACACACACCCCCCGCGATTCTCGGCACCCCACCCCGTGACCCCCCCTCCCGTGATTCACGGCACACCCCCCGCGACCCCCCCTACCATGATTCGCCGCAACCCCCGCCCCGTAACCCCCCTCCCGCGATTTGCGGCAACCCACCCCGCGACCCCCCTCCCGCGATTCTCTGCAATCCCTCCCCTCCCGCGATTCGCAGCATCCACCCCCCCACAACCCCCCCTCCTGCAATTCGCGGCACCCCCCGCGACCCCCCCTCCTGCAATTCGCGGCACCCTCCGCGACCCCCCCTCCCGCGATTCGCGGACACCTAAGTTGCAATACAGGGCATCTTTCATACAATTCTAACCATATTTCTCATATACAAACGTTCACAAATTAAGGGGGCGCAGCCCCTTACGACGGTGTGAAGAGCGCCCGTAGGGCGCGATGAATCACCTAGTATATATATATATATGCTTCAAGTTATTTCTTCAGACAAATAAATTGGGTCATCATTTTAATATTCAGAGAATGTAAAAAAAAAAAAAACACATTCCTTTTTTTACATTGGTCCTTTATATTCCAAGGAAGATTGACATAATATATCTTAACAATAACTATCATGTTCGGGTATGTTAAACAAGTCAGGAATGTTAGAACTCTGTAGACTTTAAGTATCATTATTACATTGTAATTAAAAGGAAGCGTTAAACTGGTTCATGTGAGTCTCTGGTCTTAAAGGTTCCATTTGCTAATGGTTATCAAATGGGTGGCTGTTTATTTTACAAGGGAAGGCCTACTCTGAGGACCTGGTAGTCTAAGTACTTTAAATAAACATTTTCTGTAAACTCTAAAATGGTACATTTACCCCGCTCTCTATAAAGAGCTCATTTATGTCCAGACTCGTGGAGAAAATACACGGAACAAAGAATTATTTGAACTTTATCATCAATGAACTCCAATCTTTAGGTCTGGGCACCTGATATTTTCTTTCCAGAGTGAAAGCAGCAATCATGTTGTATACTAACTCAGACCTGTTGACATTTAAAATAAATGAAAATCAAATTCCTCCAAGATTGTAAGTTTAGTGTTAGAGCTGTTTTTATATACATTTTAAGCAACTGTTTATGTAGCTCATTTTGCCAATGTTTGTGGAAGTGCGTCCAGCGAGTTCAATGTTCTTTGAAGAATAAAATGCCTTAAGACGTTGGGTAAACAAATGTGTACATCATCAGATTGTTTAGTACATAACACCTCTTTTTTATATGATGCTGATCATTTGCACTGACGCAGTTGTTGCATATTCTTTGATTGAATCTTAACCCCTTCCTGACAGAGCCAGTTTTTGCGTTCCTGACAGAGCCCTTTTTTTCAAATCTGACATGTCTCACTTAAGTGGGGATAACTTTTTTTTGCTTTTACTTATCCCAGTGGTTTTGAGATTGTTTTTTCGTGACACATTGTACTTCAAATTAGTGGTAAATTTGGGTCGATACAGTCTGTGTTTTTTTGTGAAAAATACCAAAATATCGTGAAAAAATGGAAAATTTAGCGATTTGCAAAATGTTAAATTTTCTGCTTGTGAGACAAATAATCTTACCACTCAAAATAGTGAATAACTAACATAGACCATATGTCTACTTTATGTTGACATCATTATTTCAACTTCCTTTTAATTTTTTGGGACACTAGGAGGCTTACAATATGAATAGCAAATTCTCAAATTTTCAAGAAAATTTCAAACACTGATTTTTTTAGGGACCAGTTCAGTTCTGATGTGACTTTGAGGGACTTGTATGTGAGACACCCCCATAAATGATGCCATTTCAAAAACTGCACCCCTCACAGTATTCAAAACAGCATTTTGGAAGTTTGTTAACCCTTTAGGTGTTTCACAGGAATTAAAACAAAGTGTAGGTGAAATTTCAAAATTTCTTTTTTTTTGCAGATTTGCAATTTTAATACATTTTTATAAGGAACACAGTACATTTTACTAGAGAAATGTGACTAAAAATTGATTCCCCCAATTCTTTTGTTTTCATAAATATCCTATATGTGGCCCTAGTGTGCACGGTGACCAAACCACAGGCTTCATAATAGAAGGAGCACCTACTTGATTTTGGAGCCTCCTTTTTATGAGATTATTTTTTAGGCACCATGTAGGTTTCAAGGCACCATAAGATGCTAAAAGTTAGGAACCCCCCCACAAGTGACCCCATTTTGCAAACTACACCCCTCAGGGAATTCATCTAGGGGTATAGTGTACATTTCAAACCCCCAGGGGTTTCACCAATTGTGGTACAACTGGGCAGTGAAAATTAAAAATTATTTTTTTTACACAAAAATGCAGTTCTGGCTCCAAATTTGTCATTTTCAGAAGGTATGAAGGAGACAAAGCACCCCAAAATCTGTGCCCCAATTTCTCCCGAGTACGGCAATGCCTCACATGTGACCAAAAAATACCAGTTGGGTGCATGGCAGGACTCAGAAGGGAAGGAGTGATTTTTGGATTTTGCAGCTCAGATTCTGGTGGAATTTTGGTGGGTGCTATGTCGCATTAGCAAGACCCCCCAAGCACCAATACAGTGGAACCCCCCCACAAGTCACCCCATTTTGCAAACTACACCCCTCAGGGAATTCATCTAGGGGTATAGTGTACATTTCAAACCCCCAGGGGTTTCACCAATTTTGATACAAGTGGGCAGTGAAAATGAAAAATTACATTTTTTTACACAAAAATGCAGTTCTGGCTCAAAATTTTTCATTTTCAGAAGGTATGAAGGAGAAAAAGCACCCCAAAATCTGTGCCCCAATTTCTCCCGAGTACGGCAATGCCTCACATGTGACCAAAAAATACCAGTTGGGTGCATGGCAGGACTCAGAAGGGAAGGAGTGATTTTTGGATTTTGCAGCACAGATTCTGGTGGAATGAATGGTGGGTGCTATGTTGCACCAATACAGTGGAACCCCCCCACAAGTCACCCCATTTTGCAAAGTACACCCCTCAGGGAATTCATCTAGGGGTATAGTGTACATTTCAAACCCCCAGGGGTTTCACCAATTTTGATACAAGTGGGCAGTGAAAATGAAAAATTACATTTTTTTACACAAAAATGCAGTTCTGGCTCAAAATTTTTCATTTTAAGAAGGTATGAAGGAGAAAAAGCACCCCAAAATATGTGCCCCAATTTCTCCCGAGTACGGAAATGCCTCACATGTGACCAAAAAATACCAGTTGGGTGCATGGCAGGACTCAGAACGGAAGGAGTGATTTTTGGATTTTGCGGCTCAGATTCTGGTGGAATTTTGGTGGGTGCTATGTCGCATTAGCAAGACCCCCCAAGCACCAATACAGTGGAACCCCCCCACAAGTCACCCCATTTTGAAAACTACACCCCTCAGGGAATTCATCTAGGGGTATAGTGTACATTTCAAACCCCCAGGGGTTTCACCAATTGTGGTACAACTGGGCAGTGAAAATGAAAAATTATTTTTTTTACACAAAAATGCAGTTCTGGCTCCAAATTTGTCATTTTCAGAAGGTATGAAGGAGACAAAGCACCCCAAAATCTGTGCCCCAATTTCTCCCGAGTACGGCAATGCCTCACATGTGACCAAAAAATACCAGTTGGGTGCATGGCAGGACTCAGAAGGGAAGGAGTGATTTTTGGATTTTGCAGCTCAGATTCTGGTGGAATTTTGGTGGGTGCTATGTCGCATTAGCAAGACCCCCCAAGCACCAATACAGTGGAACCCCCCCACAAGTCACCCCATTTTGCAAACTACACCCCTCAGGGAATTCATCTAGGGGTATAGTGTACATTTCAAACCCCCAGGGGTTTCACCAATTTTGATACAAGTGGGCAGTGAAAATGAAAAATTACATTTTTTTACACAAAAATGCAGTTCTGGCTCAAAATTTTTCATTTTCAGAAGGTATGAAGGAGAAAAAGCACCCCAAAATCTGTGCCCCAATTTCTCCCGAGTACGGCAATGCCTCACATGTGACCAAAAAATACCAGTTGGGTGCATGGCAGGACTCAGAAGGGAAGGAGTGATTTTTGGATTTTGCAGCACAGATTCTGGTGGAATGAATGGTGGGTGCTATGTTGCACCAATACAGTGGAACCCCCCCACAAGTCACCCCATTTTGCAAAGTACACCCCTCAGGGAATTCATCTAGGGGTATAGTGTACATTTCAAACCCCCAGGGGTTTCACCAATTTTGATACAAGTGGGCAGTGAAAATGAAAAATTACATTTTTTTACACAAAAATGCAGTTCTGGCTCAAAATTTTTCATTTTCAGAAGGTATGAAGGAGAAAAAGCACCCCAAAATATGTGCCCCAATTTCTCCCGAGTACGGAAATGCCTCACATGTGACCAAAAAATACCAGTTGGGTGCATGGCAGGACTCAGAACGAAAGGAGTGATTTTTGGATTTTGCGGCTCAGATTCTGGTGGAATTTTGGTGGGTGCTATGTCGCATTAGCAAGACCCCCCAAGCACCAATACAGTGGATCCCCCCCACAAGTCACCCCATTTTGAAAACTACACCCCTCAGGGAATTCATCTAGGGGTATAGTGTACATTTCAAACCCCCAGGGGTTTCACCAATTTTGATACAAGTGGGCAGTGAAAATGAAAAATTACATTTTTACACAAAAATGCAGTTCTGGCTCGAAATTTTTCATTTCCAGAAGGTATGAAGGAGAAAAAGCACCCCAAAATCTGTGCCCCAATTTCTCCTGAGTACGGCAATGCCTCACATGTGACCAAAAAATACCAGTTGGGTGCATGGCAGGACTCAGAACGGAAGGAGTGATTTTTGGATTTTGCAGCTCAGATTCTGGTGGAATTTTGGTGGGTGCTATGTCGCATTAGCAAGACCCCCCAAGCACCAATACAGTGGAACCCCCCCACAAGTCACCCCATTTTGAAAACTACACCCCTCAGGGAATTCATCTAGGGGTATAGTGTACATTTCAAACCCCCAGGGGTTTCACCAATTTTGATACAAGTGGGCAGTGAAAATGAAAAATTACATTTTTTTACACAAAAATGCAGTTCTGGCTCGAAATTTTTCATTTTCAGAAGGTATGAAGGAGAAAAAGCACCCCAAAATCTGTGCCCCAATTTCTCCCGAGTACGGCAATGCCTCACATGTGACCAAAAAATACCAGTTGGGTGCATGGCAGGACTCAGAACGGAAGGAGTGATTTTTGGATTTTGCAGCACAGATTTTGGTGGAATGAATGGTGGGTGCTATGTTGCACCAATACAGTGGAACCCCCCCACAAGTCACCCCATTTTGCAAAGTACACCCCTCAGGGAATTCATCTAGGGGTATAGTGTACATTTCAAACCCCCAGGGGTTTCACCAATTTTGATACAAGTGGGCAGTGAAAATGAAAAATTACATTTTTTTACACAAAAATGCAGTTCTGGCTCAAAATTTTTCATTTTCAGAAGGTATGAAGGAGACAAAGCACCCCAAAATCTGTGCCCCAATTTCTCCCGAGTACGGCAATGCCTCACATGTGACCAAAAAATACCAGTTGGGTGCATGGCAGGACTCAGAAGGGAAGGAGTGATTTTTGGATTTTGCAGCTCAGATTCTGGTGGAATTTTGGTGGGTGCTATGTTGCATTAGCAAGACCCCCCAAGCACCAATACAGTGGAACCCCCCCACAAGTGACCCCATTTTGCAAACTACACCCCTCAGGGAATTCATCTAGGGGTATAGTGTACATTTCAAACCCCCAGGGGTTTCACCAATTTTGATACAAGTGGGCAGTGAACATGAAAAATTACATTTTTTACACAAAAATGCAGTTCTGGCTCAAAATTTTTCATTTTCACAAGGAATGAAGGAGACAAAGCACCCCAAAATCTGTGCCCCAATTTCTCCCGAGTACGGCAATGCCTCACATGTGACCAAAAAATACCAGTTGGGTGCATGGCAGGACTCAAAAGGGAAGGAGTGATTTTTGGATTTTGCAGCTCAGATTCTGGTGGAATTTTGGTGGGTGCTATGTCGCATTAGCAAGACCCCCCAAGCACCAATACAGTGGAACCCCCCCACAAGTGACCCCATTTTGCAAACTACACCCCTCAGGGAATTCATCTAGGGGTATAGTGTACATTTAAAACCCCCAGGGGTTTCACCAATTTTGATACAAGTGGGCAGTGAAAAAGAAAAATTACATTTTTTACACAAAAATGCAGTTCTGGCTCAAAATTTTTCATTTTCAGAAGGTATGAAGGAGAAAAAGCACCCCAAAATCTGTGCCCCAATTTCTCCCGAGTACGGCAATGCCTCACATGTGACCAAAAAATACCAGTTGGGTGCATGGCAGGACTCAGAAGGGAAGGAGTGATTTTTGGATTTTGCAGCTCAGATTCTGGTGGAATTTTGGTGGGTGCTATGTTGCATTAGCAAGACCCCCCAAGCACCAATACAGTGGAACCCCCCCACAAGTGACCCCATTTTGCAAACTACACCCCTCAGGGAATTCATCTAGGGGTATAGTGTACATTTCAAACCCCCAGGGGTTTCACCAATTTTGATACAAGTGGGCAGTGAACATGAAAAATTACATTTTTTACACAAAAATGCAGTTCTGGCTCAAAATTTTTCATTTTCACAAGGAATGAAGGAGACAAAGCACCCCAAAATCTGTGCCCCAATTTCTCCCGAGTACGGCAATGCCTCACATGTGACCAAAAAATACCAGTTGGGTGCATGGCAGGACTCAAAAGGGAAGGAGTGATTTTTGGATTTTGCAGCTCAGATTCTGGTGGAATTTTGGTGGGTGCTATGTCGCATTAGCAAGACCCCCCAAGCACCAATACAGTGGAACCCCCCCACAAGTGACCCCATTTTGCAAACTACACCCCTCAGGGAATTCATCTAGGGGTATAGTGTACATTTAAAACCCCCAGGGGTTTCACCAATTTTGATACAAGTGGGCAGTGAAAAAGAAAAATTACATTTTTTACACAAAAATGCAGTTCTGGCTCAAAATTTTTCATTTTCAGAAGGTATGAAGGAGAAAAAGCACCCCAAAATCTGTGCCCCAATTTCTCCCGAGTACGGCAATGCCTCACATGTGACCAAAAAATACCAGTTGGGTGCATGGCAGGACTCAGAAGGGAAGGAGTGATTTTTGGATTTTGCAGCACAGATTCTGGTGGAATGAATGGTGGGTGCTATGTTGCACCAATACAGTGGAACCCCCCCACAAGTCACCCCATTTTGCAAACTACACCCCTCAGGGAATTCATCTAGGGGTATAGTGTACATTTCAAACCCCCAGGGGTTTCACCAATTTTGATACAAGTGGGCAGTGAAAATGAAAAATTACATTTTTTTACACAAAAATGCAGTTCTGGCTCAAAATTTTTCATTTTCAGAAGGAATGAAGGAGACAAAGCACCCCAAAATCTGTGCCCCAATTTCTCCCGAGTACGGCAATGCCTCATGTGTGACCAAAAAGTGGCAGGACTCAGAAGGGAAGGAGTGATATTTGGATTTTGCAGCACAAATTCTGGTGGAATGATGGTGGGTGCTATGTCGCATTAGCAAGACCCCCAAAGCACCAATACAGTGGAACCCCCCCACAAGTGACCCCATTTTGCAAACTACACCCCTCAGGGAATTCATCTAGGGGTATAGTGTACATTTCAAACCCCCAGGGGTTTCACCAATTTTGATACAAGTGGGCAGTGAACATGAAAAATTACATTTTTTTACACAAAAATGCAGTTCTGGCTCAAAATTTTTCATTTTCACAAGGAATGAAGGAGACAAAGCACCCCAAAATCTGTGCCCCAATTTCTCCCGAGTACGGCAATGCCTCACATGTGACCAAAAAATACCAGTTGGGTGCATGGCAGGACTCAGAAGGGAAGGAGTGATTTTTGGATTTTGCGGCTCAGATTCTGGTGGAATGAATGGTGGGTGCTATGTGGCATTAGCAAGACCCCCGAAGCACGGTGAAATTATGAACCTAATATTCCATAGATGTGTGGTATATTTTAAAACACTCCTTTATACATAGGCCGGGTTTGTCGGGGCAAGTGTCACACTGGAAAATAGTTTGCTTTCTTATTCCCTTTTTATAGCAAACTTTGCACCTTTTTTGTGTCCTGCCCTTTTTTCCAGTGGAGGGGATTTCATCAGGAAAATGCTGCCCTGGTACAATACGGGGGCCAGTACTAGAAGTACTGGGGCCCTCTGCCTGCTGGTTCCCAAATATTAGGCCCTTTATGACTTCCTCTTGAAAGTGCATAAATGTCCCCCTCTGGCCGGTAGAACGGAATAGCACGTAAGCGTTATACAGTGCCATCTGGATGATATACACGGCCACCTTCTTGTACCAGATTTTTGTTTTCCGCAGGGCACTGTACGGCTTCAGTACCTGATCTGAAAGATCCACTCCGCCCATGTACCTATTGTAATCCAGGATACAATTAGGTTTTGAGGTGTGGGTACTGGTACCTCGTACAGGGACGGAGGTGGTACTGTCTCCGTGAATTGTTGTCAGTATAAGGACATCCCTCTTGTCCTTATATTTGACCAACAACATATTTTCGTTGCATATTCCCCTGATTTCACCCCTTCTCATTACTTGGGCAATGTGCGTTTTTGGGAGGCCTCTTTGGTTCTTGCGCACAGTACCGCAAGCTGCTGTACCTCTTGAACCAAGGGCCTTAAACAGGGGGATGCTGGTGTAAAAGTTATCCACATAGAGGTGATAACCTTTATCCAGGAAGGGGTGCACTAAATCTCAGACAATTTTCCCACTAACACCTACGAGGGAGGGGGGGCATTCTGGCGGTTCAATTCTTGAATCCTTCCCTTCATAAACCCTAAACCTGTGAGTGTACCCTGAGGTGCTTTCACACAGTTTATACATTTTTATGCCATACCTTGCCCTCTTACTGGGAAGGTACTGGCGGAATTTAACCCTTCCTTTAAAATGTATAAGGGACTCGTCGATACAAATAAATTTTTCAGGGATGTACACCTCTTCAAATTTGGCACTGAAATGATCAATGACCGGCCTGACTTTGAATAGCCGGTCAAAGGTGGGATCATCTCTGGGTGGGCACTGTGCATTATCGGTGTAATGTATAAATTTAAGAATTGTCTCAAATCGAGCCCGGGGCATGGCCATACGGTAAAATGGAGTACTGTACAGAACATCTGTACTCCAATATTGCCTAATTTCTGGCTTTTTTACTATGCCCATATGAAACACCAGACCCCAAAACGTCATCATCTCTACTGCATCTACAGGGGTCCACCTAGCAAATGATGACGTGGGGTTTTGAGCAATAAACTGCTGGGCATATAAATTAGTTTGGTCCACCATTAAATTTATAAAATCATCAGAGAAAAATAATTTGAAAAAGTCAATTTCTCTGAGACCTGTGGAATCAAATTGGATTCCTGGCATGGCCAAAAACTCAGGAACCTGGGGCTCAAAATTGTCTGGTGGTGGGGTCCATACGAGATCAATTGTTGGGGGGGGGGTCTCAGCTGCTCTACGGGGGCGTCTTTGAGGGGGTCCCTCATCACCAGAGGAGGAAGAGGAGCTTAAGGCGAATCCTTCAAATTCCCCGCTTGCATCACTGGCTGTGTCAGAGTCAGAAGCAAGCATGGCATATGCCTCCTCCGCTGAATACATTCTCCTGGATGACTGGGAGGACATTTGGGAGGACATTTGGGAGGACATTTGGGATGCCATTTTTATTTTTGTGTTACTGGTAGTGAAATGTTTCAACACGTGTATAGTGTAGGGGGGGGTACAAACTTTATTTCAATCCGGGGGGTATGTAGTGTGTAGTGTGTATGTGGTGCAGAAAAAAAAAAAATACTTTATACCAATAAAAAAAAAAAAAATGAAGGGGTTAAAAATAAAAAATTTAAGGGGTTAAAAAAAAAAAAAAGGTCCTGCGCCAAAAATTGAGCACAGATGTTGGTCAGTAACGTCTGTCACTGAACAGCGCTCAAAGGCAACAGGAATTTGATCAAAAAAAAAAAATATAGATCAACCCTGTGCCGAAAAAGATGATCAGTGATGTACGTCACTGATCAGCGCACAGCGGCCACAGGACACCCACAAAATCACAGTGTGTGTAAAAAAAAAATTAAAAAAAGACCCCACAGCACACACACAAAAAAAAAAAGGTGATCAGTGATGCGACACTGATTACCAGTGAGGTGCAGCAGGTGCACAACCTTTGGTGCAACTGACAGGTATATATAAAAAAAAAAAAACCTCTGTACCCCCAAAAAAGTTGCTGATCACCTCAGATATAGTGATCAGCACAAAAGGCGGGGGCAGCAGACACAAAATTTAGCACTCTCTATCACTCTCTGTCACTATCTCTCTCTATCTCTCTATCTCTCACTATCTATCACTCTATGACACTGCAGCAGCAGCACTGACAGGTATATCTATATATAAAAAAAAACCTGCGCCCCCAAAAAGTTGCTGATCAGTTAATTTATACTGATCAGCACAAAAGGAGGGGGCAGCAGTCAGTTATATAAAAAATATATAGCACAATCTGTCACTATCTCTCTCTATCTCTCTCTCTCTATCTCTCTCTATCTCTCTATAACTATCACACTGCAGCAGCACAAAATATAGCACTCTGTCACTAGGCCTCTCTATCTATCTCTCTCTCTCTATCTCTCTCTATCTATAACTATATCACACTGCAGCAGCACAAAATATAGCACTCTCTGACACTATCTCTCTCTCTATCTCTCTCTCTCTATCTCTCTCTATCTCTCTATAACTATCACACTGCAGCAGCACAAAATATAGCACTCTGTCACTAGGCCTCTCTATCTATCTCTCTCTCTCTATCTCAGGGTTGCCGACTTTGTTATTCTCCTCTCCGGGAGAAGCCCGGAGAGGAGAGTTTCTGTAACCACTCAGGGGGCGGGGCTTACGGGTGACATCACTAAGCCCCGCCCCTATGCTGGTAAAACAGGGGATTAAGGTATCTCCGTGGAGGGGGCGGGGCTAAATCGCGTCATTTAGCCCCGCCCCCTCCTCGAAAACCCGAGGATTGCGGCATTTTAATGCCGCGATCCGGGGGTTAGCGGGGGTCCCCCCTGAATCCGGGAGGGTTGCCCACCCTTCCGGGGTGCCGGGAGGGGGTCCCGATTTTCGGGAGACTCCCGGAAATTCCGGGAGGGTCGGCAACCCTGCTCTATCTCTCTCTCTCTATCTATAACTATATCACACTGCAGCAGCACAAAATATAGCACTCTCTGACACTATCTCTCTCTCTATCTCTCTCTATCTCTCTCTATCTCTCTCTATCTCTCTCTATCTCTCTCTATCTCTCTATCTATCTCTCTCTCTATCTAGCTAGTACACTGCAGCAGCACAATTTCACAGGAAGGCACAAGTAGCAACAGGATCCAGGAAGCAGTGATGAAGCAGCGATCAGGTAAGTATGGAGCAAGTATGGAGCAAGGTTCTGGTCAGTATGGCGGCAGGGGGGTACGGTGACCGCACTGCACGCTATTCCAGACCGGAATGGCGTCTGCAGTGCAGTCACCGTTAGTTTAAATCCCCCTCCTTGGCTGTGATTGGTCCGTCGGTCCGACGAACCAATCACGGCCTTTGGGGGCGGGCGGGGTGAGGTGGGGTGACACCAGTGTCACCCTTACACCCCGCGGTGATTGGTGCTGTACTTTACAGCACCAATCACCTCTGATCCCGTGTCACCGGCGAACGTTATTCGCCGGTGACACAGGAAAACGCTGTAATTGGCTGTTCACACTGAACAGCCAATCACAGCGATCGCCGACGGGGGGGCGGCATCGCAGCCCCCCCTGGGCATGCACGGACATGTCTGCTGTCAGGGACAGCAGACATGTTGAAACTGTCACCGCGTCTATAGACGCGGTGACAGTTTAAATCCATGACGTACATTTACGCCATGTGTCGGGAAGTGCTTCCCGACCATGACGTAAATGTACGTCAAATGTCGGGAAGGGGTTAATTATACTGTGGGAGCGGGTGGCATGATAAGCACATAGGGGGCATTGTTGGGAAGAAAGATGGGCTGACTAGACTCATAGCATCATAATTGCATCATCATAGTAGCATAATAGTTGAGGTTGAAAAAAGACGAATGTCCATTAAGTTTAACCTTTGACCTAGATTTGTCATCCCCTATTATGGCTCCGCCCCCACTATATAGTGCAGGAAAAACAGGCACTGTATAGTGGGGATGTTGCTACAATGAGGCGATTCAGCAATTGAATCATCACGTCCCTCTCAGACCACACACTTGTATTCTGATGTGGGTGGCTGAGGAGGGGGGGGGGGGGTGAGGGGCCTCCATGAAAAGCACTCATCTCAGGCAAGTATGATCATAACCTGAAGTTGGGCGGTGTAGATCAAAAATTTCTGCGTGCTTTTAAATAATAGACACCCATTGGAGTTATTCAATTGTTTTGCCATTGACACCCATTACTTATTGGCGTGTCGCACCCAAATGCACCATATTTACCCATCTATACTATTGGAAATGCTGCCTAATCTTTAGTTTGGGCCCCTAAATGCACAAGTTGTGAGCAGAAATATTGTGAATCTGCGGCACTCAAGTCCAATATTCAAAACAATTGAATAGTTTTGTCAGATGCCCATGACCCAGAAAACAAGTGATGCCCCCGATATAATACCTCATTAACTACAGTACAATGCAACAATCAATTTATTTTCCTAAAACCAAACTCTTTATCACCTTAAACTTACTAATAAATAAAAAGTTGTATTGCATAAATGTCAATAAATTAAATGAATTCTTCACTTTGCAAATGCTGCTTTCTTATCCCTTTGAGTGCCAAGTGAATTTGTTAAATATATATATTATATAAATGGCAAATGTAAGTGATGGTGACATTTATAGTGGATATTTTGAACATCTCTCACTTCGATGTTGGGCCTCAACAGGTTAACCACTGTCACAGGTAATAAATGAGCATATGGGGCTTGTATAATACATTTTCAGCACAAGCAAAATAATATCAATTATGACCTTTTGCCAAACCCATTTGTTTTTGTTTTTTGTTTTCACGTGTTTGGATCTATTTTTTTTTTCTTAATTGCTAAAACAACCACTAAAATCAATTAATTTGGACCTGTTCCTACAGTTTTATAACCCGGTGACGCTCCAGAGGTGGAGCTGCAGCAAAGTTCAAAATTCAAATACTGGACTCGCACCAACTGCCAATCCAACTGACTCAATGGGGTTGGTGTGACTCCCCTATTTGAATTTTAAACGGTGCTGCAGCCCCTCCTCTGGAGCCACCACTGATTATAACATTAATTTCCAGTCACTTCCAATCAATTTTGACCACCTCACAACTCACAATATTGTTCAATAATGTTGGCCAAAAAACAGTCTGCCTTAGCAAACTGTTAGAGGAGCTGCACAAGCACACGGCAACTGCTGTAAAATAATAAAGCACATCCATGAAACGTTGCGGCACAGCAGTGGCAGAGCAGAAGGCAGTTTAGTAACTGTAGTAAGAATGTTTTCAAAAGAAGAGGTCCCAGGGTAGTACATGGAAATGGAGACTGTAGTGGCAGGCAGGTAGAGCATTGTTGATTGATTGATTGATTGATTTAATTGATTGATTGCTTATTTTTTTTTAAATGTATTCATTTAATGAACTGATACATTTAGAAAATTAAATACATTTGAAATGAGTGACAATCTTTTTTTGCAGCAAATGACAAGAGCCAGGCTTAAAGTGGTCCTAAAGAGGGGGGGTGGGGTGAGCACAGTCGCACAGGAAAAATAAGTAAGTAAATTATACATAAGTAACCCTCATATTGAAATACCTCAATTAGTATTATATGGAGCAGGAGAGGGTGTGCAATCACTGGATACCAAAATTGACATAAAAAACACAGGAAAGGAAAGTATGTCGCTGTGTGATGCAATTGGAGAACACATTTATTAAAATGTAACTTTACATGTAAAGGGCTCGGTGGCTCACTTCGCTCGCCACACTATCTAGAATCAACTCCATGCCGATATGGATAGTGGGGGTATGAAAAGGTCGGAGGACGCGTATCGCCGCCCCTCGTGGGCTCACTGCGCTCGCTGCGCTCGCCACACTTCGGGTTGGCGTTGATAGTGGGGGGCCATTTAACATTGTAAGGACCCATAAGGGTGGTTGTACAATAAAAAATCGTATACCATCGCATTGTATGCCATTGTATACGATGCGATTTTTTTAATTGTACAATATCGCGTTGCATCGTATACCATATTTAGGCTTATGGTATGCGATGCGATGGGCACCGTGCTAGGAAACAACTACCCAATCAAATTTACATTACACTGCATGTATTGACCCTGATTCATATTTAACCACATAGTAGTGCCCCTTATTCATGTTATGACACACAGTATTGCCCCTTATTCAAGTTTTGCTACACAGTAATACTCCTTATACAGGATATGCCACACAGCAGTGTAACTTAAACATAATTCCACAGTAGTATTGCCCTTACACAAAGTGTCCGCATTAAGTGACCCTTATACACATATCTGTCTCAATCCCCCAAGCAGTTCACTGTCTGTGGCCAGAAATAGCGCTCCTGCCAGTCAGCTCCTAACTTTAAATTGTCAAACACAGCCTTTAATTTGACAGTTAGAAGCTGATTGGCTGCTGCGTTATCACCAGCCACTTTATCACTTCACCATGCTTAATACATCTGCCCCCTTGTCTTTAGCATGCAAGCATAAAGCCTGCTCCTCCTAGTGGCGGCACTTCATTGGATGTGACGGCATGACATCACATATGCTGTACCAGAAATGGAAGCTGCTGGGACAGGCTTCTCTGGAACCCAGTTTCGACCCATCCCCCCCCCCACAAACACACACACATGTTATGAAAACACATCCTGTTGCATGTGCCCACAGCAGGAGAAATCATTCGATGGTTGGCGACCATCGAATGGTTTCTCCTGTGCTCGCAAAAATAAGTCAGCTTAGACTAAAACAGGGCGGCGTCTTACGTCATGTGATGTCAGCTGCCTGCCCAGGCACACTGCATCATGGCTGTATTTGCATGGGAACACCCAGCATTTGCATGGGAACGCCCAGCATTTGCATGGGAACGCCCAGCTGTATTTGCATGGGAACGCCCAGCTGTATTTGCATGGGAACGCCCAGCATTTGCATGGGAACGCCCAACTGTACTTGCATGGGAATGCCCATGAAACGCCGTGTGCCACACCAACTGTGCAGGTTGGTGAGGGCACCTTCACAGAAACCCCGCACATGTGCATATGAGAATATGCATGTACGCAGTACTTCACCATCGCTCCCCTGTGCGAACCAACGGGGGACCAAACCAACAAGAATCAGGGCCTCTATGCCAAGATGGCCTCTGATATCCCTGCAGGGGCCATCTTGACTTTACTGTGTGAGTCTGCTTGGGCATCCACAATGATTCCAGTGTTCCAGCAACACTACCCAGTGCCTACATACACTCATCGGCTGGTTGGCACTCCACTCAAGCTTTGCTCCTTCACCAGTAACAGTGACCATGGCTTTACCTGCTTTCTTTCAATGGGATACAATCAGGGCTATTTTTGTGCAGGCTCCAGCAGGAACTAAGGCCCTTATTCTAGTTCACTCTTTCTGACAAAATATTTCTTAGATGGACAAAACCATGTGCACTGCAGGTGAGGCAGGTGTAAAACCCCACCCAAATCTAATTCTCTCTGCACAAGTAACACCTGCCTCACCTGCAGTGCACATGGTTTTGTCATCTAAGAAATATTTTTTGAAAGAGTGAACTAGAATAAGGGCCTCAGTTCCTGCTGGAGCCTGCTGAAAAATAGCCCTGGATACAATCATTAGGTCGACAAGCATTGGGTCGACCTAATGCTTATGTTGACCTACACCCATGCCGACCTACACCCATGTCGACATTTCTGCGTGTCAACCTTACGGCGTCGACCCAATGCATGTTGACCTATCTGCTGCAGACCTAATGATCCATACCCCTTTAAACCAACACCAGTAATTAGCATTTGTGTATGTTTTTAGCTTTTTTCCTCTGTGGTTTTATTATTTGTTTGCAGATTATTTTTACAGTACTGTACATTGCTGTAAGGATTCTGGGAGTATCCCCGGCACCGTAACTCCGTTGCTTCTGGCTGGGTTTGACGGATGTGTGCGGTGCTAGGCTTCACCTGGGCCCGTCTCGGCTGAAGGGCGGATTAGGTCCTCCCCACTCTGCTACAGGCAGGTCTTAGGAAAGTACAACACATCCACCAAGGCCAGGAGAGAGCAAGGGGAAGTCTAACTGGACCCTATAACCGGGGAACTCCCAGAAACCCCCTGGAAGCAATAGTGCTCAATCAGAGCCTCGAAATGGCAACAATGCTTGTGAGATGATATATAAAGAAATGGGCAACAATGCTTGTGAGATGTTATATAAAGAAATGGGCAACAATGCTTATGAGATGTAATATAAAGAAATGGGCAACAATGCTTATGAGATGTATTATAAAGAAATGAGCAACAATGCTTATGAGATGTTATAAACGAAATGGCAAAATGCTGCCTGATAAGCCAAGTGGGAAATGATACCAAACAACGGGAGAAGAGGCACAGGGTAACCCCTGACTTATCTGGTGAGATGATAAGAAACCAGACAAGCCTCGGCAGACTTCTGCGACCGCTGAGTGACAGCTGGGCACAGCTACGGAACTCCAGACACAGCAGGACAGGACAGGCACGGCAAGGCAGGTAGTAACAGCAAGGGAACTTCCAACCAGGACCAGGAACACGAACTTAAGCGATAGCTAACAGAACGCTATAACCGGCGTCAGAGAGAAAAAGACGCCGGCTTATATTTGAAATAGCCGCCCCCTGTGGTGACATCACTTCCTGTCCGCTCTGCACAGTCTTCCCCGTGCAGGAGCGGCTGGAGCGGAAGTTTGAGATGTTGCCTAGCAACATCCCCTGCAACCTCCAGACGACGTGTGTTGGAAAATGGCCGCCGTTCTAGCAGCGCAGATGCTGCTGAGGGACCAGGACGGCGGCGACGCCAGGTGCGGCGCTTAACAGTACCCCCCCCTTGAGGAGGGGTCAAGGGACCCCCAACCCTGGGTTTATGGGGAAATTCTTAAAAAAAAAAATTCTTGAGAAAAGGAGCGTGGAGCTCGTTGTCCGGAATCCAGGATCTCTCCTCCGGGCCATATCCTTTCCAGTGCACAAGAAACTTGAGCTGATTACGAGACACCTTCGAATCAAGGATCCTTTCAATAACAAACTCCTTGCGACCTTGAACAAGGATGGGTGCGGGTCCTTTGCGCCTGGGCTGAGCAGCCTGCTTGAAAAGAGAACAATGAAACGTATTATGGATTCTCATGGCCCGAGGCAGTTGGAGCCTAAAAGCTACTGGGTTGATTTGACTGATGATTTTAAAAGGACCGATAAATCGGGGACCCAGTTTCTGAGAGGCTTGGCGAATCTTAATGTTCCGGGTTGAAAGAAAAACCCAGTCTCCTACTCTAAAAGAGCAGGGCCTCCTGTTACGATCGGCAAATCGCTTGGCAGATGCCGAAGCCGTGAGGAGAGCCTTATGAACCTTGTTCCAGATGACCCTCTTTTGTGACAACCAGGAACCACCTCCGGGAGATCCGGAATCAAAAGAGTTGGCTCTGGGGTGTTGCCCAGACACAGAAAAACTGAGAAATCTTAGAAGCAGAGTGCCATGCATTATTGTATGCAAACTCTGCGAAGGGCAGATGCTCTGACCACTTGTTCTGACACTTGGAAGCATAACATCTTAAAAATTGTTTGAGGTTTTGGTTGACTCTCTCAGTCTGTCCATTCGACTGAGGATGATACCCAGAAGATGGACTGAGGTTGATGCCTAAAGCTGCACAAAGGGATTTCCAAAATCTGGCAACAAATTGTACCCCCCCTATCAGAGACAATATCTGTGGGGAGCCCATGGAGACGAAAAACATGCAACAGAAATAATGAAGCCAATCTTTGAGTGGAGGGAAGACCAACCAGGGGGACAAAATGCGCCATCTTGCTGAAGCGGTCCACAATTACCCATATGGTATCATAACCAGAGGAAGCGGGCAATTCCACAATAAAATCCATAGAGATATGGGTCCATGGTCTCTCCGGACAGGACAAGGGAAGAAGTTGACCCGCGGGAGGGGTGCGGAGGGATTTATTCCTGGCACAGACCTCGCAGGACTTGACGAAAGATTCCACATCCCCCCTTATAGATGGCCACCATACTGAACGGGAAATTAAATCCAATGTCTTGGCACAACCTGGATGACCTGCCGTCTTGGCCGTATGAAACTCAGCAAGAACTGCCCCCCGGAGTCTAGAGGGAACAAACAGTCTCCCTGGAGGGGTGAGGTCGGGTGCTTCCGCTTGTGCCCGTAAGACCTTGTCTAAAAGTGTCTGTGCCATACCGACATGAACCCGAGAAGATGGAATAATGGTCTCCAGTACTGACTCCTTGTCCTGAAGACCTAAAAAACTCCTGGACAAGGCATCTGCCTTGACATTTCGGGAACCCGGCCTAAAGGTGATACGAAAATTGAAACGAGCAAAGAATAACGCCCACCTTGCCTGACGGGCATTAAGTCGCTTGGCATCCTGAAGATATGAGAGGTTTTTATGATCCGTAAAAATGGTCACCTGAAATTTGGCCCCCTCCAGCCAATGCCTCCATTCCTCCAGAGCGCATTTTATGGCCAGTAATTCTCTATTCCCCACATCGTAGTTACATTCTGCGTGAGAAAATTTACGAGAATGGAAGGAGCAGGGATGTAACAGACCATCCTTGGGATCTACCTGCGAAAGGACAGCCCCAATGCCGATCTCAGAGGCATCTACCTCTAAAATAAAGGGACGGTCAGGATCGGGATGACGTAAGATACGAGCAGAAATAAACGCCTCCTTGAGACGACGAAAAGAGTTATGGACCTCTGTAGACCAGAGACCTTCTTAGTGAGTGCAACGATGGGTGCGACAATATCAGAGAATGCCGGAATAAACTTGCGATAGTAGTTCGCAAACCCCAGAAACCTCTGGACTGCCTTCAGGGTAGTGGGTTGCACCCAATCTGTGATAGCCTGAACCTTGGCAGGATCCATACAGAAGCCCTCCGGGGAAATAATATAACCAAGGAAGGAAATACTATGGACCTCAAACTCACACTTTTCGAGTTTCGCATAAAGACAGTTTTCTCTGAGTCTCTGTAAAACTTTTTTAACATGCATTCTATGTTGCTCCAAAGATGAGGAAAAAATCAAGATATCGTCCAGGTAAACGACCACAAAAACCCCCAAAAAGTCCCGAAGGACGTCATTAATGAAGTCTTGAAAGACCGCCGGAGCATTGGCCAATCCAAAGGGCATCACGAGGTACTCATAATGACCAGTATGAGTGTTAAAAGTGGTCTTCCACACGTCTCCTGCTTTTATCCTAATCAAATTATACGCGCCTCGGAGATCAATCTTAGAAAATACAGTAGCAGAGCGCAATTGGTCAAATAAAACAGAGATCAGAGGCAACGGGTACGAATTCTTAACAGAAATTAAGTTTAACTGTCTATAATCAATACAAGGACGTAATGTACCATATTTTTTGCCAACAAAGAAAAACCCCGCCCCCACCGGAGACTTTGAGGGCCTAATAAAGCCTTTCTTTAAGTTGTCAGCAATATACTCCTCCATCGCCTTAGCTTCGGGTAAGGACAATGCGTACAAACGACCCTTGGGCAATTTGGCCTGAGGAAGGAGGTTGATGGCACAGTCATAAGGCCGATGGGGAGGTAATGTGTCTGCCTCTTTCTTGGAAAAGACATCAGAAAAAGAGACATAAGGAGCAGGAAGTAGAGGATTGGCGAAACTTGAGACTCTGACAGGAAGGTGCAGACATGAATCAGCGCATGACTCACCCCACCGTAACAGTTCCCCCGTCCGCCAATCTAAATGAGGGTTATGTACCCTTAACCAAGGTAACCCCAGTACCACAGGCGCTAAGGGACTATGAATAACGAGAAATTCTATGCTTTCAGAATGGGTAGAACCTATGCTTAAGTCTAAGGGCACCGTACGATGTGAAATTAGACCCTTGGGAAGGAGACTGCCATCCAAGCCAAAAACAGACAATTCAGAAGGAAGGGGGACTAATGGGATGACAAGATCCTGAACCAAACGAACATCAATGAAGTTCCCAGCTGCTCCGCTGTCCACAAAGGCCTGGGACTCCCATCGTTGAGCCCCCAGACCTAGAAAGACCAACAACAAAAGGGAATTATTGGGAGATAAACGGGACTGGCCTAAGAGGATTCCTCCCCTAACCCCTAGGCCCTGGCGTTTCCCGGACGCTCTGGACATGTGCCCACAAGGTGCCCCTTACCCCCGCAATATAAACATAAGCCTAGGGAACGACGACGTGCCTTCTCCTGGTTAGATAAGCGGGACGCACCAATTTGCATTGGTTCTTCAGACCCACCCACCATCTCTCCTCCAGTCTCAGCCGGAGGATAGGAAGGCAACTCTCGTTCAGAGCGTCTCTCTCTGATGCGCCTGTCAATGCGAACCACTAACTGCATCAATTCATCGAGAGAAGCTGCCGCCGGATATTGTACCAGGAAATCTTTGATCTGATCTGCAAGGCCAAGACGGAATTGGCTCCGCAGTGCAGGATCATTCCAAGTGGTATCCCCAGCGTAACGACGGAATTCAGAGCAATAGGCCTCTGCAGTACGGCGACCCTGCCTCAGAGCCCGAATATGAGACTCTGCGGAGGCTGCCTTATCGGGATCATCATACAGCACCCCCATAGCTGTAAAAAATGCATCCACAGTACTGAGCTCAGAACTATCTGCCCCTAACCCAAAGGCCCATGTTTGTGGATCCCCCTGAAGTAGAGAGACTATCAAGCCGACTCTCTGGGCTTCGGAGCCTGAGGAGGCAGGACGAAGACGGAAATATAATTTGCAGCTCTCCCTAAAATTGAAGAACAATCTCCTGTCGCCAGAAAAACGATCGGGTAGATTCATCTTAGGTTCTTTGACAAACTGAAGGCTAGCAGGAACTACTCTCCTAACCTCCTCCTGTGTCTCCACCCGTAGAGACAAATCCACCATCTGCTGCGTGAGGAGACGGACCTGATCAGAGAGTACTTGAGCTGGACCCCCTGCGGAGGGATCCATGATGGTAGAAAAGACAAAAGATACCTGAGCACAACAAGCGAGTACAGGAAGATCCTCCAGCACCGCTGGGGAATCTTAGTCTTTCTTTTGGCCGGTTATAATGTAAGGATTCTGGGAGTATCCCCGGCACCCTAACTCCGTTGCTTCTGGCTGGGTTTGACGGATGTGTGCGGTGCTAGGCTTCACCTGGGCCCGTCTCGGCTGAAGGGCGGATTAGGTCCTCCCCACTCTGCTACAGGCAGGTCTTAGGAAAGTACAATACATCCACCAAGGCCAGGAGAGAGCAAGGGGAAGTCTAACTGGACCCTATAACCGGGGAACTCCCAGAAACCCCCTGGAAGCAATAGTGCTCAATCAGAGCCTCAAAATGGCAACAATGCTTGTGAGATGATATATAAAGAAATGGGCAACAATGCTTGTGAGATGTTATAAAGAAATGGGCAACAATGCTTATGAGATGTAATATAAAGAAATGGGCAACAATGCTTATGAGATGTATTATAAAGAAATGAGCAACAATGCTTATGAGATGTTATAAACGAAATGGCAAAATGCTGCCTGATAAGCCAAGTGGGAAATGATACCAAACAACGGGAGAAGAGGCACAGGGTAACCCCTGACTTATCTGGTGAGATGATAAGAAACCAGACAAGCCTCGGCAGACTTCTGCGACCGCTGAGTGACAGCTGGGCACAGCTACGGAACTCCAGACACAGCAGGACAGGACAGGCACGGCAAGGCAGGTAGTAACAGCAAGGGAACTTCCAACCAGGACCAGGAACACGAACTTAAGCGATAGCTAACAGAACGCTATAACCGGCGTCAGAGAGAAAAAGACGCCGGCTTATATTTGAAATAGCCGCCCCCTGTGGTGACATCACTTCCTGTCCGCTCTGCACAGTCTTCCCCGTGCAGGAGCGGCTGGAGCGGAAGTTTGAGATGTTGCCTAGCAACATCCCCTGCAACCTCCAGACGACGTGTGTTGGAAAATGGCCGCCGTTCTAGCAGCGCAGATGCTGCTGAGGGACCAGGACGGCGGCGACGCCAGGTGCGGCACTTAACAATTGCCCTTTTTTATTTGTTATTTCAAATATTCTGAAGCACGAATAACAAAAACATCCAGATCTATATTATGAAGCAGGACAGTATGATAGATGCTGAGTATACATGTAAGAGGACTATTAAATCACCATTTATGTACAACAATGTGGCAGGAATGACATTATGGTCATAAAACGCTATTTAAGCTTGTTTAGTCTACACACTCTTCCCTCTTGAATCATTTACAACACTGCAGTTTAAAAGACTGTTCTATTCTGTAAGTCAACACCTTACAGCATGTTACTGTGATTACCTCACCACCTCCGTGCCTCAAAAAGGCAATAGGTTCTGAGCGTTCCGAGGGGAATATGTGCAGCATGATTAATGTTTAATAGTCATTACTAAAGCAACTATTTCAAATATGAATTTAAACGTATATACATGTAATAGACTAGTGACAGGAATATTGCTGGCCTCTTAATTCCAGTCACTGATCGTGTCTTTGCTACTGTACTTATTAAGTCTGTACGCCTAAATAAGCCTGGGCTGTATATGTGAGTATGCAGGTTTATGTATATATATCACACTAGGTGATTCATCGCGCCCTACGGGCGCTCTTCACACCGGCGTAAGGGGCTGCGCCCCCTTAATTTGTGAACATTTGCATATGAGAAAGATGGTTAGAATTGTATGAAAGATGGCCTGTATTGCAACTTGAGTTATAGGTGAAATGTGTTAAATAGAGAGCATATGATGTGGAAGGGGGTGTGTATTGTTTTGTTTAATTAAAAAGCGGTTACAGAGTAAGATGTACATTGATAGTGTGGATGGTACAGTGACATTTGTGGGTGTGGGGGCTGTGTGTGCATGTTGTTTAGGTATGTGTGTGCAATAGTATAGTAGGGTGTTTCTGAGTCAGCGGCTCCCCACTGGCGGAGGTCACGACACAGGAAAACAGGAGGCTGGGTAGTGATAGGGGTGTGTGGGCATAAGGGGGACTAAAGAGGAGGGTTGGAGATACTGTGCAGCTTCTGCCAGTGGGTGAGGGTCCAGCGTGGCAGTACAGGATGGTGGCCCTTAGTCAGTGTCTCCTCCTACTGGGTGGGAGTTCGGGTGCATGAGAGCAGGAGGCTGGGCTATGAGGCATGATAGGGGCATGTGGGCAAAACAGCGTCAGCGACTCCCCAGTGGTGGAAGTTACGGTTCAGGAGAGCAGGAAGCTGGGTAGTGATAGGGGTGTGTGAGTATATGGGGGACTAAAGAGGGGCTTAGGGGTGCAGTGAATTGCGGGAGGGGCGCGGGGGTGCCGTGAATCAAGGGAGGGGGGGCGCAGGTGTCGGCGAATCGCGGGAGAGGGTCCGCAAAGCGTGGGAGGGGGCGTGAATTGCGCGAGGGGGGGTTGCGAATCGCGGGAGGGAGGTGCGCGGGGGGTCCGTGAATTGCGGGAGGGGGGGGGGCACGGGGCGCGATGAATCACCTAGTTGGTTATATATTCTTGTAGAAGGATGGTAGGATGTTGCTATCATTCAGAATGCATTTACATAAACAGTAATAGTAGCAGTAAAAGATCTGACTTAAAATACCTACAGTAAAACAGAACAGGTGTTATATATTATATAAAGAATTGGTTGATGATGTGTAGGTTGACGTGCACATAGTTGTCACTGGAAAAAAATTGAACAGAAAGTTCAACACATGTAAATGTAGACATTAGTGTGGCACTTCATCGGTGTCCATGTCGACACATGAGAATGAATATGAAAACATTCCAAAAAAGAAAAATAAATCTTCAAAAACTCATGTCAACCTTTTTCATTGTCGACCATAGCCGTGCCAGTGTTTTGCATGTGCCATTTAATTTCTGGGGTTGCCGTGAATCGCGCGCGGGGGTGAGGGGGGAGGGAGGGGATGAGGGGTGTCCGCTAATCACGGGAGGAGGGGTCGTGGGTGGATGCCGTGACTTGCGGGAGGGGGGGGTCGCGGGGGGGTGTGGGTGCCGCGAATTGTGGGAGGGGGGGGTGCGGGGGGTTGCAGTGAATCGCGGGAGGGTGGGTCGCGGGGGCGGGTGGTTGCCGCAATGACAGGAGGGGGGGGTCAGGGGTGGGGAATCACGGTAGGGGGGGTCGTGGGGGGAACCGTGAACCGCGGGAGGGGGGGCGGCGCGAATCGTGGGAGGGGGGTCGCGGGGTGCCGCGAATCGCAGGAGGGGGGAGTGTCACGGGGTGGGGCCGCGAATCGCGGGAGTCACCGGGGGTGCCGCGAATTGCGGGGGGTGTGCTGCAAATCGCGGGAGGGGGGTCGCGGGGGGTGCCGCGAATCGGCACAAGAAAAAATCAACACAGAAAGTTCAACACATGTAAATGTTGCCATAAGTGTCCATGTCGACACATGAGAATGAATATGAAAACATTCAAAAAAAAGAAAAATAAATCTTCAAAAACTCATGTCAACCTTTTTCATTGTGGACCATAGCTGTGCCAGTGTTTTGCATGTGCCATTTAATCCTGGGGTTGCCGTGAATCACGCGCGGGGGTGGGGGGGGAGGGAGGAGGTGATGGGTGTCCGCGAATCACGGGAGGAGGGGTCATGGGTGAATGCCGTGAATTGCGGGAGGGGGGGTCGCGGGGGGGGGTGTGGGTGCCGCGAATTGTGGGAGGGGGGGGCGCGGGGGGTTGCAGTGAATCGCGGGAGGGTGGGTCGCGGGGGCGGGGGGTTGCCGCAATGACAGGAGGGGGGGTCAGGGGTGGGGAATCGCGGTAGGGGGGGTCGTGGGGGGCACCGTGAACCGCGGGAGGGGGGCCCGGGGGGTTGGCGCGAATTGTGGGAGGGGGGGTCGCGGGGTGCCTGGAATCGCAGTAGGGGGGTGTGTCACGGGGTGGGGCCTGCGAATCGCGGGAGTCACCGGGGGTGCCGCGAATTGCGGGGGGTGTGCTGCAAATCGCGGGAGGGGGGTGGCGGGGGGTGCCGCAAATCGCCACAAGAAAAAATCAACACAGAAAGGTCAACACATGTAAATGTTGACATAAGTGTGGCACTTCATTGGTGTCCATTTCGACACATGAGAATGAATATGAAAACATTGAAAAAGTGAAAAATAAATCTTGTCAACCTTTTTTATTGTCGACCATAGCCATGTCAGTGTTTTGCATGTGCCATTTAATCGTGGGGATGCCGTGAATGGGGGGGGGGGGGGAGGGAGGGAGGTGCATACCTCCCAACATGACCCTCTCCAGGAGGGACACATTGCTCTGTTTCTGGACTTTCTTCTTAATTTATGGATTACCATCACCTGTGCTTAAACACCTTTCTTATCAATTACCCTGTTTAAAACAGGTGATGACAATTATAAATTAAGATGGAAGTCCACAACCCAGTGTTACAGCTCCAGACACACTTTGAGTGACAGATGTAGCCAAATATATAAGAGATAGGGCCAGGTTTATCAAGCTTCAAAAGTGATAACATGGAGAGTAATAAACACCCAACCAATCAGCTCCTACCTGCCATGTTACAGGCTGGGTTTGAAAAATGGCAGGTAGGAGCTGATTGGCTGGTTGTTTATCACTCTACACTTTATCAATTTTGAAAGCTTGATATATCTTGCCTATAGGCCTTTACACTCCTAACACATTATACAGGAGTGGAGCATTCTGGGTTGGATGCTGAGCTAATCTTACGCCTGTTTATGGTGTGTGTCTTGAGTCTTTTTGGGCCCAAGGATACTCTGTACGCATCTCAGTAACTTCTGCGCTTATGACTGAAGAGACATGACTAAGATGGAAGAGGTGATGTAGGTAGGGTTTGATGAAGGCTTGTACACATAGGCAGTGGGAGTACGCAAGTACTCCGCAAACAGATGTAAATATGCATTTGTTTTTGCTTGGCAGCCCATCCACCAAATTTTCCTTTAACGCATCAGGAACTTTATTCTGACAACACTGCTACATGTGGATTACATCCTACACTCTCCTATCCATTGTCACACTAGGCAGAGTTGGTGGAACTGGCGGGTGTGGTGGCGCTGGAGATACAGCAGAGGGTTGAAAGCTAGAAGGTCTGATATACTGTTTACCCATGTAATAGAAGGCTGAGCTAATCCTGGAAGAAGTTGGAAGGAACCGAGATATGCTTGAAAGACTTTAATGAGGGATTGCGATACAATATGAAAGGAAGCGATAATGCAATTTAATCAAAAACAGTCTCTAATGAATCCAATGAAATAGCACCTGCTGATTGAGACTTAGGAGATGAGGAAGGTTACTGTAGAAACTTGCTGCTGAGACCTGAAAAGAAGAGGAGAGAATATGCTGTGGAAGCTGAAGAGTTGATAACTGTGGACACTGAAAGACTGGTAACAGTTCTTGAAAGACTTGATAACCATGAGCGTTGCTCATGGTGATTCCTGTTACCATTCCATCCATCAGTTTCTGAAAGTTGTCATATCCCAGATGACCTGAGCGTTTGTGCCACAGCTCCATTAATTCGCCCAGGACATACAGTTGGTTGCTGAAGCAATTATAGTCCCTCTTTTGTTATGCACCATACTTTTGCCCTTTTGAATTTGGACTCTGTAACCTTTTTTCTCCAATATGCTGATGGCGATGAGGTTACTTCCCAAATCTGGCAAGAACAACACATTTTGGATGTTTGTAACAATTGTTTCTCCTCCAATTCTTAGACATACTGTGATTGACCCAGCTTGTAATGCAGTAAGAACCATGTTCCCGATCCCTCGAACTGTAGTGGGTTCATATGGTGTCAAAGAATTGAACCAATGTTGATTGCAGCTAAAATGCGTAGTTGCTCCCGAGTCAATGTACCAGCAATCCTTCCTGTAGTTGTGTGCTACGTTCAGTGCAGACTCATCTTGCAGCTTCTGCGCACCACTGGTATTTTTCAAACTGCAATCTGAAGCTTTGTGTCCTATCTTGTGACATAAAAAACACTTGAACTTGTGCTTTTTAAACTTTGCGCCCTTTGTGACCAAGACAGACCCCTCAGCTATGGTCTCAATGGGAATACGTTCCTGGAATTGCAGTATCTTACCTCTTACAATTTCAGTTATTATCTTGGTGTCGTTTGAATCTAAGGCAACTACTAAAAAGTCAAATTGTGCTGTCAGATTCTTCAGCATCATCATTGCTTCTTCCTCATCCACCTGTGCTCCCACAGATACCAATTGCAGAACTATTGAGATTTTATCAATGTAGTCATTTATGTCCTTGCAGGCACTCACTTTGTTCCATACAGCATGCACCTCAAACGTATTCTTCTCATCAGACAATTATCTACGTACGCACTTTGCAGGGCAGTCACCATGTCCTTGGTGGACTCTATCCCACTAATTAATGAATAGACATGCTGCTTCACAGCTAAACCTATCATACCAATGGCTCTGTCTACCTCGTCTGGGGTTGGACTATCTCCTGGCTGTACCATGACATTCCAGAGCTTTTCCCTCCATGGGGAACGTCCACGTGGTGTAGATCTCCGAAGCTTTTCGGTTAGCAAAGTAAATACTGTGCCCCATGCTATACAACTCTTCTATAAAAATGTCACTTCTGAGATATCTGTGTGTTCTTATATATTCAGTGCTATCACTCGGCTTTTAAAGGGTTAATCTTCCAAGCAGGCGGGGTCTGGGCCCATAACGGTATATAGCGGTGCTTGTGGTGTTGTTAGACGACACATGTTTTTAGAAGCTTAACCAGGAATGTGGTTATTTGTAGCAATGAGCATAGAGTTAATAGTCAGTCAAGGGTTAACTTGCAGGTATCAGAATATAGCAGATATATAACAGGCGGGTGTAGAACAGAGTGTATGGTGCAGGTACTTATCGTACCCTGTAGATGCAGTGGAGGGATAGAGGTAATGGAGGTCTCTCTTACACCATAGAAGTCTGCACTGCCATGCAGACTGGATGCTGGGGGTCTGTGAGGGCTAACTGCTGTAGCGCTGTGATGCTATGTACAAAGGATAGCGGTGAATGACAGGTCTACCCCACCTGGTAGAAGCCGGAGCTCAGGGACACACTGTCTCTGCTGATAATGGAGCCGACATGCCTCAAAGTGCGGGGGACACTCTCTGCACACTAGCATTGCACAGGCTTATCTCCTCACTGGGCGTGCTGAAAGAACAGTCCAGGGAGGGGCGCTCACTGACTGAGCACATGGTAACACTAACAAGGCGCGCTGACTGAAACTGAAGGGCGCGCTGTCACCAACGGACAGGGCAGCACGTGGAGACACTGGGGACCGCCCACAACAGGATGGGGAGCGCAGGGGGACACAGCCAGCCTGGAGGCTAATGCTGCCCATGCTGCTGCCGCAAGTAGACAAGTGCTGAGCGCACCTCTCCAACAGAGACCCTTGAAGGCTCTCCTCTACTAGTGCAGGGTTATCCCATAAGCAATATGGGGCTAATGGCTGGCTAACATAAACCTGTGCCAGTGGATGTGGACCTTTCGTTTACACAAGGTAGTCAACAAAACTGCAAGGGTTCTTCAGGTACTAAAATATCATTATCAGTAATTAGGCCTCTTTGTGCCACCAGTGCTGATAGGGATACACAGAGTCTGATAGTAAGTGCCTCCCTGTTCTGGGCGTACCCAGTGTTTTTGTGGACATGCCCTCGAAACGCTGGATGTCCCCGTGCGCCAGCCCCCTGTCTGACCACTGACTGCCCCTGTCTGTGCGAAGGTGTGGATCAGTTGGTCACCAGCAAGTTGTTAGACAGTCATTAGGTCGACACCATTAGGTCGACATACATTTAGGTCGACATGTAGGAAGGTCGACATGAGTCTAAGTTGACATGGGTAAGGCTGACAGGGTCAAAAAGTCGACAGGGTCATTAGGTCGACAGGGGTAAGGTCGACAGTGAAAAAGTGGACATGGTTTTTTTTTTACTCTAATGTTGACACAGTCAACATAAACACTACAACATACCACCGCGTCCCCTCGCATGGCTTGCTGCGCTCGCCATGCTTCGGCCACGGTGCCTCACTACCGCCTGTCGGCACATGGCGGGTCAAAAGACAGTAAAAAATACCCATGTCGACCTAATGACCCTGTCGACCTAATGACCCATGTCGACCTAATGACCCTGTCGACCTAACCCATGTCGACCTAATGACCCTGTCGTCCTGGCCATTGTTGACCTAATGACCCTGTCGACCTAACCCATGTCGACCTAAAGTCTTGTCGACCTGACTGCATGTCAACCTAAAGTAATGTCGACCTAAACTCATGTCGACCTATTTGCATGTCGACCTAATGCTTGTCGACCTTGCTTGGTGGTGACATAATGACCTATCCCCTGTGCGAACACCTCGGCGACACTGTGATAATGGTCGAAGGCATTTACACAGCGGCCCTGCACATGCGCATATTCACTGATACACATACACAGAGCCACATCATCGGTCCCCGCAGTAAAATCGCTGCAGGACCTTGGTGTGTAGTAAAGCATCTTAAAATGTAGGAAAACTAAATACAGTAAACGTACTCTTATACCCCTTTTACACCAAAATCCCAGATCCGACCCAGTATTTGGAACACGGTTCCAAGCCAGGTTGGATCAGGGTTGCCTACCCTCCCGGAATGGCCGGGAGGGTCCCGGAAATCGGGTCCCCCTCCCGGTCCCCCGGAAAGGGTGGCAATCCTCCCGCATATCCCCCCCAGCTCCTGCGATGTCATGTCATGTGTCCCTTGGTGGGGGGTCCGCAGGTAAAATGCCGCGATCGCAGCATTTTAGCCCCGCCCCCCGCAGTGCAATGACTGAAATACCGGCATTGCACGGCGGGGGCGGGGCTAAAATGCCGTGACGCTGTAGACATGCCCCCAACAGGGCATCATCTGTGTGGCCACGCCCCCGGACCGCCTCTTTTCCCAGTCATGGAAATAGCCCCGCCCCCTGCCTGACAGAGCTGGCTGCCCTCTCCCGGAGAGGGCAGCTCAAAAGTCGGCAACTATGGGTTGGATCCAGGATTTTGGTCCGTTTACACTGTAGTGCTGATCCACGGGGGTGGCACTTGGAGATGACATCATCTTCACGTTCCAGGATTGCCGATCGCCGAGCTGCTGGGCTGCCCCCAGCCCACATGCACCCCCCCCAGCCCTCGTTTCCGAGGTGAATGGATGCCGCACACAGGCATCCCATTCACCTCCTCCCTGCCTTCACTGCTGTCTGCGCAGTACAGCAGACAGCAGCGGTGGCTGTGTGCGCCCCCTGCCCAACCTCCATGTTTACCGCAGAACGCTGTGGTCTGGAGGTTGGGTTTCCCCCGTGTTCTACCCTGGTCAGGACGTGGGTAGAAGTCCTGTGTAAAGGGACACGGGTTAACCCCTTTTACACCGCCACTGACCCAGGTCCACCCGGGAAAAACCCGTGTTTTTTGTGGTGCTGTAAAAGGGGTATCATGTATAAGAGTGAGCATGCTGACAGAGACAGAGATACTGTATCACTGACTATTTAAATATTTACATGTATACATCAACATGTTGCAAAATGATATAGGAAAGGCTGTACGTTGCTTTCCATCCATGTACTGTATCACTTCTGGTGTTGATACAGTATCTACAAATACGGCTACAAACGTGAACGCCGCCCTTAAAATAATGGAGCTTTGTACTTTAAGCTAATGTATATGGAAATCAAATGTGATATTTTTCCTGTTTACTTTTTTCTATATGAATGAATAGAAGAGCTTCACTGGCTGATCCAAGAACTTTCAAGAATTTTCAAAGGGGCTCCGACAATTTGTAACTCAAACATGTTCCGCAGTTAATAATTTCTCCAAATCTCATAGCTAAAAAAGACTCCTCTGTATGTTAGTTCCTGCATTCTGTTTTTCTTTTCCGGCAAAGGTGTTTGCCAAAAAGAAACGTATTTATCAAGAGCTGCTGATTAGTTAGTGTAGCTGGCAGGGCTGCAAGGCACTTTAGCAGAAAATATGTATCTGTCAGTACTGTGAGCTTATGTATTGTGTACAGTATATTGAAGGAACTTGATGCAAGATTTAACCATACACATTGCATTTACATTGGAATGGTTTCTAGAACTCTATTCAGAGGGATCTGTTTTACTTTGTTATATTTCAATTTAATTTACTGCTGCTGCTACTACTACTATCATCAATATTATTATTATTTTTTATTATTATTATTATTATCATCTCAGTGGTCAGGGAACAGCGGTAAATGACCCCAAATGGGGTAGAAATGAAATTCCTCGGGGGTATTGGACGGTCGAGCTGTTGAGACACAGCCAGATATGCATATGAATCTAAATTCCTATAGACTGTAAGATTGCAGCAGGGCCCTCCTTCCTCCACGTACAGTATGTCTGTTTTACCTAGTTTGTTCTTACAGTGTTGTCAACATTTGTAAAGCGCAACGGAATCTGCTGCGCTATATAAGAAACTGTAAATTAATAAATAATCATAATAAATATCCATGTCCGGCTGTGTCTCGGCAACGCGACCGTCTATTACCCCCGGGAATTTCATTTAATTGCATATAGAATTTATATAGATTCTATATGCATGCCCGGCTGTGTGTGTTATGGTGTGTGCACTTGGTCGACGGACGTGCTATTCGAACCGGATGTGATCGCATCGGGATCGAATCACACAGCAAGCAAAAAGACGCGCATGCAATTTTGACTATATAGTACAGATCTTTATTATATAATCAATGCAGCCCTGTCTATCTGGCTTTGATTTGATCAAGATTGCAAGGTTAAAAACCCTGTGCCATCTGCATGCAACCCCGATGTGATTTTGACTATATAGTCAAAATTGTAGGCTAAATTGTACCTGTGTACACACCATTACAGTACTGTAGTGTACAAGGACCTGACACAGTGCAGTGCATCAGGTCCTTCTGTATAACACGATTCCCTGCATGATACCCCGGGCCCCACCCACTCAAGTCGACTAGTTGCTGTTCCATCTCCGCAGCGCGCAGCCTGTACTGCAGCTGCAGCGCCAAGTTTCTTTGCCTGGTTATAGTCTCCTGTCAGGGTATACCCATCTCTAGTCTATGGGAAAACATTTGCACAGACTGTCACTATATCATCTTGAAATTATGACACTAATAGTTGCCTGGACGTCACATTATCAATGGCTATACCACACACAGACTGGCTGCCATTGATGATGATGATGATGATGATGATAATGATGATAATGATTACCATGTATGGCTGTGTGTGGTACAAATTTTGTACCACACACAGCCATACATGGTAGTCATCATCATCAATTGCTGCCAGGCTGTGTACCGTACTAGCAGGATATATCATCAGTTTCTGATGGTACAGTGTGCATTACAATTATATGATTTCTTTCCTTTCAAATCAAGAGGGTAACGTTGGCATACAGTATCTAAATACAGTATATGTTGAGGTAAAAGGTAAAAAGTTTCCTGACCCTTGTATTATCTATAAAAAAAAAAACAGGTGAAGGAAGATATTTTGTCCTGATTCAGACCTGGACACTAGGCTGTGTATACTTGCCGAATGACCCGTACTCAACCTTTATTTCCCCCTCGACCTTTATGTAGCACCCCACAGGGTTGCTAATCACTATAAACTTACTTTGTGAGTATCTGCCTAAGGTATGGGCCACTGAGGGTTAATTGAGTGCAGGCCCCTTTAATGCTACCAGCAGGGGCAGGATCAACCCAGCAAGATGACTGACAGCTTTGAAGAAAAGGGAGCCGGATTGGCTAACAGAGTGTGGGGTCAAGAGGTGAAGCAGAAAGAAGCACGTGTAGGAGAGAGAGAGAAGCAGCAGAAGCAGCATGCTGTGTGAGCCGAATGGAGTTGCACATGTTTAAAGTGTAGTTTATATGCATGCATAGACTAAAAGTGTGAGTTGCAACACATACAGTATTCGTATTTGGTGGTGGTACTGCATTTAACTGCAGCTTAACCGTTATAGTCGGCCACTTGTTCCATGATCCTGCAGGGAAGTCTGTTGGTTCCCCTTATGCAATAACAACCTCAGTATGTTACCCAGTATATCACGGAGTTGCTGTTGTTAGATACAACAATGCCATTGTATATGCATGTTGACTTATCTTTGTTATTGACATAACTGTTAGTGTGTTGACTGAAATGGCTGGTGCCCCTAGTTTCAGGCCCCTGAATAAAACTTTGCAATTGTCCCATGTTGCCCATTCCTTGAGAACAAGAAGGCTCCTGACCAGATACGGGAAAGAACGTAACTCTGTGACCCAAATACCAAGGTAAATTGTGTCTCGTCACCAGTGGGTTACACTTGGCATCACGAACAGGATTGGACATGGAGGTGCATAAAGGCAACCCCACCACTAATGACAAGTCCATCAGTCAATTGTCTGTCGCAATGGATGGACTCATCAAGATGACCGCGGAGATGAGGAAGACCCTAGCCAATGATAAAATACAACATACTGTACCCAAAAACAGGGAATGGCATTCAGAACGCAGAGTGAACAACCAATCCAGGTGGGATATTACCCAGGAGATGGGAAGATGGGGACTAACAAGTTTCATGCTCGAGGGAGGCCAATATGTTGGCGATGTAGACAAAGTGGTCACTTTGAGAGGAATTGTCAACAGCCCTCAAGAAGACCATCACATGTAGGACCACCCTAGGAAGGATGACCCAGGAATGCAGGCCTGCCTGCAGTATTCCAGAGCCAAATGAGACAGTCTGGGGTATAAAATGCTGTGGATGGTGAGCGAACCAACCCAAGAAGGATCTTCGGTCATGTTGTGTGGTTCAGTTTACCACGTGGGTATGGGTTCTGAAAGGATTTATGCACCATTTTGTATGCTGTTCTCCATCTTGTCTCAAATGCCTTATAGTGAGTGGAAAATTACAAGTTTCTATTCTGCTTTGTGACAGTCTGCTGCTGCTCAAGGCTGCGTTGCTCAAGGTTATTTCCTGTAAGATGTATTTCATATGTTTTCTACAAAAACTGTCTGTTCTCCCATGTCCTTGTATGATAATAACATATATCCCCTAGACAGTAACTGGAACTCCTCCCTGCTACACCCCTGTATCATCCAATCATCTCTTGTCGAGCCCATGCATGCTATACTGTATAAATATGCTGTATGTGTAAACAATAAACCAGTGTTGTACCTTGCATACATGATGGTCTTCTTTTCTGATCAGCATATACAGGGTTAACACTCACGGAGCTCTAAGGGGGGCCACCAAATTGAGGAAGAAGGGATAAAGGAAGATTGGTTAAAGTCCAACTCCCTATCCAGAGGTAGGTTAGAGTCCACCTCAGGAGGTAGGTTAAAGTATCACCTCCCAACAGCTGGGGGCCCGTCCCGGGATTTCGATCTTCGTTCCCGTTGAACTGTTGACACCCATACGTGGTCTGTTGCCTGTTCTCGGATCACGGACATATCGAATCCTGAATCCGTATAGACCTTTACTTCAAAAGTAGTAAAGTTTCAGCTGGTTGTTTTATAGTGTGCACACGCAGATCAGTGATCTGGTACTATATATAAAGAGTGACCTAAGGGGTCCGCTCATTAGTCACCTCAATTTGATCGCCCTTTTTTCTATATGGCCATTTCTTACTATCCTTTTTTTTACAGTATAAGTTGTATTACGTGTAATATCCTTGTGTGGTTGGTAAGTGAACACACATGCGATATATGTATTTAACTTGTACATCTTGTGCGGTTGGTAAGTTGACGCACACTAACTCTTTCTCTCTCTTGTCTCATTGATTACTGTATGCCAACAGACTTGCGGACTATATGCTCCCCTCTCTTTGGGGTAACGCAACGTGAGGCTTCATATGCAGTTTTCAGGATAAAACCACTTGACTCTATCCACTGTCACGTAGACAGTCTGTGGTTATAACTAACCAATCATAAACATTAATTTTTATGAGATGTATAAAGTGAATACATAATTCACACAGTATTCAGATAAAGACCAACCCTTTCAGTCTGCTGCTGTAGGTACACTCCTGCCTTACTGAAATGGCGCCCCTGGTCTGGATACTAAGAATTTTTCACGCTCTCATATTTCATCCATTCTCATACTTCATCTACGTCTATGTCACACCCCAGACATCCATACATAGGTACTTGTTTAAATTGTAAATGTAGTATCGTCCTCTGGTACCATAACCCCGACAGAGACGATTATTGGCCCAAATTGACATCTGTCATTAGAGAACCCACAAGATTTAAACTCACAACAAAGACATCATCTAATGGCACCGTTTTAGAATCCGTTATTATATTGGGTTGTCATTTGGATACAGGACTTATTGAAAAATACATTGATCAGACATACCCATTTTTCTTAACAGATATACCAATTAACCTTTTCACATATCCTATTATCTGTCCTGAAACTTTAGACCAGATCCACAAGTTACCTGAAGGTAGACAACTACTCTATTTCCTTGACTTTAGTCAAAACCCTGAACATCAGGAACAAATTAAAAGGTGGAGAAAGTTCTCACACAAACATAAAAGGACATAAACTAAACATGGGTTCAAAAATTTGTAAAAATAAAATAATTTCCTATCCACCACCCTTACCCAATGAAACTTGTAAGGAATATGTAGCCCGTAATTCTTCTACAGACTATTTCCTAATTGACCCCTGGGTAGATAACCTGGCAGGTTGGTCGGAAAAATGTAGTCCCAACCCCTTCCCTAGAGACGGCTCTAATTATCCTTTCTTTATGCAAATGATAAAAGGTCTTTGTCTTGGGAACAAAGAAGCCTTCCCCTGGTATACAGGAGATCCCACCTGGGATATGAAATACATGCGTGCAGGAGGTGAACAATGGCTTATTATTGCACCTTTCTGGCATGACACCAATTTGACAAAGAAACAAAAGAAAATTAGAGACGTCACTGCAAAACTCCATAAAATAGAGGAGACTCGTATCAATAAGGAACTTAAAGTCCTTTCACCTCCACCTTACAGTCCAGTATACCCTTCCCTCACGGATACAGAACTGATGGCCGTGGGTCACCATGTTCTACATCCTACCGCACCTCCACCCAAACCAGATCTTAAATTAGATGATAAAAAGGAAACTAATACCGAGGATATGCCTTTGTTAGAGGGAGAAGAGAAAGGACCTTTAGCAAAAAGCACCAGAGTATCAGCAGACAAATCATTAGTTACTACAGAACTTGGCCCGAAGACAACAAAATCTGGTGCCACCTATGATGGCACAACAACTCAATACTGTCCCTTCATGACAATTGGTGACCAATTACTTGTTAAACCAATTGACATAGAAGACCTAAATAGGATCATTAAACACTGCCCAAAACCCTCTGTAACCGCGGCAGGAACCATTGCCTATCTGAAGAAAGCATGTGTAGGCAGAAATTACACCCATGATGACATAAAACTGATTGTCGATAATGTAATCGACCATCACCATGCGTGGGATTGGGATAAGATCAAAAGTTTCAAAAACATTACAACCACGGTAGGAACAGCAAACTACCCCTTAAATAATTCAGACGCAATAGCCACAATGTGGACAGAAATAGAAGCAGGGATGACCAAGATCTTCAAAATGAGGTCCTCATTGCCTGTCGCAGTGGCGTGTAAACAAAAACCCACTGAATCAGTCACTGAATTTTGGAAGAGATTTAAAAGATGCTGGACTGAGGAAGCGGGACTATTTCTTGAAATATTCCCCTTACTCATTTCCACCTTTATCAATAACCTACACCCCTCCATTTCCACGCCAGTTAAACAAAGTATCTCTTCCTGGACTTCAGACACCCTCCAAGAATTTGAGACCCATTTGTATGAAAAGGAGGCAGCTGGATGTTTTGACATGAAAAAGACAATTGTCACAACACACAGTTATCAACAAGACAACAGGGGCCCATCAAATAGACAGAGTAGGGCACCCCAATATGGTCAAAGGAAACCCTTCAGACCACCACAAGGCCCACCACACCAACACCATCGGGCCCCTCTTTACAACAGAGATAATAACACTGGCACAATAGCAAAAGACACAACATGTTACAATTGTGGCCAAGACACACACTGGGCTAGGGAATGCCCATTCCCACCCCAAAGACCACAACAACCATATCGACCTCCACCAGGCACACACAGGTCTCAGCAACCATCTTTCACACAAGGGCCACCCAGAGCAGCACGTGGCCCCACACCCGTCCAAGAACATGTACGTTTTAGAGTTGATTGGTCCGACCCCACCTTGTGACGGGGCCCGAAGGAGGGTGTCCTATCTTTTGTACAATTCACCACACACTGGGAAGACGCACCCCTTATCACTTTATATGTTAATGGAAAGAAGCTACCCTTTTTGGTAGATAGCGGTGCCACAACCAGTGTCCTGTGTTCATTACACTATGATGGTGAATTGCAAAAGACTACTCCTTCAATGGGAATCAATGGGATACCCACTGACACTTATCTGACTGACGAGCTGACCATACAGTCCATGAACGGACATTACTTAGGAGAACATCAGTTCAGGGTTATTTCAGAGTGCCCTGTCAACTTGTTGGGAAGGGATCTTTTCAACAAATTCCACATCTCCATTACACCCTCACCCAAAGGAAGTGGACTTCACGTCACTTCACCACACTTCCTAATGTCCCAAGATTCACTTGATACCTCAATTGACAAAATCAATGCAGAAATTTGGGCCAAGGGTCCCTATGACACAGGCCTCATACCCTGTACACCATACAAAGCCAAACTCAAGCCAGACTCTAGTCACGTGTACAGCAAACAATACCCTTTATCATCAGAGAAAATTGACGGTCTTAGACCAATGATACAGGAGTTTTTAGAAGAAGGCATACTGAGATATGTGATCTCACCATACTGCACACCCATCAACCCGGTCGCTAAGGCTGATGGAAGTATTAGATTTGTACAGGACTTGAGGAAGGTAAATGACCTCATAGTCCCAATTGCACCAATAGTGCCAGACATTAACACACTCATTTCAGCCATCCCTGCAGACGCAGCATTTTTCACAGTTGTAGATCTGAAAAATGCATTTTTCAGCATTCCAATAGATGCAGAGACCCAATTACTTTTTGCTTTCTCTTTTGAAGGTAAACAAATGACTTGGTGTCGTTTACCACAAGGCTATATTGACTCCCCAGTGGTCTATAGCATAGTCCTCCAAGCCACATTGGCACCCTGGCACCCCCCCTGTGGTTCAGTCCTGCTACAGTATGCAGATGATCTGCTACTCTGTAGTCCAACGGAGGAGGCCAGCCGGGAAGATGGTATATCACTATTGAACTGGTTATGTGAATGTGGACATAAAGTGTCCAGAACAAAAATGCAATGGTGTCAAAAGCATGTCAATTACTTGGGTTTTGTGCTCTCTGAGGGAGAAAGGAAAATCAGTCCACAACGCATACAGTCTGTACTGGGCCTGGTCACCCCAGCTACCCAGAAGGATATGCTGTCTTTCTTGGGTATGGTAAACTACTGCAGACAGTGGATTTCTGATTGTTCCTATTACGATAATATCTTGAGACAGTGCACACTCAAAGACAAACCCAAAGTCATACAATGGTCAAATGAAATGTTTTCTGCATATGAAAAGCTCAAAGCAATGTTAGTTAAAAGTCCCGCGCTTGGTCTCCCCAACTATGTTTTGCCATTTCATTTGTTTGCAAGGGACACTTGTAAAACTGTGGCGGGCGTGCTCACCCAAGGTCATGGAGGCAAAATGCGCCCTGTCGCATTCTTTTCAAAGGTAATGCCGGTCACTGTACAAGGAATGCCTGCTTGTCTTCGAGCGCTGGCTGCCTGTGCAATGGTTGTTGAAATGGCTGCCACACTCACTTTAGGACACAACACCATCCTTCACACTACCCACAACGTCCTGTCCATCTTAAAAGGCTTACATACGCAACACATGTCGGCCCAAAGACTTAGTGGTTACGAGGTACTCTTACTAGGTAACCCATCACTTGTTATCAAATATGCTACAAATACAGAAGGACCTGTGCCCATACTTAATGCCCTTTTAGGCTTAAAAGGACCTGATGACGAAGCACCTCCCCCACATGACTGTTCTCTGACAATCGACTCAGAAACTTCACCCAGAAGTGACATGTCGGCTGTACCCATACCCGACGCCGACATAATTTTTGTCGACGGCTCCTGCAGTCGACCAAATGACAAAACATACCAGGCAGGCTACGCAGTAGTTTAACTTCCTCAAACTGTCCTTGAAGCAAAAGCAGTTCCTCTGCAATCAGCACAGGCTGCTGAGCTAATCGCTCTCACCAGAGCTTGTCACTTGTACACAGGAAAACCTGTCAACATTTACACAGACTCCAAATTTGCTTATGGCGTTGTTCACGACCACGGCATAATTTGGCAGCGCCGAGGTTTCACAGGCGCTGATGGAAAAGGCATCTCACATGCCCAACTTATTGCTGACTTATTGCACGCAATCACATTGCCCTCACACATTGCCATTCTCCATTGCAAAGCACATACTGGTGGAAAAGATGATATCTCACGGGGCAATGCCCTCGCTGACACTGCTGCAAAACAAGCTGCTGCCACATCCACATACAACCTCACACTTACCATAATGTCACCACCGTCACTAGAAGACACATACTTACTTACAGAATTACAGGCAACTGCCTCTAACTCTGATTTATCAGATTGGACATACCCAATTCTGCAGAAGAATCCACGGACTGGATTAATCTGCAAAGAGGGGAAACCCTGTATCCCCCAAACAAGTGCCTCACTGTTCATAGCACACTATCACGGAGTAGGTCACCACAGCAAAGTCACGACAACACTGCTCCTCACCAATGATTTTTACATCACAAATGCAAAAGAACTTGTCACCCAATATGTTAGTAGATGTATTGTGTGTCTTAGAAACAACCCTAACAATCCCAATAAAGCAAAACACCAACATCTTGAATACCCCACCACTCCGTTTACTCACCTGCAGATTGATTTTACCCATATACCAGGTACAGGGAAACAGGAATACGCTTTGGTCATAGTTGATATGTTCTCACGCTGGCCGGAGGCATATCCAACAAAGTCCGAAGATGCAAAAACTGTAGCCCGCATTCTCACGCAGGAGATCATTCCGCGCTGGGGATGCCCGCTACAAATCAATAGTGATAAAGGTTCTGCTTTTACTGCCAAAGTCACTGCTGAACTAGTTAAAGCCCTCCAAATAGATTGGAAATTCCACATTCCGTACCACCCACAGAGTTCAGCTATTGTCGAACGCATGAACCGCACTTTGAAGGATAAATTGAGAAAGGCTACTGGGGGCACCTTCACAAAATGGAAGCAAGTCCTTCCTATTGTGTTAGCTGAAATAAGAATGACGCCACAAAAGACTCTAGGTTACTCCCCTTTTGAAATACTAATGGGACGCCCCTTCCCCACCCCCTGGGCAAGGAAACCACTAGTCACACAAGCAGGAGATTTAGAAGTAATCAGAGAAGAATATGTAAGGACTTTAATACACAGACTAGACGAAATTGAACATGAAGTTGTACTTAAAAATCCTTGTCATCCACAGAAACCTACACATCCATTCCAAGTCGGAGACAAAGTTGTGGTTAAAGTCCTTCCACGCAACAAGAATCCAGGTGATTTCTCCTACGGTCCTGAGACAGAGGTGGTCGCTGTGACAAGAACTGCTGTGCTCACCGATGACAACCCAACGTGGATCCACGCATCCAGAGTGAAGAAAATCCCTACTCCAACTTCTTTCGACACAGAGGTCGACACTGATCCTGAGATTGACACAGACCGGACCAGTGAGGTACTAACGGGAGTTAATAACTCTGACCTCCTACGAGGAGAAGAATTGCCGGTAGGGGATCCAGACATCGAGGAAAACGGAATTCCTACTGAGGCCGAGAGGACCCTTGAAGGAAATGATTCCCCCTATCTTAGCTCTGCTGACTTTACTCGCTCTTGTTCTTTATAATTTCTGTACCGCAGAAGTGGATATTACCAGTCAGGATGATGTGCTTACCCTTTGGTACAATTCATCTACCACTCGCGTGGCCACTTACCGAATAAACTATGATACGGTCATACCTAGTAACATGTGGTCCATGCCATCCAAATCAGCTCTCAGCCAGACTAAAAATGTATATATTTGTGTCACAGATGATTATTATTGGGGAAATAACTGCAATTATTGGGGAGCAGTGGGGTGGAATTCAGGTATCGACTGGGCATACAAACCCACCTTGGCTATTGATCGAAAGGACAAGTATGGTAAGCCATTACTTTCTAGGATGACTATCACTAAGGATGACGGTAGATATGACTATTATTGCACTATAAATATTGAAAATCCCAGCCCCAGTGATGCTGGAATGTATGTTCTAGGGGTATGGTGGGGAGGTGGATATGCCAGTGATAGACAACAATTCTATCTCAAAGATATGTTTAACAATCAGGAATACCTTTCCCTCCGTAAGCCACCATCCCCCGCCAGGCCCCAGCCATTATCCCCATTCAAACCACACATAAGTACCTTTAAAGATATGGTTGCTATCAGTAATCCCACATATGAGGACACCATGTCCATAGAGACAGGTTTAGCTGATGTGAATTTTTGGTTAGAATGGATGAAATACAATGCACGACAGACTAACCGAACTGACTGTTATGTATGTGCTAAGTCCAGACCCCACCTTGGTACCGTCCCCCTTAACATACCAGAATCAGAGGATGAATGTTTTTTTACCTTATACACTGGCAATAAAACTAAAGATAATGAATGTGAGTTATGGAAGAAGAACTACCCCATCTTAGGAAAAAACACCAATCCAGGTAACACAATCACCATATATCCAGGCAACTATACTTGTTACTGTTCTAATGTCACTAAGGGGGTAGATCTGAAAACATTCCCGGATGGTTACTGTGCCATCCGTAGGTATGTAACCTTACCCATCATGAAGAAATCCCTTGGTGACATTTATTTCATTTGTGGGGACATGAAAATTAGAGCAAAGCTTGACAGTGTATGGAGAGGCGAATGTGCTCTCTCAAAAATCATTATGCCTATCCATATTTTGCCAACAGCCATTGAAACACCTTCACCCCTACCTGACCCACACCCTAGACAAAAGAGAAGTACCCCACTGGAAAGCTTTGACCCACACGTATACATTGATACTATTGGTGTACCCCGGGGTGTCCCAGACGAGTTCAAGGCCCGAGATGAAGTGGCTACTGGCTTTGAATCTCTGCTGCCCCAGGTTACAATCAATAAGAATGTTGCATGGATAAACTATATGTATTATAATCAACAGAGATTTGTTAATGATACAAAGGATGCCTTGAAAGGTATTGCAGAACAACTGGAGGCCACATCACAGATGACATTCCAGAATCGCATGGCCCTGGATATGATCTTGGCCGAGAAAGGTGGTACATGTGTATACATAAACACAGTTGCAGGATGTTGCACCTTCATTCCTGACAATACAGGTCCCAATGGCAAAGTCACACTAGCCATTAAAAAATTAGAAGACTTATCCCGAGAGCTCAAGGAAAACTCAGGTGTCACTGACCCCTGGGCTGCTTGGTTCGGCTGGATGAGCAACTGGAAACATGCCTTAACTCAACTAGGTATCATTACACTTACTGTACTTCTGTTCATCATAATCGTTGCTTACTGTATTTTTCCACTAGGCAGGAGAATAGTTTCCAAATATCTAGGTACCACAACACCTGTTGCTATTATGTATATTGATCTTTCCTCTGAAACCCCTACACCCGATGACTATGCTACATATGTGAGGGAACAGCGTATTAAAAGGAAAAGCACACGTGAGAATCAAATAATTTAAATAAATTATGATTCTAAGAGGGGATTGAAAGGATTTATGCACCATTTTGTATGCTGTTCTCCATCTTGTCTCAAATGCCTTATAGTGAGTGGAAAATTACAAGTTTCTATTCTGCTTTGTGACAGTCTGCTGCTGCTCAAGGCTGCGTTGCTCAAGGTTATTTCCTGTAAGATGTATTTCATATGTTTTCTACAAAAACTGTCTGTTCTCCCATGTCCTTGTATGATAATAACATATATCCCCTAGACAGTAACTGGAACTCCTCCCTGCTACACCCCTGTATCATCCAATCATCTCTTGTCGAGCCCATGCATGCTATACTGTATAAATATGCTGTATGTGTAAACAATAAACCAGTGTTGTACCTTGCATACATGATGGTCTTCTTTTCTGATCAGCATATACAGGGTTAACACTCACGGAGCTCTAAGGGGGGCCACCAAATTGAGGAAGAAGGGATAAAGGAAGATTGGTTAAAGTCCAACTCCCTATCCAGAGGTAGGTTAGAGTCCACCTCAGGAGGTAGGTTAAAGTATCACCTCCCAACAGGTTCATCAAGAGAACAGACACCAGACGAGTGTATGTACATTTTTCCGATCCAGTGCAAGGCAACAGAGGGCAGCTAGCATTGGCACTGTCCACATTTCAAAGAGCCTCCAAGCTACGGCCAGCAAGATTGCCGTTACTTTAAAAGTAGAGAAGAACCAAGCAAAGTTCTGCCGGTTGAGGAAAGACCCTGGGGAGTTAAGAAGATGCAACCAAAGCTGCAGGATATGGTCAGGTGACAATTTCCCTCAGAACCAAGAGACAGGGAGTGCAGTAAAATGGTAGAACACACTGGTCCCAGCACAGCCAACCCCAGACCAACAGATGCCGGTGCGACTGACCAAGAAAGAGGAATTGAAGCCATGGTCCAACTGGTTGTGGAAGAGGGATCTAGATCTTTGGAAACCAATAGCACAGAGTCAGATGTATCAAAGTCTGAGCATAAGGCCCCGAAAGAGACCCCTAGTGCAGCTAAGGAGAAGGTGACATGGCTCTTCCCAGAATTGCACGGGCCCGACGTTGAGTACCACACAATAAGTGGGGAGAAGGTCACCTTGTGGTTACAGCAGGCATCGGGAAGGCAAGGGAAAAGATCCAAAAGGGACTTCTACCAGCTAGAAGCACAAGTAATGTCTTGCCCGTCGATTATGAGTATTGATTGTTCCCACTGCCATAAGCTGTTTATGCGTGAGGACACGCACATGAAAAAGCGTGGGCAAATGTAGCACCCCATAGGGTTGCTAATCCCTATAAACCAACTTTGTAAATAAGGTACCACTGAGGGTTAATTGAGTGCAGGCCCCTTATTTATTTGTTAACAGTTTCCTATATAGTGCATACATATTCCGCAGCACTTTACAGAGAATAGGAAATGAGAAGAGAAAAAGAAGATGTCTTATGTCGGTGCACCAAGAAAAGAGAATAAAATATAACTTTTATTATAGTCTTTTAAGAACTGCGAGATAAAATTACATATAATAACAAACAAGGGTGGGGTATGACACACTTTAAAACTAAGGTGGCAGGCAGATGCTTGTAGTATAGTGTAATATATGTACTGATTTTACTTAGAACCGTGCACTCTGGGTCCGTGCAGAATTAACTGACGGAACCACTGTTGATATGGGTAATATGAGCGGGTCGATAAACCTCTTTAATGTCTGCTTCTGATTACCGCAATATCGTTAGTGCCAGCTAGATAGAGGTATCAGTGGGAATGCAGTGTCAAAGTAGCAGGGAATTATCATACACTTGATTATCGCAGTGTATAGTCCCTTCCTAGGCCACTGTCCCTAATGTGGTTACCCACTGTGGACACACCCGATCAAATCTCCCATCGGCAAATTGCCTGCTTAGTAAGGGAGTCCGTGTACTAGATGGAGGTGCCGCCTGGGTAATTTCACTGTGCTAGTCCCATGGAGTCACCTCCCATAGGGACCTAGCTGGCTGCAGTGAACGCCCTTAGAAGGGCTATAGCGGTGGAGTCACAGGTTCAAAATACTAACACATCAATATGAAAAATAATAAACAACTACAATCATCTGCCCGCGCACCGCTAGCCGGCACACGCTTCGCAGATTTCAGCTTCCTCAGGGCCCTGAGGAAGCTGAAATCTGCGAAGCGCGTGCCGGCTAGCGGTGCACGGGCAGATGATTGTAGTTGTTTATTATTTTTCATATTGATGTGTTAGTATTTTTAACCTGTGACTCCACCGCTATAGCCCTTCTAAGGGCGTTCACTGCAGCCAGCTAGGTCCCTATGGGAGGCGACTCCATGGGACTAGCACAGTGAAATTACCCAGGAGTTAAAAGTGTGAGGAGAGTGACACAGAGAATTCAGCTGCTCAATCATCCCAGCAACACCCAGCAAAACGTGAGTCTAACTATCACACCCCTGCGTAACAGTGTGCTCCCTGCTAGAGCCAAGTTTGCACCACTCATTCCAACTCCAGTATTAGCAGAGGAAAGCACCCACAGGGAGCACAGGCAAAAGATAGCTCTTGGCTATAGAAGTGGGTCCCTGTCAGACCCCCCTTCCCCCAGCAAAATATAACAGGACTTCCCTAAAAAGACTGTAACATCACCCATATAAAAGGACACCTCATGAACTCCTCACTTCCAGTGTCAGCACAAGTCATTCCCTGTTTAGTGAATAGTGAGGGTCAGGAACCCTGCATCGAGCATACTCTGCCTGAGGATTACAAAGCCCTTACGCTATCTTGTGGTGCCAAGACATATTGCACTAAATTCTGGAATTTACTAAAGCATATACAGGACTAGGCTTGAAAGCCTATTCTTCACAATAGCACCAAAATCATACACACAGGACTTAAGTGACAATCTACCAGATAGTACCCAGGTACCTAGGCCAGAGTGTAATAATGTATTTGAGCTGATGATACTGTACATATTGATCTCACTGTTTCAAGAGTGCACATGTTTAAAGTGTAGTTTATATGCATGCATAGACTAAAAGTGTGAGTTGCAACTCCTATTCGTATTTGTTGGTGGTACTGCATTTAACTGCAGCTTAACCGTTATAGTCGGCCACTTGTTTCATGATCCTGCAGGGAAGTCTGTTGAATCCCCTTATGCAATAACACGCCAAATAATGAATTACTCAGTGTGTTACCCTGTATATCACGGAGGTTATTCGATACAACAATGCCATTGTATAAGCATGTTGACTTATCTTTGTTATTGACATAACTGTTGCTGTATTGACTGAAATGGCTGGTGCCCCTAGTTTCAGGCCCCAGAATAAAACTTCGCAATTGCCCCATGTTGTCCATTCCTTGGAACAAGAAGGCTCCTGACCAGATACGGGAAAGAACGTAACTCAGTGACCCGAATACCATTTATCCAAGGTAAATTGTGTCTCGTCACCAGTGGGTTACATTTATTTCTCCTTCAGAAATAAAAGTCAGTCTAAAACTGACTTTTATTTCCGCCGCTGATCGCCGATCGCCGAACACACAACATTTTTTTCATCCACTGTATGTGGGCAGTTTATTTTTAATGCGACACATAATTCCAAAACACCTAGAGCCCGATTCAGATTTGTACACAATGCCGATGTTCATGCAGTTAAGCATTTATCGGTAGACTTTGTATGCTCCAAGGTACTCTATCAATGCCATCTGCAATCAGCAGCAAAAATATAGTGCTATGGATTGTTTGAGGGAGAAGGGCCCCAAACTGGTATATACCCTAGGGCCCCGTAAGGTCTAAATCTACCTCTGGGTACAGTATAGTGGGGCGGGATGCCGCCAAACAGGAGGTGTGGCCCCATGATAGTGTCATCATGGCACCACTCCAAGCCAGTGCTGGAGTCCCTTATGTGCTTACGGCACCACAAGCTGGGGGTAGCACAGACGTTCACCTGGCTCAGAGATTCCACTGCTAATTTGACACAGAACAATGACTCCCACCCCAATGATGCATCAGGGCTAGTCTTAGGAGTGGGTGTATTTGCAGACCAGGATCCCAGAAGAATAGGTACATACTGAGAGGAGTCTTCGAAGTATTTGCCTGTGCAATCCAAGAGTCCAGAAAATGAGGTTTTTAGCCCAAGATGGACTCCTTCAGAGGCCACAATGCAGGCAGCTGGAGGGGGCGGAGTCATACTTGTATCCCAAGGAATGGGAGCCTAATAAAATTGTACCTAGGGGTGTTTTGACCCCTAACTTTAGCCCTGTCCCGAGCATTGTATAATGAGGAGCAGAACCTTAATGATCAAGCTGCCCATTTCACTTGCACAAAGCAGTCCCAGTTTTAGGTTATAGGGGAGTCCCATGATCTAACTAGGAGAAGTTGACAAATACTGAGCAGTTTTTTTAGACTGGATTATATAGATCTTGTTGCCATGGTACAGCTGGGTAACAAATACACATATTCAGCTGTATATTTGTTACAATACCATAAAGTTTAAGACATTTTAGATGCAAAGCAGAGAGATCCAATAATATAGAAATAAGATAAAGAAATCTAGACTTAAATGCATCAGCAATGGACTGGTCTGTGACAGTGGAGCTGGTAAAATTCAACCATCCAGGGACTAGCCTAGACCAATATCAGCACACATTGTAGTGTTCATTATAGCACTTGCTATCTTTGAAAACCCATGTAGTTTCTGTTCCCTGCCTGGGGTGTCACTGTCTGCTGTGGTGTTTCTAGCACAGGTCTGGTTTCCATATCAGTGCTGATATACAGACCACACTGTGCTAGAAGCACTACAGCAGACAGCAACACCCCAGGCAGGGAAGAGGAACTGCATTGGTTTTCAAAGATAACGGGTGCTAGAATGAACACTACATTGCTGTATGGGCTGTGGGGGTGAATAACAGCAGTCTCTTCTGCCTGTGCTGGGAAGTGGGGTAGGGGTGGAGCGATCACAATGATCGTGCCCCCTAAGATTTGGTGAGTGGCACGTAAGCATTGTGGTGTTGGAAATATTTACTTCCCCCATCATCAGGGGTGTGGCCATGCCGTTCCTGAGTCTGCCATAGCTCTCTACACCTCTACACTGGCTCCTGTCACTGAGCATGAATGAGCACTTTTGTGGCACCCCTCTGTGGGTGACACCCACGTGCGGCCTGCACCCCCATAGTGAAACCACTGACTCAGGGCAATGTTTTACATGTAAGACTTTCTTAACAGAATTGGTAAAATTAACAAACTGTGTTGCTTTTTTGTTCTAGGTATATAAGCCTGGTTGCTGAGCGTGGTGCCTTGTTACTATGAAAACATACCACTAGGATGACTTCCTAATTACGCATCAGTCCTTCACGCACTGGATGCCTGGTGGGGGCACCTGGCGGTATGTTGGGACTTGATGTTTGGTTGCCATGCCTCAGTTGCATGCTTATGAGCCTCTACTGGTCTATTTCCACACTGTGGGCCAGATGCACTAAGCTTCAAAAGTGATACAATGGAGAGTGATATACAGCCAGCCAATCAGCTCCTCCTTGGCATGTCACAGACTGTGTTTGAAAAATGTCAGACAGGAGCTGGTTGGTTTGTTGTTTATCCCTCTCCATTTTATCACTTTTGCAGCTTACTGCATCTGGCCCTGTATGAGTGTAATAATACCATTGTTTATAAAAGGATCAAATGCAGACAATTGGGATTGCAAATGTCATCTTGAGGTGCCCAAATCCAACCTCTTTTTGAAGAGAAGCGTAGCTACACAGGTGTTTCATCAACACCAGGGCTGGGCAATTGCGGCCCTCCAGATGTTGAGGAACTACACATCCCAGGATGCTTTGCATTAGTTTTGCTGTGTGGCCATGCTGAAACTGATGCAAGGCATGCTGGGATGTGTAGTTCCTCAACATCTGGAGGGCCGCAATTGCCCAGCCCTGATCAACATAAAACACGTTGGGTCCTTCTGTATACCAATTGTAAATCTCTGCTTGCGTGATATACTGCATCAACATTTTTTTATGAAATAAAGACTTTTTAAATAAATACCATTTTATGGACATCTTATTTTGTTTACTTGTGTCAGAAACCTGGATTATGTATTAAGGCTTCTTAGTTCTAATTGAAAGACCTACCAATAAGGTGCCAACCTTCAATTGTTGTACATGTTTTGCTTTATTCCCCTCCAACAGGGATTTGTGTACATTAGGTCAGGCAGCCTCATCACAGATACAGTAAACAGTTACACATTTAGGTGCAATTAAGGGGTGTTGTGTATAATATATATATATATATATATATATATATATATATATATATATATATATATATATATATATATATATATAGATACAGCGGTGGAACTCTGGAAGGCAATGGAGGCTCCTGCAGCCGGGCGCCCACCACTGGCGGAGGCACATCCACTCCCCTCCACTGTCACAGCCAGAGTTGGGCTCTGGAAGGCAAGTATCCCTGGGTCACCCTGAGAACTTATGCCCCACCCCCACTTACCCACTGCAGATTAGAAATAAAGACCCGATCCACAGTGGGTAATGGTGGTGGGGCATGAGTTCGCAGGCAGTGACAGAGAGCCGGCGGCTCCATAGAGCAGCGCTGAACTTCCGGCGACTCTCCAATGGAATTCGGTCCTGCAGCCTGAGGCTCGGTGACAGGACAGCGTACAGGCTTCAGGGAGGTAGTGCGCACTGAGCAGAAGGAGAGGAAGGCAGTGGCACACAAACACCGCACATGAAGAGGAAAATGCTGTTCAGCCACTGCAGCCCTCTTCTTTCAGTCTACAAGCCTCAGGTAAAGATAAATCCCTGATAGCAGCCCCGTTTTTTGTGGGGGGGGGTCCAAAATCTTGCCTCCGGGAAAATTCCATGAAGTTACGCCATTGTACAGATAGAAAGTTAGATAGACAGATAGATATACAGTACAGTATGTATATATATCCTCCACAATTATCTGATAACTTCTAAAACTCTACTACTAGACATTTCAAGTAATTTCATATGAGTCATTTATTTTAAATATTTTCTATGGCATTCCTCTGTGGTACTCTGCATGGTTTGCTTGCAAAAGGATTACTGAGTACAGTATTTAAACATGTGTATTATGCTTCAGACAAAAGTCCCTAAAATCCATTATAATATAGACAAACATGTGGCTAACCACACCTCTAGTATTCCCAATGCCAACTATGCACTGAGTTTTTGCAAACGATAGACCAGATAAATACCCACAGCGTGCACATGTTTCAGCAGTGATGAAAAGCCATAATGCTATGCAAGAGACTAACCATGCTTAGTCATACTGCAGTTCTGTTTCAGAACCTTAAGTAAAGAAATATGGAAGCACTCTAGTGGTACAGATAAATGTCAGGAATTTACGATACTTTCTCAAATAAGGTATTTAAGAAGTCAGACTGATAGGAAATAATATTAGCGTTTGTAAGGAGATTTGCTAATTAGTTTTATATCTCTATTGCAAAATGAATGAGTGAATATAAAAACACTGGGATTAGGCAGTGGAAGCAGTTGCTTTGGGAACGGTGGTATAAGAGCACAGATCATACTGGCTGACTTTCTGGCTGCCATCTGGGATGGCAGAGCTGGTGCAGGTAGGGGGCATGGTGAGGTGGTGTGTCACAGTGTGGGGGTTATATGCATTATCGTAGCCCTGCCCTATGCCAAGAGATTACGGCATTGTAAAGGGGAGGGCGTAGCTATGATGAAACCATTTAGGGTGATTTGCCACCTGGACTTTAGGCTTTTATTGACAATTACAATATATTTATACAAAGATTTATACAAAGATTTTCAAGCCCTCTGCAAGTCGCCCTGGCATGCTGTCAATCAACTGTCAGTCAACTTCTTGGCCACATACTGACTGATGGCCCTCCAATCAATGCTTGGAGTTTGTCAGAATTTGTGAGTTTTAGTTTGTCCAACCACCATTTGTTCTAATGGGATTAAGGTCCAGGTAAATCGCTGGCCATGGACCCAAAATTTAGATGATTTGTTTACCAGGCCACTTAGTTATCACTTTTGCCTTATGGCAAGGTGCTCCAGCTCCATCATGCTGGGTGGTTGGGAAAGGTTGCTCTTGAAGAATGTTTTGGTACCATTCTTTATTCATGGCTGTGAATTGTGAGCGTGCCCACTCCTTTGGCTGAGAAGCCACCCCACACGTGAATGGTCTCAGGATGCTTTTCTGTTGGCATGACACAGGACTGACGGTAGCGCTCACCTCTACTTCTCCGGACAAGCTTTTGTCCAGATGCACCAAACAATCTGAAAGTGGATTCTTTAGAAAATGACCTTACCCCAGACCTCAGCAGTCCAATCCCTGTACCTTTTGCAGAATATCAGTCTATACATGATCTTTTTTCAGGAGAAAAGAACCTTCTTGACAATAGGCTATCCTCCAAAAGTCTACACCTCACTGAGCATGCAGATGCACTCACGCCTGCTGCTGTCATTCACGAGCAAGCTCTGCACTGGTGGAGCCCCAATCCTACAGCTGAATCAACTTTAGGAGATGGTTCTGGGGCTTGCTGGATGTTCTTGTGCATCCTAAAGCCTTCTTCCCAACTCTTGAACTTTTCTCCTTGAAATTCTTCTACATCCAATAAATGCTCTCAAACATGAACAATAAAGGTGCCTCTTGTTGGATTTTGAACAATAGGTAGGATCTGATTTCTGAATTGCATGCAAAGTGCACACAGCCTCTTTTATTGGTGGTCACCTGTCTGAGAGTTTATGCAGATGGCATACATACTCCTTCCCTTGTGTACATTTGTGTGGTGGAATGTGCAATGACTGAGATGTCCATCCATTCACACTGTAATAGCCATTAGGGTATCCATATAGGTGTGGTATAATAGATGTACTATACACATATTAGATAGACAGTCGATAGATTAACCACATATAGGGTCAAAAGGTCGACTGTGTCTAAGTTCGACAGGTACAAAACGTTACAAATTTAACATGGAAATGATCAACTCAAGAAAGGTCAATGCAAGATTTTTTTTATGTTTTTTTGCCAAAATGTGTCCATTTCACAATCTGTGACCTTGATTAGTGCAAATGTAGACACTTCCTAACTTGCTTTGATTACCACATTTTAGGCAAGGTCGTCAGTTTGCTAATGCTGAGCTTGCCACAGTTTAATCTTTCCAATTATGTCCATGTGCAGGGATGTATTAACCCCTTCAGTGGTGGGTTTTTCTGGGGCAGGAGTACCTAAATAGGACAGGTTTTTCCTGTCCCAGAAAAAACATCCACTGATAGGTTCAATGAGTCCCAGAGCTCCCCTCCCCTCCTGTGACCCCCCCCCCCCCAGCCCCTCCGCTCCAGCATTCTTCAGCGGAGCTCCCCTGCCGCTGAGGCCGCTGCCAATCATAGCACCACACTAGCCGGTAGCAGGCGGCAGGCTCAGGGAGGCTCGGGAGGACTCGGACGCCTGAACACCTGAGTGATCCCGAGTCCCCCGAGCTGTGCCGAACATCCCTGAGCCTGCCACCATCTCTCCCAAAGTAATGGTGGCGGCAGGGGAGCTCCGGCAAACGATCGCCGGAGCGAAGGTGAGGGGGGGGGGCACAACAGTGGAGGTGGGGAGGCAGCGGCCTGGTGGGGGTCGCTGCTGAGGTGATGCGCTAGTGGTGCACACCTGCAGGTACCACTGGCGCACACCTGTAGATTTGTGGCAGGAAACCAAAGTTGTGTTGGTCAAAATATTCAGACAATCGATGGTCACGATCTTCCATCCATTAATGTTTGTTATGATGTTTGTAAAAAAAATGGAGTCAAATGTATTGGATATACTTTAAATAAATGTTCTGTCCTAATTGAAGTATTAAAAAAAGGACAATTTATGAGCATTTTTGGAGATTTTTTTTCATTTGGGGCCATCTAATTTAACTAATGATGGTGGCACTAATTGTATTGTGCAATTGTGGTACAGGTTGAGTATCCCGTATCCGAATATCCATTATCCGAATTATTCCGAAAACCATACATTCCAGAAAGTGGATTTTTTTTTTTGCTAAAAGCTCACTGGGGATATTTGTAACAGCACTAGAGAGGACATAATATGTAACTGGCACTATATATGTAAAAGAAAATGATTGCTTGGCATTCAAATTCAATATCTGAGATAGTACACAATTTTTTTTTCATGTTTTGAAACCTTGTTTTTGAACAAATAAAATATATTTGTGTGCATTTCATGTGTTTGATGTGTTTATACAGCATAAATGCAAGATACTTCAAAATACATCATTGAAATATTAAAATATTCTGAAATACGGAATAATCCGTTATCCAAAATTCTCCTGGACCCGAGCATTTTGGATACGGATACTCAACCTGTACTACACATGCCTCCATGAATTTTTCTACATTATGAAATAGGTAATATAAATATATTATTTGTCTAATTTTTTAATCCACAAATAATAGTGACCCCTATACTGATACTGTAATTAAAATTGCAACTGAATTTTTAATTTGTTCAAATTATAATTCATTAAATAATTTTGCCACATAAGTATAATACATCTTTGGGCTCATTGATTAGGTGTTAATTGTTGACAAATAAATACAAATAGATAATGTCCTTTATTACATTTGTGGCAATTAACATTTTTATCTTCAAAATTGCTGGGTATTTACTTTGGCAAAAAGGAATGCAAAATCTATATTTGCACCAATTTGTGGCGAGTGTGTGGAGAATTGTGACTTTTCCTTTCGAACCATTGCTGATTTTGATTTAAAAAAAAACACATTTATCTGGACTATTTTTAAAGCCTTTTATCATGTCTTTCATTAGTGTTCTGATGTTTTATATATTACCTTGGTAGGTTTTATTATGTTACTTCTTGTTGTAGCATTAATTGGTGTAGATTTTCATCACTATCAATAAAACAGTGAATCTACTGTAGGTAAACTATCTAATTGTCAAGCAGATCAGTCAGCGGTTGATCGGCCCAATTAATTGATAGTATGTATGCAGGAGCATTAGAGCTTTAAATAATAAATGCTTATACCGCTGCTACTGTAATTGGCGCTAAATCTGCTCAGAATTTCCTCCAAAAATTCTGCAGCCTAGGAGGAGAAAAATGCTACAAGTTGGATTGGACCTTTAGCATCTGCCCGTCGCCGCTGCCCCACGCATGGGGGAGCGAATTAATAAGAATAACCTCCATAGTGTGCCTGGAAATACCGGATTATGAGACTGCTGGATGCTGGTAGGCATGCAACCCTGAGCATGAAACCATTATGAAACCCTGAGCAAGCAACCCCTGGCAAAAAGCATGAAACCCCTGGCAAGGAGCAAGAAACCCCTGGCAAAGAGCATGACACCCCTGGCAAGAAGCAAGAAACCCCTGGCAAGGAGCAAGAAACCCGACAAAGAGACCCCAGGTAATTAGCATGTTGGTAAAGAAATATTCTAGTTATACGGATGTACACCAAACTGGTAATTTAGTTGATTGGCACACACTAGTGTTTACCCGATTTAAAACTAAATTGGGGATGCTGTTACATCTGGTAATTAGCTTTAATAATTGTACTCATGTATTTATATAACATAAAATACAGTAAAACCAGAATTTTAACTATTTAACAGCACTTGTCCCTATGTTAATTTGAACCCTTTGCGTGCCAATATGATGAATAAACAAATTTTTGCTTGGCAATTTTCACACTTTTGACAAATTCACTTGGTGGTTTTGGTTAATAGAAAATAAAAAAACATAACTTTTATAAAACAGTTTGCTCTATAATTTGAAAAACCAAGAGACGCTTGCACAGCACATGCTCAGTAGCCCAAAGGCCACACCTACAGATGTACATCACAAGTCCACTTGTGGCTGAATAGGCCTAACTGGGCACCAATTGGGAGTACACATTTAGGCTTAGTGAGGGTATGTACTCGTAATTGTAGGCAGTGCTGAGTTTGTTTGTACGCAGAGATCAATCTGATTCTCCTCTCCTTATCCAGATATAGGCAGGTGCAAGTGTGCACTGACAGTGATACAGTAACTTCTATTATAGAAAGAGCATTGCCCACACACACACACACACACACACACCAATGTATAAGTAGGGATATAAAAAAATAGGCACGCTCTCATGTTCATCAATCTGTATAAATGTATATCACTCCTGAAGATGCTGGGCTTCTCAACAGCTCTGCCCCCGCCGTTTTCATATGCCGTGTACATGCCGATGTTATCTACTCTGTGACATGATGGTGACAGCTGACTGCGGCGGCTTGCTGTGGGTGGAGAGGCTAACTAGGCTAAGACTAGGGGCCCTCAATGTTTTTTTTCTGAGGCACTGTCATCGGCTCTAATGGTCAAAGGAACTTTGCACCCATTTCCTTAGCAAGGCAAAATCGTAGTCAGCTGGGGTTTGTTTTGAGACAACGAGAGGGCGAAGACAGAAGACCAGGCCTCTAGTGCATGTTGGTTCTTACTAGATGCACAATAAAAAAATAAACATTGAAGTCTACATCCTACAGGTGAATGCACTGTATTCCTAAACCTCGTGCTGAGAGCACTACGTAATTGTAACTTAATATTAGCTTTGGTCAATAAAGCAAGAACATTAAAGTTCATCTAACATTCTACTTTCCGATGTCACCACATCTTATCATAGTCCATTTACTCCGATAGGCATATCGAGCCATCTCCCTCCCAAGCTGAGTCCAACACAAATAAAACCGGAAAACCATTCATCATGGTGGAAATGCATGTACTGTACGACAAGAAAATATTTTCTTTCCTTTGGGTTTTCTCTTTTGGTTTTTCCTAACTACCTATATAAAGAAAAATTCCATTTTATGTACTTTATACTTTGTAAAGAAACTTTTATAGCACAGATGGTCTAGATTTGTGGGCTTTACAAATAAAATGAAAATGCAGAATTGGAGCATATGGGTGCAATCTCCCCTGCTCATCATTCAAGGTCAAACGAAGCCTCAAAAAATGTACTAAAATCTCAGCTCGCAATCTTCAGCTGAACTATGTAATGTGTGTTATAGACTATATTTTATTATAATTTATAGTGGAAATTATAATTTCATTTTTTCTTTGCCAAGTTAAATTAGTTTCTGTATGCTTCACTTTTAATGCCAATAAATTGCATTTTCTTTTTTTGTAACTTTAATTTTTTTGTCATCACTACTGAAAAAAGCATTTAGCCTGAAGATCAAGCCTAGGGCAAATAGCACAGGTTGTATAGTATACGGAGAGTGTAATGGGGTCGATACAGACTCATGTGTAGAGGTCCGAATTTGTCCCCGTTTTCGATGGTGGGGGGGTATGTGTATGCACGTATTTGCGCATGTTCAGACCCCTTGTGCGTACGCCTGCGGCATGTATCCCACTCGCCTAGGTGTTCACCTGGGCAGGTGAGGGGGGGGGGCAGACAAGGGGCAGCATTATGTCAGTGCCTGCCCCGTCTTTGGCGATCAGTGGTAGAAATAAAAGCCAGATTAGACAGACTTTTATTTCCTAAGGGGAGAAAAATCATTAGCCAAGAAAGAGTGTGTGAAGACGTGTGCTGATTCCTGGGCACCCAAAGTATACAGTACCTGCATGATAACATGTAGGTGTATATGTGCTTAGTGATCCCACTACACTACATGGTCGGCACTGCAGCCACCAGTGGTAAGAAATGCATAAAATAAGTTTGGCTATGGCCCACGTTTTCTGTCAAACTTTCTCTGGTGATTATTGGGTATTAGAAATATGTAATTTGTGTACATGGTGGGGGAAATTTACTAAGGTGAATACGCCTGAAATAGGCATATTTGTAGGCAGTTTTATGCAAATACAACTGCCTATACGTATCTTTGGCATTTACTATGCTGAAAATACATCAATTCCTATTTGTATTCATGGCACATTCGTATTTAGGAATACGAATGCATATTCCATCAAAAGAATACAAGTAGGAATCACCATTCAGTGGAATGGTGTTTCCTAATTTACTAACCAGCCGTATGCAATATACGCCCACTAATTAGTGGGATATGGCCGGTAATTACCGCAAAATACGCCTGGAAAATACTCCTCATTTTCCAGGCGTATTTCGCAGTAGCCTCTATGGATCAGTCAGATCCGTGCAGGCTTCAATGTAAAAAAGTTTTCAAAAATAAATATATATATTTTTTAAATGGCGTGGGGTCCCTCCCCCACAGCCATAACCGTGGTTTAAAAAAAATCACGTGGCAAACCAAATGAGTCGTATTCGTATTCTTAGTAAATTTCCCCACCCAGTGAGTTGGAAAAAAAAAACTTTTTTATCATCATATATTCATAATATATATATTAATAATCCTTATTTATAATCCTTCACTTGAAGTGCAGTACAGCATGTACAAATGACAGAAATATTTAGTGAAACAGCTGTAAAATCTGTGTTCCATTTGCTGTACTGGAAAGTGTTACATTTTAACACCACACTTTATTAGGAACGTTCTCAATGTAAAGAAGCCACATTCTTAAGCCATAAACCTCTTTAATGCTCAATCTCTTAGTGTGATTCCAGCACGATGCACATACAGTTTATATACATGATATTCCGTTTACTGAGCCTTTGGGGGGATTCTAGGAAAACTGATCTCCAGGAAGTCTACATTGACTTGTGCCAGAGCCGAAAGCAACAGTTGAAACGACACAAGAGAATAAAGCAGGACAGGGAGCATTTACCTACGAGTGTCATGGTCGAAATGGTGTTGTACTTTATATACAGTAAAGAACTTTACATGAATTATGTGTTCTAAATACAATTATGATGTTATCGGGCATGGCCAAGATACAGTGGCACAGACTGTATCTAGCTCTCCAGCCTCTTCCTCCATTTGTCTATCCTGCTCCGAGCCTATACTGAATCCTACTTGTGTATTTACAGCTTGGGTGTGATTCCAGGTGATCTCCGGTGGTGCCAAGTCTTGGGTATGGGTAGTAACCTATTTCTGTTTGGTTGCGATTAAAGATTTTTGAGATGATTGAACATTTGAAGGTTTCGGCTTACCAAGTAATTGTGATGCCGCCCAGGCAAATGCACCCCCCCCCCTCGTCCTGTGCCACCGATTCCCCTCGCAACCATGCGAGGGGATGTGTCACGAGGTCACTTCCTCTTGTATGTGCCCGCAGCAGGAGAAATCATTCGATGGTCATCGACATACATTGTGTTGCGCGCCGCCATCCGGTGCTTCCAGTGCCCGGACGGACGGCGAGTAGTGTGGGCGGCAACAGCGCGGCTGACGCGAGTCAGCCGCGTCCCAAGCCTCCTTCCGAGGCCAGGCGTCGGGGCGTTGCTAGGCAACGTCCCCGACTTCCGCCCGGCCTCAACGCGGCGAAGGACAGCAGCGCAGCTGACACACGTCAGCCGCGTTACAAGCCTCCTTCTGAGGCAGAGAGTCGGGGCGTTGCTAGGCAACGCTCCCGACTTCCGCCCGGCCACGCTACACGCGCGCGTCATCCAGGCGGCGCGTTATTTGAATAAATAGCCGGTGTCTGCTGGGCACAGACGCCGGTTATAGCGTCTCCCAGCGCGTTCCCGGTCCCTTGCACTTCCCAGTGCCTCTCTGTCTCGTGGATCTGCTCTTGCTGGTTCCTGGTCTCCTTGCCTTTTCCATCCAGGTGTATGCTGGTTCCCCTGCTGTTTCCAGGGACCCGATCAGCTGCCTCTGTGTCCTCTGGGTCACGTAAGTGCTCCTCTGGAGCTTGTTACTTGTCTGTGGAACCGCTGAGTTCCTGTTATTATCAGGCTGGGCCGCTCTCCCTCCAGCTCCCCTGCTGGAGTATTGGACCTGCCCCGCCGTGGGCTTATGCTACCACCTTTCTTTAGGTCATTTACTCCCTTCCTTGTCCTTCCCTTTCTCTCTGTCCCTGCTTGGGGGTTTTGGGGATTCGCTTGCTAGCTTGGTATTTGTGGTGTTTCCCCGTCAGTCCTCCTTGTGTCTGCGACTGGGTCGCATTCCCGTTATTGGCCTGGTGCCGGCAGACAGGGGTTTGTTTTCAGTTAGGCCCAGTAGTTAGTCTTTCCTTTTGAGTTACCCCTGACGATCGCTTTTCCCTTGTCCTCACATAGACCTAGCTGCATCGGGGTTGGAGCGGGCATAACTCGCTCCTTCAGACGCGGCGGCCACAGGTGAAGCCTAGTTCCCGCAGGGATTTGTCATCTGCCCGGGGTTCTCAACAGAGTCAGCGTAGGTTTCGCCGTGGCCGTCCTGACCGGCGGTCCCGGCTGTGGGCTCACGCCTAAACCTCCATTCCCCGTTTCCCTGTATCTGCTCAACGGCAACCATAACACAATAACCGGCCAAAACGGGTCATATAAAGAGGTCTTTATATAACCAACCTTGTTGCTTAGAGTTGCCGTGGTTTTTTTTTGTATTATGAATCCCTCTTCCCAGTCCTTCTCGGACCAGCTCCAGGGATTAACCCAAATGGTCCGAGATCTGTCCTTGAAAGTGGCATCCCAAGAACAGAGGGTGCGTCCTTCTGATCCTGTAGTGGTAGAGCCCAAAGTAAACTTGCCTGATCGATTTGCTGGAGATCGAAGGGCTTTTTTCAACTTTAAGGAAAGTTGTAAATTGTATTTCCGACTTCGACCCCGGTCTTCCGGATCAGAGTCTCAACGGGTAGGCCTAATCATGTCTTTATTACAGGGGGACCCCCAGACGTGGGCATTTGGCCTTCCCTCCGATAGTCCGGTGCTGTCCTCGGTTGACAACTTTTTCAGCTCGTTAGGGCTTTTGTATGATGACCCCGATCGAGAAGCCTCTGCGGAGACTCATCTTCGAGCCCTTAAACAAGGGAAAGATCCCGCAGAAGTATACTGTACTGAGTTCCGCCGATGGTCGAATGATTGTGGGTGGAATGATTCTGCCTTACGTAGTCAGTTCCGGTGTGGTCTATCTGACATCATCAAAGATAGTTTAATCCAGTACCCTGTTCCCAGTTCCCTCGATAAACTTATGGAATTAGCTATCAAGATTGACCGTCGTCTCCGGGAGCGAAGGTCAGAACGGGGCGTTCAAGCCCGGGCTCTTCCTTATGTTTCTCTGGGTCCAGACGAGATTGACGAACCCATGCAGATCGGGGCAACCCGTATCTCACCAGAGGAGAGAACTCGTAGGTTTAGTTCTGGTCTCTGTTTATACTGCGGTAACAAGGGTCACATCCTTAAGAACTGTCCCAATAGGCCAGTAAAAGCCTTGGCCAAGTGAACGAAGAGAGGGTTCACTTAGGCCTACAATTGTTTTCCTCTCGTGATTCGGTATTAGTCCCGTGTAGTATTGCCTTTCAAGAGAATGAATTTTCCAGCACGGCATTTATTGACAGTGGCGCGGCCGGAAACTTCCTTGATATCGGTTTGGCCCAGAGACTGGGTATTCCTCAGTTGAAGCTCCGGGGCCTCGTCACGCTTCGGGGTTTGGATGGTAATATCCTGTCCAATGGGGCTATTTCTTTTCAGACTCCCCCAGTCCTTATGACTGTAGGATTATTTCATAAAGAGCAACTTTCCTTTTTTCTGACGTCTTGTCCCCTCGTTCCCATAGTTTTGGGGTATCCTTGGTTAGTTAAACATAATCCCAGTATCGACTGGAGCGCGGCGCAGATTGCCCGTTGGAGCTCTTACTGTACACAGCACTGTCTCAATTCCTCGGTCTTAGTGGCGTCTGTCTCCCTCTGTGGGATACCTCCCCCTTACAAAGACTTTGCGGATGTGTTTTCCAAAGGGAAAGCAGACAGCCTTCCGCCCCATCGCCCATACGATTGTGCCATTCAGATTATCCCCAGTGCTCCCTTGCCCAAGGGCAGATTGTATGCCTTATCCATCCCAGAGACTAAGGCAATGGATGAATATGTACAGGAGAGTCTCAAGAAAGGGTTCATCCGCCCGTCTAAGTCCCCTCTCAGTGCGGGGTTTTTTTTTGTGGCCAAGAAGGATGGTTCCTTGAGGCCGTGTATTGATTTCCGGGCCTTAAATAAAATCACGGTAAAAAATACCTATCCCCTTCCTTTGATCACGGTGCTTTTTGATCAGTTGCGGTCTGCAACAATATTTTCCAAAATTGATTTGAGAGGCGCTTATAATCTCATCAGGATCAAGGAAGGCGATGAGTGGAAGACGGCTTTTAGTACTCAGACGGGGCATTATGAGTACTTGGTCATGCCCTTTGGTCTCTCTAATGCTCCTGCCGTGTTCCAGGACTTTATCAATGATGTCCTTCGTGATTTTTTAGGCCATTTTGTAGTCGTGTACCTGGACGACATTTTGATTTTTTCACAAGACGTGAATATACATAGAACTCAGGTTCGACAGGTCTTGCAAAGATTGAGAGAAAATCAATTATTTGCTAAATTAGAAAAGTGTGAGTTCGAGGTCACACAGGTTTCTTTTTTAGGGTACATTATTTCCTCTCATGGGTTTCAAATGTATCCCAAGAAGCTTCAAGCGGTGGTGGACTGGGCCCGTCCTACCAGCTTGAAGGCTGTCCAGCGTTTTCTTGGCTTTGCCAATTATTATAGACGCTTTATCCATTCGTTTTCCTCTATTGTCGCACCGTTGGTGGCGTTAACCAAGAAGGGTGCTGATCCATCTCAGTGGTCTCCACAGGTGAAGCGGTCCTTTGATTTGTTAAAACAGGCATTTGTCTCGGCTCCTGTTCTGAGACATCCGGATCCAGACCTTCCCTTTGTGGTGGAGGTAGATGCTTCCGAAGTAGGGGCTGGAGCAGTGTTATCCAAAAGAGATCCTGAGTCACTGGAGTTACATCCCTGTGCTTATATGTCTCGGAAATTCTCACAAGCAGAAGCCAATTATGACGTTGGTAATAGAGAATTGCTGGCCATCAAGTGGGCCTTTGATGAGTTGCGCCACTGGTTGGAAGGAGCAGTGCATCAGATCCTTGTCCTCACGGATCACAAGAACCTGCAATATATTGAGTCTGCTAAAAGGCTTAATGCTCGACAGGCTCGTTGGGCATTATTTTTTATGCGCTTTAATTTTGTCATCTCTTATAGACCAGGCTCAAAAAACATTCGAGCTGATGCCCTGTCTCTGTGTTTTTTGCCTCGGCATGACGACAAGACCACTAAGAGTTCGATAGTGCCAACATCTTGTATTCTGGTCGGAGCTCAGCGGACTCTGGAGGCCCTCATACGTCAGGCTCAGAGTCAAGCACCAGCCCAGACCCCCATCAACAAGTTATTTGTTCCCCCATCTCTTAGACGTAGGGTGCTTATGGAGTTCCACGATTCTAAACTGGCCGGTCATCCGGGAGTCATCAAGACGGGGAAACTTCTTTCTCGTACTGTTTGGTGGCCTGGTATGGCACGAGATACCAGAGAATTTGTTTTGTCTTGTCCGGACTGTGCCCGGCATAAAGTTCCGAGGTCTCGGCCCATGAGGGAACTTATTCCGTTGTCCATTCCTGTCAGACCCTGGTCACATCTGGCGATGGATTTTATTGTCGGGTTACCAATGTCCGCCCACTGCCAAGTAGTGTGGGTCGTGATTGACAGGTTTTCTAAAATGGCACACTTTGTAGCCTTGAGGCAATTACCATCAGCCAAGGAGTTGGTAACTCTGTTTTTGCAGCATATTTTCAGACTGCATGGGCTACCGTCAGATATTGTGTCTGATCGCGGTCCACAATTTGTAGCACAGTTTTGGAGACTCTTCTGTGCTGCTTTAAAGGTTAAGACCAGCCTGACCTCGGCCTTTCACCCTCAGTCCAATGGACAAACGGAGCGATTGAACCAGTCACTCAAACAATATTTGAGATGCTTTGTGTCCAAATGGCAGAATGATTGGGCAAGTTTCTTACCGCTTGCCGAATTCGCATATAACAACGCACACCATTCTGCTTCCAGGACTTCCCCGTTCTTCGCTGTATACGGATTTCATCCCCGAGCAAACTCCTTGGGTCCCGAAGCTTCCAGCTCCACCTCCCCTTCGGCTTCTCGACTCAGAGTCATTTGGAGGAGTGTTCACGTTGCTCTTAAAGAGGCGGCACTTAGGGAAAAGGTGTCGGCAGACAAGGGCAGACGTCCCTGTCATTTCAAAGTCGGGGATTGGGTCTGGTTATCGACCCGCAATATCAAGCTTCACCAACCGTCAGCAAGGTTGGGTCCGCGATTCATTGGTCCCTTTCGGATCATTAAGAAGATAAATCCAGTCGCGTTTCGCTTGTCCTTACCCAAATCCCTCAGGATTGCCAATACCTTTCATGCCTCCCTGCTTAAACCAGTCTTCTTTTCTCAAAAGTTCCCTCGCAGAAGGGACACGGGATCTTCCTCAGTAATGGTACAGGGACAACAGGAGTTCCCGGTAGAAAAGATTCTGGACTCCAAGTTCATGAGAGGTTCTTTGCAGTTTTTGGTTCACTGGAAAGGGTTTGGTCCCGAAGAGAGGTCATGGGTTCCTGACAAGGATCTTCACGCGCCCAACCTCAAAAGGATGTTCTTTAGAGAATTTCCTAGTAAACCCGGTGGTAAAGGGTTGTTAACCCTTCCTTAAGGGGGGGGTACTGTTGCGCGCCGCCGTCCGGTGCTTCCAGTGCCCGGACGGACGGCGAGTAGTGTGGGCGGCAACAGCGCGGCTGACGCGAGTCAGCCGCGTCCCAAGCCTCCTTCCGAGGCCAGGCGTCGGGGCGTTGCTAAGCAACGTCCCCGACTTCCGCCCGGCCACAACGCGGCGAAGGACAGCAGCGCAGCTGACACACGTCAGCCGCGTTACAAGCCTCCTTCTGAGGCAGAGAGTCGGGGCGTTGCTAGGCAACGCTCCCGACTTCCGCCCGGCCACGCTACACGCGCACGTCATCCAGGCGGCGCGTTATTTGAATAAATAGCCGGCGTCTGCTGGGCACAGACGCCGGTTATAGCGTCTCCCAGCGCGTTCCCGGTCCCTTGCACTTCCCAGTGCCTCTCTGTCTCGTGGATCTGCTCTTGCTGGTTCCTGGTCTCCTTGCCTTTTCCATCCAGGTGTATGCTGGTTCCCCTGCTGTTTCCAGGGACCCGATCAGCTGCCTCTGTGTCCTCTGGGTCACGTAAGTGCTCCTCTGGAGCTTGTTACTTGTCTGTGGAACCGCCGAGTTCCTGTTATTATCAGGCTGGGCCGCTCTCCCTCCAGCTCCCCTGCTGGAGTATTGGACCTGCCCCGCTATGGGCTTATGCTACCACCTTTCTTTAGGTCATTTACTCCCTTCCTTGTCCTTCCCTTTCTCTCTGTCCCTGCTTGGGGGTTTTGGGGATTCGCTTGCTAGCTTGGTATTTGTGGTGTTTCCCCGTCAGTCCTCCTTGTGTCTGCGACTGGGTCGCATTCCCGTTATTGGCCTGGTGCCGGCAGACAGGGGTTTGTTTTCAGTTAGGCCCAGTAGTTAGTCTTTCCTTTTGAGTTACCCCTGACGATCGCTTTTCCCTTGTCCTCACATAGACCTAGCTGCATCGGGGTTGGAGCGGGCATAACTCGCTCCTTCGGACGCGGCGGCCACAGGTGAAGCCTAGTTCCCGCAGGGATTTGTCATCTGCCCGGGGTTCTCAACAGAGTCAGCGTAGGTTTCGCCGTGGCCGTCCTGACCGGCGGTCCCGGCTGTGGGCTCACGCCTAAACCTCCATTCCCCGTTTCCCTGTATCTGCTCAACGGCAACCATAACACATTGAGAACCCAATAACATATGGTTATCTTGCTGAGCTTCAGGAGTAAGTGGCAGTTGGCTGTAACTGTATCCTGATAAACACAGGTCCTTACAATAGGCCTTCAACATCCTTATTATAGAACCTCAACATGAAAGGACAAGACTGAAGGATAGCCGACAACCTGGACATACACTTGTGGGTTCAGAATTACAAAACACTGTACATGTGCAGAATTTGGCATTGTCCTTGATAATGGCTTGACACTTAAACATTAGATATCAGCAACAATCAAATCATTATTCTTTCATCTGAGCAACATATCGAGAGTCAATCATTTAATTCCAACTGAAGATCTGGCAAAAGTCCTACATGCATTTGTATTTTCTGGATTAGACTATGAAAATACCCTCTACCTTGGTCTCTCAACATAAGAATTGCCCCATTTCCAGCTGGTACAGAATGCAGCTCTTAGCCAAACCCCATTTCAGCCAAATAACACCCATTGTATACTCAATCCACTGGCTACCGGTAAAATGCTGAATCGTTTTCAAGACTGGCTTACTCACATTCAAAGTCCTGCATAAACAGGGCCCAAGGTAACTGAAGCAGCTTCTCATTCCATAATACCCTGCTCATTTATTGTCACCTGTATATAAAGTACTATTGGCAGTACCTACAATATCCTAAAAGTCATCTTGGAGATGCGTTTGTAGACATGCGGCTCCAAATCTATGGGACTTGCTTCCCCACACAGTTCAATAGGCCCCAACTTTAGGACTCAAGACTTTCCGGTTTACTCAAGAAAGTCCTTATTTATTCCTTTTGTATCTCCATGCAGTATATTTTATGAAAAGCTTTTCTGTACTTCTTTGTATCTGTACTGTATTATGTTCATTGTATCTGTCCTATCGGGGGAAGATCTGTAAATAAAATGATGGTTATTATTTTGATAACTCTGTGAAAGTTGTTCGTTTACAACCTACAGTATAATAAAAAGGATGAAAAGACACCAGTATTAGTAGGACACAGGGATAGAGGAAGAATTCAGCTTAAGAACAATAGCGGTAAGGACGAGAAATGCTCAGGTGTCGCTTAAGCGGAGTTTGCAATATGAAAAGCGTATGGAGGCATTCTGCCTTTTCTAGGCAACATGTAGCCCATAGATGAAGGGGGCGTTGGTGCGGTGTGGGAAGAGTGCCACTGCAGCTCACTAAAAGGTAGAGTTGTTAAGTTGCCTCGACTTTGAAATAAGGGAAGGATTCAATTATTGCTGGTGAGCATCAGAATACTGCGCCTTCTGGTCTCAGGGATCATACATTTATTGTACTTATTACCAGTTCTTTATACAGCAGATACATATTCCGCAACACTGTACAGAGAATATTTTGATCACTCACTTCAATCCTTGCCCATGCGGGGCTTACACTCTATATTCCCTACCACATACACACACATACACTAGACTCAATTTTTTGTTGTGTCAATTAACCAACCCATATATTTTTGGAGTGCGGGGGGGGGGGGGGGGGACCTGAGTGCCCAGAGAAAAAAAAAACAATGGCTACTTTCTTGTGTTGAATAGAGATGATCTGGGTCTTAATGATTAAACTGAGAAAGTGATAATTGACAAATAATGCTAAGCAATCATTTAGGAATGTAAAAGTAATCATTGACAAATAAAACTGAATAATTGCATAGTGATTATTATAATTATTATTATTGTTATTATTATTATTATTATCATCTTCCTCATCACCATAATTATTGCTGATTAAGGAAAACAGGTGTAAAACTGTTCTGAGCATTGGCTATGGCTGGATCCGCAAATATAGGGGGTTATTCTGATTCACTTGGAAAGGCACAATCACTCTTTGATGGAATCAGAATAACCCCCATAGTGTGTGTGTGTGTGTGGGGGGGGGGGGGGGGGGTCAGCTGCTATAGGGATTAGTCAGATTCAAAAAATGAGTAAGGACAAAGACAAGGAAGCAGCACCCACAAAATATGTTACAGTAAGAAGTCAATTGATAGATGATAAAACACATTTAATAGTATAATTATAAAAACACATAAACTTGAAATGTGGTAATGACAAGTCTTGGGACCTTGATGATGGATATGAAAGTATATAAGCTGCACTGGAATGAGAAGTCTGGTTCCCACAGGCTGGGCAAATGATGCAGGATCCTTTGGGTGCCGTTGGAGGTTTGTAATCCAAGTGTTTGGTTGGTAGGTATTGTTGGAAAAGTCCTCTCTAGGGTACTGCTGACACCAATAAAAACAAACAAATTTGAACGGCGCGTGTGTAATGAGAATCTATGAATAAAAAGAAATGATTGGATGATCTCTTCCAAAATGTATTCATTAATCAATAAAAAACAATAGTCTTAGCCCAAACTAGTAAAAACTGAAATTAGTTAAAAAGCAATCAGAAGGGAATCCCCTTAAACATGGCAGTTGTATCGGAGAGTCCGTTCCTATGTTACCCCCTAGAAGAACATAAATTATGTAGGATAGTTACCACCCTTAGTAGGGTATGTGTGTCCTCCACCGAGTGTCCACGGGTCAGCCCAGGATTGGCTCAAATTACCGACAGTTTGATGTATGTGGTACTCGAGTGCTCCTCAAAGATGGTTAACAGGTAGTATGTTGCCAAATGGCTGGTCCTGGGATGAAGGCACCTAGTAATGGAGTCCTTGGTGCAACAATATATTTGTAAATCCAGGGGTTCGTTTGGAATCCGATCCGGATTAAAAAGCATAAAAAGAGGGGTTTCCGAGGGAGCTGCTGGGAAACCCCCCTTTTTATGCTTTTTAACCATCTTTGAGGAGCACATCTAGTACCCCATACACTTGAACTGTTGGTAATTTTAGCCAATCCTGGGCCGACCTGTGGACACTCAGTGGAGGACTCACATACCCTACTAAGGGTGGTAACTATCCTACATCATTTATGTTCTTCTAGGGGGTAACATAGGAACGGACTCTCCAATACAACTGCCATGTTTAAGGGGATTCCCTTTTGATTGCTTTTTAACTCATTTCAATTTTTTTTTTACCAGTTTGGTCTAAGACTATTGTTTTTTATTGATTAATGAATAAATTTTGGAAGAGATCATCCAATCGTTTATTTTTATTCATAGATTCTCATTACACATGCGCCGTTCAAATTTGTTTGTTTTTATTGTTGATATGGGACTAACTATCCCTCTAACCGAATGGCTGCTGGTTAAGCAACTCTTGGCAGGCGCCCCCAAGTTCTGTCCCTCAAGGGACAGTCCTATTCTTTCTTTTACTGCTGACACCAGAATAGTGTGTTACTCCAAATTAGGAAACGCTGCAAAGTCCAGTTGAATAAGCAGGTGAAATGTCCAGATGGCTGGAGAGGGGTCCCAAGTAAACGCCAAAGCATTTGACTATTAAAATAGTGTTTTATCATCTATCAATTCACTTGTTGCTTTAACATTTTTTGTGGGCGCTGCTTCCTTGTGTTTGTCCTTATTGCTGATTACTTTTAGGGTGCCACAAAGGGTTCATGGAGCTGAGAGAGTGAATATACAGATACAGTCCAAACATAGATGGATATAAATTGCATAAAATAACAATGAAAAATTGTATGTTGTGAGCCAAAGATTATGGCCCAAATGAAACAGTCTCTGATTTGCTGGTTTTAGTGCAATTCCAGCGATAGAACCACAAGTTTTATAGTGGCAATTAAGTTCAAGGCAAAAACTGCCTGGCTTTCCTTGAAATTAATTGCAGCTTTATATCAAGTGGCTATAGCACCGGAATCACGCCAGGACCAGCAAATCAGAGCCTGTTACATTGGGGCGATTAGGATTGTCAATTCCGTGCTCCATAAAAATAATGTCATTTTTTCTTCAGGTTTACAAATACAAAATGTAAGGATAAGAGCTGTCTGAAGCATTTATAGCAGTCCAGATGTGTTCTCATACATCTAGCCTCATAGAGATGCCATTGTCACATATCAATCAGCTCAAACTCTGGTGTATGTCGCATTGAGACTATAGGGTTCATTCCGGTTCATTTGATCCCCTGTGCGTTTGCAAGGGGGACCAATGTTTTGTTGACTGCGCATAATGATTTATGCGTATGCGCAGTGTCCCTGTGGGTGAACAGACTCAGCAACTTGCATAGTCGCCAAACGGTTCGTACGGAGCAATGTGGCCCAGGGGCGGGTGGGATGGGTGTCGCCCATGTGAACACCCAGCATTTCATGGGCGTCCCCATGAAAACACTCGGCTTCCTATGGAATCCGGGCATGCCGAAGTGTGCCCTGGACGGGGCTGATATCACATGACGTCGGCCGCCTTCCCTGTCTTTGGACGGAAGCCTGCAAATATAAGTCAGTCTCTACTGAATTATATTTGTGAGCCCTCGAGAAATCATTCGATGGTTTGAGACCCTTAAATGATTTTTCTGGCTGTGGACACATGCAGGGGATGTGTCTTCATGACAGATCCCCTCGCATGGTTGTAAGGGGATAGGACTGCGGGGGCGGCGATTCGCAAGGATGGCGTGGCTGCGATATAAGGAGTTACTGAGTCAAAAACAATTATTTTGAATTTGCAGTCAACCTATTCAATTAAAGTGCAGATTTTTCGACTGTTGAAAAGTGCGTCACGGTGAAAAAACATATAAAATGGCGAATTACTTACCAATCCATGTGCTTTTGTCAAAATTGCAGACGTTCTCAACTTTTTTTTTGTCATGTTTCCTTGATGCCGTTTCATCTTAAACAAAAAAAGTGAAACGGTATCAGGAAAGCTTGACTAAAAATCATCCAAAACCGGCCACAATTGAATAGTAAGCCTGAATTGAATACTCCCGGATGACACATTTTGGCAAAAAATGTCAAAAGAGACTAACAATACTAGTAGAGTCTCATGGGACCTGGGGTGTTATTCTGGTTTATTTGCTTGGATGCGAATTCGCACCCTTGCGAGTCAACCAGAGCCCACCCTGCGAATGGTAATATACCCCCCTCCCCCTCGCAACGTGAGTTTGCACGCAGGGCCTGGAATGGATGTTTAACATATGTGGGTGAACACCCACATCATTCGATGGTCGCTCACATTACCCGTTTACATGGGAACGCCCATGGCGCAACTATCCGCCCATCCCCCCAGGTCGCAGCCTTGGGTGTCTGTTCGTCGTGGCCACACACACCTGGACAGAAATGCAGCTGCGCATGTGCATATGCCCAACATCAGTCCTCGTGCGAACGTACACCGGCTGTGACCAGACCAGAATAAGCTTCCTGGTGCACAGAATAACCAGACCAAGTATTTATTGCCAGCCATCTATTCAGTAGGGATGTGCACTGGCCACTTTTCGTGTTTGAGGTTTTGGATTCTAATGGGTTTTGCCAAAACGTTTTGTGTTTGGATTTTTTGGGGTTTTGGGTTCTGATTTTTTTGTTAAAAAAGCATAAAAACTGCTAAAATCGCAGAATTTTGTTTTTTTTTTTGCTCCTACACTATATTAACCTCAATAACATTAATTTCCGCTCATTTCCAGTCTATTCTGAACACCTCTGACCTCACAATATTGTTTTTAGGACAAAAGGTTGCACCAAGGTAGCTGGATAACTATGTTAAGCCACACAAGTGTGCGGCACAAACACATGGCTCATGTAAGAGTGGCACTGCAGCGGTAGATGTTGCAGAACTAGGCACCATATGGTAGATACAGCAGTATTAGGCAGTGGGCCCCAGACCAGACAGGTAGACACGGCAGTGCTAGGCACCAGACAGTAGATACGACAGTATTAGGCAGTGGGCCCCAGACCAGACAGGTAGATACGGCAGTATTAGGCAGTGGGCCCCAGACCAGACAGGTAGATACGGCAGTATTAGGCAGTGGGCCCCAGACCAGACAGGTAGATACGGCAGTATTAGGCAGTGGGCCCCAGACCAGACAGGTAGATACGGCAGTACTATGCACCAGACAGATAGATAAGGCAGTACTAGGCACAAGACAGGTAGATACGTCAGCAATACTAGTATGTGCACCAGCAGAATTTATAATAATTAATTTTATTATTAGGTACTGCAGTGCACCAGCAGCATGGAATTATTTTTTACAGTCCCACGCAGCACAAGTATTATTTTTTAATTAAATTATATATAGCAGCCTAGTATATAGTTGTACTAGGTAGGTACACTAAGGCAGTAGCACTGCCAGTGGCAACAGTGGACTGAGTAAATAATACTGGCAACCTCTATTCACAGTATTCAGTGCAGGCAGCACCAGTGGACTATATATAATTAAATTAATTAAGTATTAATAATATAGCAGTCAAGTAGCTAGAGAAACTAAACTACTAGGTAGGTAGGCAGTAGCACTGCCAGTGGCCACCACAAAAGGTAGTTACACACCACCAGTAGCTTTATGCAGTGCACCAGCAGAATTTATAATAATTAATTTTATTATTAGGTACTGCTTGGCAGTGGCACTCAGTGGCACACGTCAGTGCACCAGCAGCATGGAATTATTTTTTACAGTCACATGCAGCACAGGTATTATTTTTTAATTAAATTATATATAGCAGCCTAGTATGTACTAGGTAGGTACACTAGGTAGGCATAAATATATATATATATATATTATAATTAATTATTCATATAATATATATTACAGCACAAGAGGTAGGCCCCACCACAGAGGAGACAGTAGTACTACAAGTACACAGTTAGACTGTCCTCCTTGCTAGGGAGAGCCCACCCTAAGCAGAGAGGAGAACAGAGTACACAGCAGCACTGAGGGAGACAGCCCCAGCGAATAAAATAATTATAGCACAGCACACCAGATGTAGACTGCACAGAGGAGACAGAAGTACTACAAGTACACAGTTAGACTGTCCTCCTTGCTAGGGTGATCCCACCCTAAGCAGAGAGGAGAACAGAGTCCACAGCAGCACTGAGAGATACAGCCCCAGCGAATAAAATATTGTGTTCAAGCTCAAGTTTAAGCCCCAGCAGCAGCACCAACACACCCTCTCCCAACCCACTACTAGACTGGAGCGAAGATGGCGGGCGCGGCAGCCGCTATTTAAAGCCTCGCGAAATCCGGCGCCGGGCGATGACCTTCTGCCCACGCGGACGGACCCGAGTCAGGCGGGAATGATGACGTCCGTCACTTAAATCTTATGTTCTTTGGTGCAAAGTTTGGTACTTGTGTATTATCACGGCGCCCATCGCATCGCAGACCATAAGGCATACGATGGTATGCGATGCGATGTTATACAATTTTAAATTGTATGCCATCGAATTGTATGGCATTGTATGCCATTCTATCACATATACAATGGTATGCGATTTAAAATTGAATAAGCACCCTAAAGGGTTTTCCCATGTTGAAAGTGGCCCCTATAAGTTAATTAAACGTGTTGGGTGCTTACTATGTTAAACGCATCCCCAACGACACCCCCACTATGAACGTGAACCCAAAGAGTGGCGAGCGCAGCAAGCCCGCGAGGGGTGGGGTACGCATCCTACGACCTTTTCATACCCCCACTATCCATGTCGGCGTGGAGTTGATTTCATATAGTGTGGCGAGCGCAGCGAGCCACCGAGCCCGAAGCGTGGCGAGCACAGCAAGCCCCGCGAGGGGACGCGGAATACATGCAAAGTAATACACTATATAAAATCAACTCCACGCCAACGTGGATAGTGGGGGCATGAAAAGGTCGTAGGACGCGTACTGCCACCCCTCGCAGGCTCGCTGCGCTCGCCACGCTTTGGGTTCGGGTTCACGTTCATAGTGGGGGTGGCGTGGGAGTGCATTTAACATTGTAAGCCCCCATTAGGGTGCTTATACAATTAAACATCGTATAGGGGGCTTATACAATTTTAAATCGCATCGCAGTGCATCGGGTGTATGCCATGCGATGCGATTATATGTTGTGCGACCAAATATCATGGGCGCCGTGCTAGTACACAAGTACCCAAAGTTTTTATGCAATAGCCACATTTTAAAGCTTATACCAGTGGTTCCCAAACAGTGTGCCTACTAGACACCCTGGGGTGCCTCAGGACACTTGCAGGGGTGCCTCGGTTTGGTGGTCCAGAACCAACTCAAATTTATTTATGGTCGAAGTAATAGGCAAAACCAGTGCTTGTGGTTTCCAATCATAATTTATGTGGAAAAGCAGAAGCAAATCCTGTTCCTTACTACAAAATTGAACCTATGAATGACATATAAACACAAATGATTTAATATTTTTTCAAAATGTGTCCATAAGAAACTTTTGGCCTAAGGGTGCCATGAACAAAATTCTGATTCTCTAGGGTGCCGTGATTCAAAAAAGTTTGGGAACCACTGGCTTATACTTTAGGTCATATTCTCACAACATCTACTGTAGATGTTTTATAGCACTTAATTGCAAAACACCACAGGTGAAATGTAATAAGATGAGAGAATTAGAAAGTGAGAGATTGGTAAGAAATCTCCAGGGTTTTTTCAAGCGGCAATCATTTACACTGCAAAACCAAACTGGAGATTTCTTACCAAATCTCTCACTTTATGATTCTCTCACTATGGGCCTTATTCTAGTTCACTCTTTCTGACAAAATCCTTCTTAGATGGAGAAAACCATGTGCACTGCAGGTGGGGCAGATGTTACTTGTGCAGAGAGGATTAGATTAGGGTGGGGTTTTACTTCAAAGTGAGATCTATATTGCAGTGTAAAAATAAAGCAGCCAGTATTTGCCCTGCACCCAAATCTAATTATCTCTGCACATTTTAAATCTGCCCCCTGCAGTGCACATGGTTTTGTCCATCTAAGAGGGATTTTGTCAGAAAGAGTGAACTAGAATAAGGCCCTATATTACATTTCACCCCATATATCCCTTGATACCCACTAATTTATCCGCCGTTTGGCTTATATATAAACAACAAAACATTTATTGGTCATAGATGGGGAAATTTAATAGGATGAGAGATTCAGAAAGTGAGAAATTTGGTAAGAATTCTCCAGGTTTTTTAAAGTGGCAATCATTTACACTGCAAAACCAGTTTGATTTTGCAGTGTAAATGATTGCCACTTTAAAAGAACCTGGAGATTTCTTACCAAATTTCTCACTTTCTGAATCTCCCATCCTATTAAATTTCACCCCAAATGTCACGTAGACTTTCAAAGTTTTGGAAATGTCTCAGATAAACTAGTATCTGAATATGAAATGGATGGATTCTGACGTTTGTTTCTAAATAAAATAAGTTCTACACGGATCTATGATTTTTAAGAACTGTTTTAAATTTATGCGAATAACAGGCATTTGGCAATTTCTCAGCTCACAAATACAAAGAAAAATCATTACTTTAATTGGCAGCTTACAATAATTTACTAAATTGTCTGTTGAGTTTAAGTCCAGGAAAACACACAGAAATCTACAAATAAACAAATAAATAAATACAGAATGATGTCACCAGATCTTAAGTGATGAAAGCAGGTGGAATATTCTAGGAAAAAAAAAAAAAAACAGTAACCGCTTGCTGTTATGCGAAATCTATCCGTAGACTTACACTGTGAATCTTCTATTCAGAGTAACATATATTATCAACATTAAATTTTATTATCTGCATACTCATATCCTTCCACACAGGGGGTGCAACGATAGACGGCTACCCTACAGCTTATATGAGGGAAACAAATCAACAATTGTTTTGCAAAGATACAGTACTGTAATATGTTACTTATAAATAACATAAAAGGTTTATCCCATCAGTAAATGTACTTGTAATAAATTACAGACCATTATTAACCGATATTTCTTTTTCTGCGCCCCACTGAAAACTAAGCTGCTCTAAAATATTTCTATGGTCACATTGCTCCACATAACATAAATCAATCAAGGTTCTACATATTCTCTAGTGCCGCTAGTTACTAGGGGGATGGGACATTTACTAAATCTGGTCTAAAGCCACTAGCAAATGCTTTGGGAAATGTATTGGATGTAACCATCCAAGACTAAACTACTTCCACTAATTTTTCATTTAAAGTGTTTTTTTTCACTAAATAGTGGAAAATTCTATTGAAATATTTTTATTTTATCAAATTAGTATCATAGTGCATTCATAAACGTAATGCCACTGGAAGGTGTAAAATGCCTGTTTTAGGTTTCTGGTGAGACTCAGTTTGAGAGGTGGGCATTCAGGCCCTTATTCTGGTTGGTGCGGATATGTCCGCGTGCGTTCGTTCCGCCGATGTTTTGTGTCTGCGCATGTGCAGAGGCATATCTGCGCATGTGCGAAAGGGACATACGTCCAAATTCCGCATGAATTGTTTACACTACGAACAGGGGGAGGAGAGGGGCGTGAAGGGCTGTTTGGCCTCATTAACATATGCATACGCCCCTTGTTTCATGGGCGTTCCCATGAAAATGCTGGGCGTACGTATGGTAATGCGGCCGTGACGCACGTGTAGGGGGCGGACATATGACATTGCCGGATGTCAGCTGCCCACCCAGATCCCTGCTTTTGCACGGAGAAATGCCCGAGTGGTCTGAGCTCGCGGGAGCTGCCTGACCGCACGGTCCTGCATTCGATGGTATGCGACCATCGAATGATGGGGGAGGTTCCCAGAGATGGAGGAGGTGTATACATGAGAAATCCACTCGTGCTCCATGCGGTCAGCGGCTTACCACATTCGGACGGAGTGAGCGATCCGTACGGAAGGCGGGGTTTAGGACGCACGGTCCTGGCTGCATATTCGGCTCCGGCCGCACAGACCAGAATAAGGCCCTCAGGGTTGAACGGAAGAGTGCCTAAATATTGGGTAAAGATAGGGCCAGTTTTGCTAATATATTCCTAAACAGGGACCACTTCTGGGAAATGCCAGAGGAGGCGATTTCTTCATGTAAGGTGGAGGCTCCGCCTCCCGATCGGCACACAGAAAGAGCCGCTGGAGGAACACAGCGGCTCTCTCTGTGTGTCGATGAGGTCCAGGAGAGAGGGGGAATCACACGCCGCTATTCTCCTCTCTCCTGCAAGCTGGGAGAGGCAGCACGCGCATGAGAGGTGCATGTGTGCGCGCCCAGCACACATGCATAAATGCCAGGGTCCATTCGAGGAATGGCATCATTTTGTTTTGTGGTTGTTCAAAAACACAGCAAATGATAACAACTATAAATAAGCATTGATCTTGTAGTAGAGCCCCGGACTCACTTTGGGATCCAGCAACAGCCGGCCATGAGTTCAAAACCCACGGATCTCCTCAAGTTTGTATGTTTAGAGAAGATTTTTAAGTTTCACATAATACTTTGAACATTCTTATACTGTATATAATTAGTTAATTGTTTCTTTTCTATCTACATACATTTGTATATCCTAAAAAATAAATGAAAAATAATAAAATTAAACTTAAGTCCAGTCTGCGTACCCCAACCCATACCCAAATGATTTTTCCTCTGTTCATGGATAAAAGTCAGTCTAGGCTGACTTTTAATCTGGCCGGAGATGGTTAAAGTCGGGGCGGGTGCTGACATCATGTGATGCTAGACGCCCACCCCAAGCATGCATCAACACGCCTGTGTTTGCATGGGTAAGTCCAGTGTTTCCATAAAACGCTGGGCATTTCCCTGCTCTGGCCCCCTGCCCACCCATCCTGGAGTGAACACTTAGGCGAGAGTGAAACTCGCCCAAACATCGGACAAAGGAGTGAATTTGCCCAGTTGCAAGCGGGTCTGAATCACCTTCTAAGTTCAACACTTTACAGAACCCGTTACAGGGTGTGATCTAGATGTGACATCCCTATTTGAACTATTTACTTTGTTTCAACTTTGGGCTAAATAGTGGTTATATGTTGTACCCCTGAATGTGTTTTTCCAATAAATGGTTGTCTGACCTTATTCTCAATGTATTTATTGTGTCTGGCAGTACAGATGGAGCACCTTTCATCATTGCAGGGGCTGGTGGTGGATTCGCCACGCGCCAGACCCCACCAGACTTCAGAAGGGCATGCGCGCGCACGAGACACGCGCGGCGGAGCTCCCCCACCATCTCGCGGCCGGTCCCTGCCACGTTTCCCCACCTCCCCCCCCTAACCTTGCCCGTCTCCCTGGAGATGGGCAGGGTTCCGTCCGCCGCCAACGGGAAACTGGGACGCACGTGCGTGTGGGACGCTCACGCATCCCAGTCAGATGTAGTGTCCGCTCGCCATTGTTCTGGCGGGCCCTGGCACTGGATGAGCGGCGCTACATCTGTATGTCAGTTTGCTGTAGTGGGGCAGTAGGAGAGTCTATGGGATGTGCAAGGGTCCTATAGTGGTTGTCTGCAGGAGATTTCAGGAGGCTTGGTGTACAGTATGTATTGTATATAGACAATGCCAGTTTGGGGCATAACAGGCCCACCTGGGTGAATGAAATGGAAGGGGCCCATTGCTTAGGGGTGTCACCAGCCTCCAGATGGGTGTGTGGCTATCCAAAACAGACATTTTGCTAGCCATTAGAGATTGTTTAGTCTGGGTCCCCTTATTTATTACCAGTTATTTACGAGGGTGGATCAATAAGTACTTGTGTTTGAAGACAGGTGGCGTTGCTGAGGTGGCGTTGCGTGTACTACCATCTTTCAAACAACGCCATACCAAATTTCTGATTGATTCATAGGTTGTTGTTTTTTTCCACCATGACAATGCACCAGCTCCCTCATCCGGAATTGTTGCGGCCAAATTGCGCTATGAATTGTTGCCGCATCCACTGTACTCGGCCGACTTTTCTCCCTGTGACTTCTGTTCCCTAACCTTAAAACATGGCTCGCAGGGAAAAAAATTCATAGCGCAATTCATGCAATTTCACAGCAACAATTCCATATGAGGCAGCTGGTGCATTGTCGTGGTGGAAATAAAAACGAACCTATGAATCAATCTGAAATGTGGGAAGGGGTTGTTTGAAAGATGGTAGCACACGATAGTAATACCAACTTTCCTCAGCAACGCCACCTGTCTTCAAACACTGGTACTTATTGATCCACCCTCCAATATAGCGCACACATATTCTGCGGCGCTTTACAGAGAATATTGAACATTCACATCAGGCCCTGCCCCGTGAAGCTTATATTCTATGGTGGTCATTCTGATTGACTCATATTCCTGAGTTCGGCCCTGTCCCGATGTTTGTGGGAATGTGCATGTGCTGTTACCCTTGCAAAAATGAGCACTTCGCAAACATCGGGGTGGGTCGGGGGCGGGCAGAAGCATGCCCATGAGAATGCCCAGTGTTTTATGGGTGTGCCCATGAAAATGCTGGGTGTTCCCATGGGCATTCCCCATCCTTGCCACCATGATCAGGATGATGTCTCCTGGGGGGCGGGCGGCTGACATCACAGGACATAAGCCACCCACCCCATCTTCGTCCTGGCGCTCGAAAATAGAAGTACAGTATGTTCGCACTGACTTTTATTTGTGAAGCTTGGAGAAATCATTCGATGGTCAATGACCATCGAATGATTCTCCTGCAGCGGAGACATGCAAGGGTATGTGTCCATCCCCTTGCATGTTAACGAGGGGAATTGGCCATGGTGGGGGGTGGCGATATACAACAGGGCAGCAGGTGGCATCTCTGGTGTTCAGTAAGCTGCGTGCTTCGCTTAGCGAGCAAACCTGAATAACCCCCTATATTCCTTACCACATGTTTACAGGCACACAGACAATCTAGGGTTAATTTTGTTGGAAGCCAGTTAACCTACCAGTATATATTTGGATTGTGGGAGGAAACCGGAGTACCCAGAGGAAACCCATTCAAGCACATGGAAAATATACAAACTCCGCACAGCTAGGGCCAAGGTGAGAATAGAACCCATGACCTCCGTGCTGTGAGGCAGTAATGCTAACCATTATACCATCCATACTGCCTTTATAAATTTTTTCCATGCATGATAAATTACCTATTTAATGCACAGTAGTAACTAGTGTAAAGCTCATTGAAGTGCATTATAAATGTAGGAGATGTATAATGTATAATTCAAATGCACCCTTTGGCACCTGAGAAGGGGGTGGGCCTTCAAACAGTGAGGTTCCCCCGTTCCCCTCTAGGCCAATACATCCCTTTATATAGAACTGGTCCTACATGATAATTGTATTGCGTGGTACATAGGTCATTTTATTGTGTGGTACATAGGTAATAGACTAAAATTCCGCGAGCCATAGCACTCAATAAACCTTTTGGTATTGTATTCATTTCACAGGAAACATGAAGGTGTAATCTGATTGGTTGACCTGAGTTAAAGAACTTTCCATGCTCAGTCACCAGAGTTCCACACAATCCTCCCATGTCTCACCACTGCCTCGATTCCCACATTATGACCACATCCTGAGACGCACTTACATTACACTTTGCCGATCGTATATATATAGAGCTCTCAAATAATAAGCAGCCGTCATAAATATTTTTATTTTATCAAATTAGTATCATAGTGCATTCATAAACGTAATGCCACTGGAAGGTGTAAAATGCATGTTTTAGGTTTCTGGTGAGACTCAGTTTGAGAGGTGGGCATTCAGGGTTGAACGGAAGAGTGCCTAAATATTGGGTAAAGATAGGGCCAGTTTCGCTCTTATATTCCTAAACAGGGCCCACTTCTGGGAAATGCCAGAGGGGGCGATTTCTTCATGTAAGGTGGAGGCTCCGCCTCCCGATCGGCACACAGAAAGAGCCGCTGGAGGCTCTTTCTGTGTGTCGATGAGGTCCAGGAGAGGGGAAATCACACGCCGCTATTCTCCTCTCTCCTGCAAGCTGTGAGAGGCAGCACGTGCATGAGAGGTGCATGTGTGCGCGCCCAGCACACATGCATAAATGCCAGGGTCCATTCGAGGAATGGCATCATTTTGTTTTGTGGTTGTTCAAAAACACAGAAAATGATAACAACTATAAATAAGCATTGATCTTTTAGTAGAGCCCCGGACTCACTTTGGGATCCAGCAACAGCCGGCCATGAGTTCAAAACCCACGGATCTCCTCAAGTTTGTGTGTTTAGAGAAGATTTTTAAGTTTCACATAATACTTTGAACATTCTTATATATAATTAGTTAATTGTTTCTTTTCTATCTACATACATTGTTATATCCTAAAAAATAAATGAAAAATAATAAAATTAAACTTAAGTCCCGTCTGCATACCCCAACCCATACCCAAATGATTTTTCCTCTGTTCATGGATAAAAGTCAGTCTAGGCTGACTTTTAATCTGTCCGGAGATGGTTAAAGTCGGCGCGGGCGCTGACATCATGTGATGCTAGACGCCCACCCCAAGCATGCATCAACACGCCTGTGTTTGCATGGGTAAGTCCAGTGTTTCCATAAAACGCTGGGCATTTCCCTGCTCAGGCCCCCTGCCCACCCATCCTGGAGTGAACGCTTAGGCGAGAGTGAAACTCGCCCAAACATCGGACAAATGAGTGAATTCGCCCAGTTGCTAGCGGGTCTGAATCACCCTCTAAGTTCAACACTTTACAGAACCCGTTACAGGGTGTGATCTAGATGTGACATCCCTATTTGAATTATTTACTTTGTTTCAACTTTGGGCTAAATAGTGGTTATATGTTGTACCCCTGAATGTGTTTTTCCAAAAAATGGTTGTCTGACCTTATTCTAAATGTATGTATTGTGTCTGGCAGTACAGATGGAGCACCTTTCATCATTGCAGGGGCTGGTGGTGGATTCGCCACGCGCCAGACCCCACCAGACTTCAGAAGGGGATGTGCGCGCACGAGACACGCTTGCGTCCCCTTACAACGGAGCTCCCCCACCATCTCGCGGCCGGTCCCTGCCACGTTCCCCCACCTCCCCCCCTAACCTTGCCCGTCTCCCTGGAGATGGGCAGGGTTCCGTCCGCTGCCAACGGGAAGTTGTAGTGTAGTTGTAGTGTCCGCTCGCCAGCATTCTGGCGGGCCCTGGCACTGGATGAGCGGCGCTACATCTGTATGTCAGTTTGCTGTAGTGGGGCAGTAGGAGAGTCTATGGGATGTGCAAGGGTCCTATAGTGGTTGTCTGCAGGAGATTTCAGGAGGCTTGGTTTACAGTATGTATTGTATATAGACAATGCCAGTTTGGGGCATAACAGGCCCACCTGGGTGAATGAAATGGAAGGGGCCCATTGCTTAGGGGTGTCACCAGCCTCCAGATGGGTGTGTGGCTATCCAAAACAGACACTTTGCTAGCCATTAGAGATTGTTTAGTCTGGGTCCCCTTATTTATTACCAGTTATTTACGAGGGTGGATCAATAAGTACTTGTGTTAGAAGACAGGTGGCGTTGCTGAGGTGGCGTTGCGTGTACTACCATCTTTCAAACAACAACATACCAAATTTCAGATTGATTCATAGGTTGTTGTTTTTTTCCACCATGCACCAGCTCCCTCATCCGGAATTGTTGCGGCCAAATTGCGCTATGAATTGTTGCCGCATCCACTGTACTCGGCCGACTTTTCTCCATGTGACTTCTGTTCCCTAACCTTAAAACATTTTATTGTGTGGTACATAGGTAATAGACTAAAATTCCGCGAGCCATAGCACTCAATAAACCTTTTGGTATTGTATTCATTTCACAGGAAACATGAAGGTGTAATCTGATTGGTTGACCTGAGTTAAAGAACTTTCCATGCTCAGTCACCAGAGTTCCACACAATCCTCCCATGTCTCACCACTGCCTCGATTCCCACATTATGACCACATCCTGAGACGCACTTACATTACACTTTGCCGATCGTATATATATAGAGCTCTCAAATAATAAGCAGCCGTCACATCTTTCATTGCGCCTTTCACCGTGTCACATTCGGGTTTCTCAAAATAAACAAACAAAAAAATCTTATTTTTGAATTTCGTTTGATGCCAAGTGTAAGTGCTCACGTCCAGGCTGGCACATGGTACCAATTTCTTACGCCTCCCTAGTGTAATTGTGAAAAGAAGAGGAATTATTTGGAGCAAAAGTGCTGAAAAACAAGCGGAGTGGCGTAATAGCACATCTGTTTTTATAAGAAATTGTGGATCCTGGATTTTTTTTTTTTTTTTTCTCGGTGTGGTATTTTACTACCACATGTCTTTAATCCTACATCTGGGCATGTTGTTTTATGAAATATTTCCCACAGATGATGTCAATTATAATTTTTGTCCTGGTCGTCAATTTACTGACTTTTGGAATAAGACTAAATGAAACAACCAGAAAAGGGAACAACTTATGTGGTCTGTGCTCTGACAAAATTATAACTTTGTGATACACATCTAAAATCAATAACTCTGTTAATGATTAGCAGAGCACTCGCTTGGTATAAAAGCAGAGATGTGTCCCATACTGTGCAGATGTTTGGCACTGATGTGCATTCTTGTTTTCTGTGTATTTACTAGCAGATGTTCACCCTTATATTTAATACCTCTTGTATTAGCAAGTAGTGCTTCTAAACTGTATGCTGTGTTTCCAGACCCATCTGCCAACAATACAGGTGGAATGCTTTAAAGCTTTTTTTTCCAGTGATTGCAGTGTACAGGGTACACCTATTCATGTTTAACTCAACTGTGTTCTGTGAGCAGACGTATCTCTATTAAACTGTCCACTGCAGCTGGGGATTTCAGTTGGGGGTCATTTTTTCTGAGCGCAATTGTTAAGGGTGACTTACAATACAGATGTACTCCAATACATCTATCCTTGATGCGCCATACAGTGTGTTATGCAATGCGAGACTTAGACGCGACTACACATATATAACCATTCCAGGACTTGTAGCTGCAACCGACGTCACTGAGAGCTGATTTAGTTCTTTTGTGGAAACTTAAGAACTAAAGGTGCAACAAGAAAACAAAAGTAAGTAGGACTTTGGGGCTGGTCTGAACCCGACAGCGATATTGCTCCCGGCACCTAGTCTGGGAGTTATAGCTTATTGTGGCGTGATGCATTGCGCAGCTCACTCTTATTGGCCTTGCATAGTGCAGCTCACTCATATTTGTCTTGCATAGTGCAGCTCACTCATATTAGCCTTGCACATTGCAGGTCACTCATGCTGTTCGTCAATGATGCAGCTCACTCGTATTAATCTTGTATGGTGCAGCTCACTTGTATTGGAAATTGCATGGTGCAGCTCTCTCATATTGGCCTTGCATTGCACAGCTAACTCATACTGACCTTGTAAGGGTCAGCTCACTCATATTAGCCTTGTACATCGCAGCTCACTCACTTTGGCCTTGCATGTGCAGCTCACTCATATTGGTGTTGCATGGTGCAGCTCACTTGTATTGGCCTTGCACCTCACAGCATTCAAATTGGCCTTGCAAGGGTCAGCTCACTCATATTGGTCTTCCATGGTGCAGCTCACTCGTATTGGCATTGCATGGCACAGCTCACTCATATTGGCCTTGCACAGTGTAGCTCACTCATATTTGTCTTCCATGGTGTGCAGCTTATTCATATTAAGCTTGCATGGTGCAGTTCACTCATTGTGGCCTTGCATGGCACAGCTCACTTGTATTGGCATTGTACAGAGCAGATCACTCGTATTGGCCTTGCATGGCAAAGCTCACTCATATTGGCCTTGCATCAAGCAGCTCACTCATATTGGCCTTGCAAAGCTCAGCTCTATCATACGGGCCTTGCAAAGGTCAGCTCACTCGTATTGGTCTTGCATGGTGCAGCTCACATGTATTGGTCTTGCATGGTGCGGCTCACTCATATTTACCTTGCATGGTGCGGGTCACTTGCATTGGATTTGCATGGCACAGCTATCTCATATTGGCCTTGCATAGCACAGCTCACTCGTATTGACCTTGCATGTTGCATATAACTCGTAATATCCTTGCATTGTGCAGCTCACTCATATTGGCAATGGTGCAGCTAACTCACAATGGCCTTTATACTAATGTCCAGAGTCGGACACAGAGGCTGCATGCGTGTCGGTGTCAGGAAGCGCATCACAAGATGCTGTTCTACTGACTTTTGTACCTAATGCCTTATTCAGACCTGATCGCAAGGCACATTTTGTTTGCAAATGTGCAAAACCATGTGCACCGCATGTGGGGCTGATGCAACATGTGCAGAGAGAGTTAGATTTGGGGGAGTTATGTTTCTGTGCAGGGTAAATACTGGCTGCTTTATTTCTACACTGCAATTTAGATTTCAGTTTCAACACACCCCACCCAAAATCTAACTCTTTCTGTATGTTACATCTGCCCCACCTGCAATCAGCATGGTTTGACTTCTGACCATTTGAAAAAGAAGAATGCCCTGCGATCAAGTCTCAGTTGGGTCCTTTGTCTGACATACAGTACAAATAAGGGTTGCTCAAAGGTTCTATGGTCTAGCCACCCCGTCCCCTCCCCACCATGCGCAGACCCCAACATCGGGGAGGCAGTCGAATTCCGACCCATACAAACGGTTCTGAATCTGCCCCATTATGTATAACCCACCTGTTTGAATCTTATGTGATTCACGTTCTGTGCTTCACTTTATACCCATTGGGCTTTATCTGGATTACTACTGTATGGGCCTGATTCAGTTTGGCTCACTAGGCCAAACAGCGCCTCCACCCGCCGCCTATATCCCTTCTCTAGCATGCGTGCGGATGAAATCATTCGATGGTCACTCACCATCAAATAATTTATCCTGCCTTCTGTAATAAAAGTCAGTCTGAACCGACTTTCGTTACTTTGTGTCGAAAAGGGGGCAGGTGTTGATGTCATGTGACGTCAGCCGCCTGCCCGAGCAAAGAACGCCATACCTGGGTTCCCAGGCTGGGACATTCGCAGGCTGGGTTGGGGGCCCATCAATTACTTACTGGGAGAGTGGAGGAGGAGAAGCCGCTTCTTACCGAAAGACAGAAGCGGCACTGGTGGTTCGCGGCTGACAAACACGCACTGCCAGTCAGCTGTGCACCACCAGCGCTGCTATTTCGGTATTTCGGTAATCCGAAAAAGGGACTCGTCCTCTTCCCCCCTTCCAGTAAGTAACGGCCAGGTCCCCAACCCATCCTGGCACAGCAGTAATTGCAGGGGAAAAAATTTAGAGTTATGCCACTGACTTTTCCTGGTGATTTCTGCAGGTATTAAGGGGGTTATTCTGGTTCATTCGCTCAGATGCGAATTTGCATCCTTGCGAGTCAACCAGATCCCGCCCTGCGAATGGTGGTACGCCGGCCCACCATTCGCACAGTGCGTCCACGGCATGTGAATGGATGTTTTACATAAACATCCATTCGCAGCCTGCGGGGAAACACCCGCATCATTCGATGGTCACCGCCATCAAATGATGTGGCACAGAGCAACCTTAGATCTGCGTGCAAATTCTGACGGAATGTCAGCTGCCCGCCCCCCTGCACCCGCGTCATCTGCCCATTAGCATAAGAACGCCTAACAAACACTGGGTGTTCCCATATGCTCATTTGTTGCCACCCCCCGCTCGCAAAGATGGACCGTGGCCGCGCGCACCCAGCGCAGGCACATGTGCAGAAATGTGCAAAAGCAGACAACAAACATTGTGCGAAAAAGCGCGGGTCTACGAATGGATCAGAATAAGGTCCTTAGTATTAAAAAAATGGGTTCATCCATTATAACTATGGCACTGTCTTGAACATCGTTACTGTACATTGGCCGACTTTGCGAAATGTGAGACTTTTGCGGAATAATCAGATATTTCAGAAAATCGAACCAAACACGGCTCCCATTACATCTCAGTATACAGATGGAGCCATCTTTGTTCATCTGGCCAGCGCGCCGGGTCTTTCCATTTCGGCGCACCGCTTGTCAAGATGGGGACGCATGCTTGTGCATCTCATTGCCGGGAATGGGGTGTATGAGCATCTGACGCACACACACACACATTCCATTCTCAGTGAACGGCACACCGAGACAGAAAAGACATGGCGGCAGGATGATCGACTGTTACTCCATCTGAATGTTTTTGCATACTGTACAAATTCTGTACCCTCCTCCCACCACCACCACCACCACCTCTTCCCCACTTCTCAGGTCTCTGTACAGGTTTGTAAAGCCTCATTATGTTTCTGCTGTTACCAGGCTTTTATGGGAGGGCTTGTGTGTCTTTTATGTCCCATGTAAAGATTCACAGGTGCTGTAGTGAACCTTTTGTATCTCATATTGGAGGAAGATTGCATATGGCTAGCAGCATAGGCACAGCCACGACTAGTTTTAGTTGCTGATAGAATGGCGGTGTCTGTTTTGTATAGATGAGATTTGTAAGAGGAATAAATCAGGAACAAATACTGTAGATACCACTACGGATTGTTTGAGGTAGGGGGCCCAAAATCAGTGTATTCCTTAGGGCCCCATGAGGTCTAAATGTACCCAATGAGGTCTAAATATTACTGTATACACTTCAAGGATTTTGCAAAGATGATGGAAAGATGTACCTACTGCAGGGACGTGCGGTGAGGTAAAGAGCTGAGGAGTCCCGGGCAAGTTTTGATAAGAGATGTGCAAAAAAGGTAGCCAGGTGAGGCACTGCCTCAACTGCCATAGACATTTTACTCGAGAGTTTTGACGATAAAATTTATTAGAATAATAAAAATAAGGTTTTTAAATATATTCTTTGTATTTTTTACATACTTTATCAAATCAAAACTCCGGTGTATACGTCAGTATGACAGGAAAGGCTGTACCTCACTTGCCTCACCCTACCACAGGCCACTGACCTATTGCCATTTTGATGAAAATGTAGTCTTCTTATGTCCGGTAGTTTATTTACAAGTAATTGTGTTTATTATCCACATTTATTTGCAGAGTTAATGTGACATGTGACAAGCACATGGCTCACTACTTGTTAATACCTCCTCATACTTGCCAAGATTTTTTAAGCTCAACTCGGCACTTGCGTGTGTCCAAATGTGATTAGTACCTTTTCAACAGGAGGCATGGCTCTGCGGAAATGCAGCACCCATGAACCACACCAGTGTGTTACATAGGGCATCTTACCTCCCCGACCGTAGGAAAATGCGGCCTGCGGATCAGATAGTGCCTGGGAAAAATGGGACTGTTCTGCAAAAATCAGGACTGCTGTAAGGTATGCCTCTAACCACCGCTAATTGCATGACGGTGCAGCAGAACTTGCCCTGGGCATTCTGTAGGCCTTATAGGTGTATGCCCTCGGCAAAAATGCTCCAAAGTAGTACCCAGTATCCACATCACCTCCAGAATGAATTGACAATAGGAGCCACCAAGGGGCACTAATATTTTGTGGTCTACCATGCAAGAGGGGCTAATTCTGTGCAGTGTACCATGCAAGGGGCACTATTACTGTATGGTGTACCACACAAGGGGCACTACTACTGTGTGGCATAACATGCATGGGGCACTTATGCAGTATGCTGTAAAGTGTAAGGGGGTGCTACTACTGTGTGGTGTAAAGTGGATAAGGGACACTATTTTGTCATATGAATTACAATTGTGTGGCCACACCCTTTCCCCGATAGACCACATCCAATATTGGACATCCTATGGTATGTACTTAACCTTAACATTTAGCTGGGTACGCACAAGGCAATGTGAAAATTATGCAATAGTCGTCCTGAATTCCTTTGAACTATTGAACAAATGATATAGTGCATACACACTGTGCAATCTATATATCCTGCATTGTTTGGTTGTTTAGTTATTAACGATATACAGTATATATGCAGGTAGTGTGTACACCAGGGCTGGGCAACACCGGCCCTCCAGATGTTAGTGAACTACACATCCCAGCATGCCTTGCATCAGTTTCAGCATGGCCACATAGCAAAACTAATGCAAAGCATCCTGGGATGTGTAGTTCACTAACATCTGGAGGGCCGGTTTTGCCCAGCCCTGGTGTACACGCTATACAATTTCTTCTAAATCGTTCATAATATTTTCTGAAATTATTGCAATGCAGTTAGGTGAGAAGATGCAACAAATGACCCATGGGACCACGTGATAGTGTGTACACACTGGTCGATGAAGTTGATTTGTGTACCCAGTTTTAGTAGAAGTTCATCTGTTTTGCCGCTACAAAAGCCGCACACATGGGCTGACCCCTGCAAAGTTGCTAATGAGTTAGTTTCCAATAAATTAATAGAAGTCTGCATCAAACAAAAATAGAAAATCAAAACAAGAAAACAAAACAAAAAAAAACAGAGGTTTGTTAATGAGAATCATGTTCCATGAATATAATACATAACAATAACATTGAATTTATAATTTATGGAGAAAGTAATGGTTATTACCGCCATTAAATGAAGGGACATTTTTTAAAATTAATTAGATTTATAGGGTGTTAATCTATGGCAGTTATATACTTGCTTAATTGTATGTGTGGCATGCAGTTCGTGAGCCAGGACACTAGCAAATTGCACAGGACAGATACTACAACATGTGGTGACTAATAAAAATGTACGAATGAAATAAAGTGTTCTTTTTCTTTGTAACCGCCATGGATGGTGCCAATTACTGGAATTGCAAAAATGTATCAAAAAGATTAACACGTTTTACCCTTTGAAGTCTACATATGAATTCATACCGAGTGTAATTTGATTAATTGTTTAGTCATGCATATAATGGCCTCTGCAACTTTTATTTTAAACTTGAACTTAACGAGATTAATATGCCATAGTCAACCAAAACATCAGAAAGATCTGTCCCCTATTGTGTACCAGTGAATCCATCACAAGTGACTGAACCCTACTATACCCACCATCCAGATTTGGCCGGGAGGGTACCGAAAATTGGATTCTCCTCCTGGCCCCCCAGAAGGGTGTGCTAGCTTCCCACATTTAGCGGGGCCCCCGCATCAGCTCCCAGACCCTCTCCTTCTGCCATGGCAAATACCGACATTTGCGGCTCATTGGGGAGGGGAGGGTCTAAAATGATGCAAATTGTGTAGTTTAGTACCACCCCCTAACCGAAGAGCTGCGAATCATGGCACTTACAGGAATGGGGACAGGGCTTAATGACAGCAAGCCCTGCCCCCAGCCCTGGGAAAAGCTGCAGAGAGTCACAGAGAAGACAATTAAGGTAGGCAAGTATGGACTGAAAGCTTAAATTCTGCTAAGAGCCACAAACATCTTGATTGGGTGCCTGCAATAGGATTTGCATTCTACACTGCCATACCGAGCCACGCAGCACTCTGATACCATGAGAAGGCTTGTGGCACGACCTCATACTATTGGTTAAGAAAAAAGAACTGTACAGTGCACTGTCTCAGCAGCTGTTATTGAGGGGTGTGTAAAAACACTCCAATAAGTATGTACTGTTCCTGAGGAAGGTGTGAACCTACACACCGAAACGCGTTGAGCCATACAAAGCAACATTCCGGTCCAGCTTTTTACCACCACGGCCTTGTGTACTTCACCGTCTCCGTACATCATCACATGCTGGGTCCCTTGCTAATTCACAGACTCCAGATGGACCCGACCTGGAGATTGGGTAACTATCAACCTCTTCTGGGTATTATACTGGAACTTTCAGTTGATGGGACCACAAACCACAGCCTATTCTCAGCCCCAAGCCATTTATTTACCAGCTTGAACTTATTTTTTACTGCGCCTTGACCAATATACCACCCTCCAACATCAGGTTGTGTATCCACAATTCCCCATTTCACCAACGAGCTAGACTTTTTTGCTTTCAATACTGTGCTATTTAAAAAAAAAAATGTTTACACTGTGATTTTAATCATGTATTTAATTTTTCTGCATAGTATAAAATGCCTAATATGAGAGCCCTTTATTCAGTGTTACCCAGGCCCTTATTCAGATTGGTGCGTACTTTACCGAATTCGAATGGAGCGGTCCGCACGCCACGCTGTGCGGTGGCGTGCAGACATCGTCCGTAGAAACGCCCACCGGTCCTCCGCATTCGGACGGAGTCACTCTTTAAGAACAGGGCGTGTTCACGGACGACATACAAACCATGCGTGTGCGGGGGAAACACTCAGATTCTGCATGGTCTAAAAGCGTAAGCACGGTCTGACCGCGTATGCACGGCCTTACCGCGTCAGAACGGACGGGAACCTGCCAGTACGCACCGATGCAGTGTACTTACGCACAAATCACCACCACTCATAAGAGTGAATTTCCAAATGGATCACATGACACACTTAGGCAATTATCAAACCTCTTTGAAAAGGGATTGTTTATCCTGGTCATCTATTATTTATCTAATTGATCATTAAACACTTACAACCACTTTACATTAACCCTAACATTCGCTATGCAATAAAAAATGCTATCTACCCTTTTGCAGCGTACATAAGTAAACATCAACATTTTTTCAATTTACATTATATTTATACTTATACTGTAAAATACTAAAATAACACACAGACAACTTCGTAATTAAAGGTTAACTTTTATTTACAGAACATATCAAAAACATATAACAAATTAATTTAAAAAAAAAAATCAATCGAGGAGGAGGTCGCAGAGGTCCTGCTCATGTCCAGCCATCCGCATGAGGTCCTCCCGCAACCTCATTAGGGCCCCTCGCACACCCTGGGCTGCCTCCAGGTAATCTGTGGGCATGAGAAAGGGGGTACAACATTAATTATGCTACTCAGGTACACCTTGTACAGTCAATCCTAAGTACCTACACCATGAGAAATCATACATACAAACAAATACTTAGCCAATCCTGTATCTAATGGCAGAAAATATATGATCATGATGCTGCCACCACACACAAACACACACACACATACACACACATACACACACATACATACACACATACACACACACACACACACATACACACACACACACTTGTGTGACTCATACATTTGACAATGTATATATCAAAATCACCACAACAGTTGAGGATCACTCACACTTCTCCTGGCCAAACACTCCCCAATCTACTCGAAACCTACACCCACTACAACATGCCACATTTAGCCATACATATATACCTGCATGTTACTGCTTAATAGCTAAACTGCATGATAGATAGATAGATAGATAGATAGATAGATAGATAGATAGATAACACATTAAAAGGCTACCCTAGTCACTCTACCCTATTACTTCATGATTCCTTGTCACATTGCCAGACAGGTGAAAGTGCAGCACTAATCTGCTTTCATACACCAAACCATTTCTAAGTTCAATACATCCTACATAAGTCCTTTCAAAAATACATGGCAACAACACAGGACCACTGGCTACAGGGGGGCCCAGGAGAACTGGACACTTGAGACTCCGTTAGAAATCTGGCCTGCCCATATTCCATTGATATTTTGTTTGTCTCCTATACAAAGACCCTGCTTAAATAAACACTCATCACCTACATGAGCCTCCACATTGCACGGTTGCAGCATGGCCCTATAAGGCCAAAGTGTGTCTGTTGTTTTCCATTTCTTTGGACTACTCTTTACTCTATAATAGCAAAATGTCATCATCTTTGCCACATAACTAACTGTCCCTAAGTTAGTCATGAGTCATTGCGTCTACCCCTGCCAGACACCTCCACCGGCTCTTCTTCCTCCAGACTTGGAGGCGGTGGCAGCTCCTCAAGGGGTAGGGCCTCTTGGTACACGGGGGGGGGAGGTAGATCCTGGAGGTTGGTGATTGGCTAGGGGGAGGGGTGTGTGTAGGGGTGGTGGAGGTGAGGTATTCCACCTCATGGTGGCCCTCAACCTCCTCCTCCATCTCCACCTGTCCCGCCTCCTCCTCCTCCACCTCAACCTGGCCCTCCACTTCCACCTCCAGGGCGACCTCCTGGACCTCCTGGACCTCATCTCTGGCCTCCTGGCCCTCATCTCTGGCCTCCTGGCCCTCATCTCTGGCCTCCTGGCCCTCATCTCTGGCCTCCTGGCCCTCATCTGTGGCCTCCTGGCCCTCATCTATGGCCTCCTGGCCCTCATCTGTGGCCTCCTGGCCCTCATCTGTGGCCTCCTGGCCCTCATCTGCGGCCTCCTGGCCCTCCTCCTCTCTGGCCTGTCTGGCTCTCTCCCGTGCTGTTGGTTAACCAAACAAAATGGGTTAGTGTCATTTGACATTGTAATCACTATACCAAGTACATATCCTAACCACATTATATATGTGTTAGATATCACACATATAGTATATGGCATTTCTATGTCATAAACACCCAACTGACCTCATGTAATGTTATTATTCAATAATGTGAAAATGAAAACACTCACTGGGCTAGATGCACTAAGCTTCAAAAGTGATACAATGGAGAGTGATAAACAGGCAGCCAATCAGCTCCTTCCTGTCATGCTACAGGTTGTGTTTGCAAAATGTCAGGCAGGAGCTGATTGGCTGGTTGTTTATCACTCTCCATTTTATCACTTTCTGAAGCTTGATACATCTGGCCCTTAATGTTAATGATTAAAGAATTGCAGAAAAACTTACACCGTTCAATTCGGCGTCTGAGCCGCTGTAGCAGCTCCGGCTGCCGCCTCCTTAGATCGGACCATCGCCGCTCCAGTTGGGCGACGGTCCTCAGCACATTGGTGCGGGCGAATATCCGGCGCCGGGCAGCAAGGTACGCCCGGCGCTTGTCAGCATTTGTGATGAAGGGGCCTGCAAGCCCCAGCCTCCTTTCCATCACAGCCACCAGAGATAACAGCTCTGCGGTGCTGAAGGGTTGGACTCTCTGGTAAGCTGCCATTTTAGGAGTGGCGTATGAGAAATTAGCAAGTCCTGTGATTGGTTGGTAAGGTCACTATTTGGTATTAACTTTATTATCCATATTGACATGGACATTGTGTATGCGCCCAACCATCGGCGATAACATCGCACCGCCAAGCAACGCGTGCTATAGCTTGGCATCGCTTAGCTCTACTTCGCATTACTTACTGTATGCATTTATGTGTATGCGTACATTTATGAGAAAAAACACATACACATACTAGCACTTCGCCATTACATTGGACACCTGCCTGGTTGCCTGCCTGCCTGCCTGCCTACCTCCTAGTGCTTATATATTTTGAACTAACCCCCCAAAATAAACATATATATATGTGATCATAAAAATTACATCTGGAAAAAAAATATTCACACCCACATCCCACACATACATGGTGAAAAAAGTAAGAAATTCAATGTACTCACCAGACACGGATGATAAGCTCAGCTAAAAAAATGAATACATAAATTATGTTTTCAAATCTATGGACAATACGTGCAATATTGGCCTTAAACCAATACACCTCAAACACAATACGTAGTGCTATTGCTATTGCCATTAAGAGGCCATGCTGCCTAATGTTTAATTAGGAGGACACTAAATTTAAATCATTGTCAACCTTGATGGGGATAATAGATCCGAAACATGTTTGGCCTGGACAACATTCAGAAATGTACCTGAAGTATCTCAGGGCCACAGAGTCCCGCAGCTGGTATCCACGTCTGCTTTCCGGGGAGCGGGATGGGCGCATGGGCGGGTCTTGCGGCTCAGATGGAACCTCCCACTCATCAAAGGGTATCTCACGCCGCACAGCTATGTTGTGAAAACAAACACACAGGCCCACAATCCTCAACACCATTTCAGGCGCATACTGTAAGTCACCACCAGTGCGGTGGAGCACTCTAAATTGACCCTTCAACAGGCCAATTGAGCGCTCCACGACTTGCCTGGTGGCAACATGCACCCTATTGAATGCCTCCTGTGGGCCTGGTTCAGGGGAGCTGTACGGCGTAAGTAGCCAGGGCGTACATGGGTAACCGGAGTCACCCAGAACCCACGCATCACGGCCTTCAAGCTCTTGGAGTCTTTGCCAAATCCCGGTTTGTCGGATAACATGAGAGTCATGGGCACTTCCGGGAAACTTCGAGTTGAAGGAGAGAATTTCCATGGATGGGCCACATACCAGTGAGTGGAACAATTTTCGGTTCCTATAGATCTTCTCACTTCTTGATGGAGGCACAAATGGTACATGGGTGCCATCCACAGCCCCTATCACATTAGGGAAGCCAGCAATTTGATGGAATGCCTGCTGGCTTCCGTGAAGGGTCTCTTGGGCAAAAGACATGGCCACGAAGTGCCCCTTGCGCCTAAACATGGCTGACATCACACGCCTCAGGATTCGGCTGAAAGCCGGCTGAGATATTCCAGCAAGTACTGCCACTACTTGTTGGAAGGATCCCGAGGCGCAGAAATGTGAGGCGGAATTGCTGTTGTGAGCCCATGAAGAGGTTCTAGATTACTCTCAATTAAAGAGAGTATATCTAGAATTACATGTGGGGGTAACCTGTACCTAGTAAGTACCTCATCATCGGGCATCCCAAAGAGTGTCACCCGTGTGCAGAAGATTCTAGCACGTCCTGGCCTCCTTGGCCGATGAGTGGGGTGACCCGCAAGTGCCCTTAGCCTCTCACCCATGTACTGCATCACTGCTTCAGCAAGCTACAACAAAAGGTTATTAAATAAGGATACACCTATGCAAAGATTGGTGATGCTCCAAAATTTGACACATTTGATGCAACTATACGTACTATACAGGGGCGCCCAGTGTAGTCCCACAGATCCATAGTAATCTAGAATGAAGTTACAATAATATTACCTCGCCACACACCTTCTTAAAGACAAATTTATTTAAAACATGTAACAACTAAACACAAAGTAAGTATTACAGGTGTGATCAACTGCTCAATAACTACAAAGAAACATTTCAAATAATGCTGGGACATGTAGTTCACCATTATATGGTGCCACACACGTTTAACATCTGTCAGTTAAATGGTGGGCAGGTAACATGTTTCTGTAATGCTAACAAGACTTTGCTGTACCAACAATCTGGAGCATGCGAGTGCTTACCTTAGAACCTGGCCCAATACAGCTCTGGAGACAAATGCACCTAGCAGCAAAGCACTATTTATAGGCCTAGCACATGTGTTGTGCATGACATCAGTGATCACTATTGCATGACTTCTGGGCCGGATTTGAAAATGGATTGGGTAACTTACTTTTTATGGACAATCTCAACACTAACACAGTACTACTGAACATTGACAGATAGCATTTAGGATTGCATCACGTTACAGGTGTCCATGACAACAAATCTTTAAACAGGTCACCTACATTATAGTTTGATGTTACGCCAGGTTTTGCACAAGCGAGTTACAGCTACTATGGGCGTGGCCTATGCGCCACACACACACCACGGCGTACGCTGCCGTACGTGACGCTGCCGCACGGAACGCAGGTTGAAGCTGAATTACGCCAATTACACAAATAGTATTTAAAGTTGTGCTACAAAGGCACAAAGTTGTTTCTAACATGTCTGGCTCTGAATCAGAGGAAGACCAGGTGTTGCAGAACCTCTTAGCCTGCATGGAGTCCAACACCACCTATGTCCCCCTCAACCCAGATCAGCCAGTGGGAGAAGAGCAGCCAGCTGGCCCATCTACATCAGGCCAATCGGCAGCTGGCCCATCTTCAGCATCAGCAGAATCATTGGGATCACAACAGGTGGCTTCCCAACAGAGTAGCCTGGCCAGCACTTCGAGTACAGCGACAGGTGGGCGTGGCCGAAAGAGGCCAACAGAGGAACCAAGCAGCAGGAACATGGCATTTGAAGCGCAGGAGCTTGCCATCCTGGTGCCCCGGGCACGGGATTGGATCGAGTGTCCACAGGACAAGTTGACACACACAAGGAGATGGAAGATCTGGGAGGACATAACGGCGGAGATTAATACGGTGGCTCCACAAGTTCGTGAGGCGGAGCACGTTAAGAAGAGGCAAGTTCATGTGTGTTACATTTGAGCAGTACAAGTCCAGTAATGTTTACATTAGATATTAGATGGAGTTGGTCAATGGGCGGTCACGTTGCTTGGAGCCACAGACATGTTTGCCATGTCATTTAATTGATAGTTATTGTAGGGTGAGTGTAAGTGTATCTTCTAAGGTGTTGTTTTTCAAAATTAATATAATCTAAGTTTGGTGTCAGGAGGCACATGTTGTATTATGTTGCAGATTGCAATGGGTGCTACAGCAAACATGAGAAGTGACATGTATTAATATGTACACTTTGATTGCAGGTGGCACGACTTCAAAACAAACCTCAAAAAGAAATTGACCCAGCGGTGGGAACACAGCCACACCTCTGGGGCTGGCCCCATGCCTGGAAAGATGAAGCTCACCGCCCTGGAAGAGATGGCCGAGTGCTGCATTGCAGTCGAGGAGGTCCGGGGGGTGAGCAGCATGGACAGCGAGTCCCCAGCGGAAGTCATGGCTTCTTTGCTTGAAGGTAATTATTTGCCATGCCATAAGTAGCTGGTTCTAATTTTGCATGGAATGTGTTGTAATTGTAATGTTCTCTTTCAACAGCATCCCCACCGCTTGGTCAAGAATCTCTTGAGGAGGTTGAGGAGTCTGTGCCACCTGGCCCCAGTAGCAGGCCCGTGCAGCAGCAGCAGCAGCCACTGACCGCGGCTGAATTAGCCACGTGGGGGCATGTGCTTGGCAATATTCAGCAGCAGGGAGAGTCGGCATCAGAGCGGGTGCGTAGGACCGAGGAGGTGTTGCAGGGTTTGATCAGCAGCCAGCAGACTATCGCTGAGAGCCTGCAGGCTATGACTGCCACCCAGCAATCAATTGCTGCTAGCCTGCAGGTGCTGGCTGATCAAGCCCTGCGCCAAAATGACCTCCTTCTCCGCCATAATGATCTTATGGTGGAGCTAGTTGCCAGCAATAGGGTCCTTATGTCATCCGTTTCTGGTGCATTACCACCATCAGCACTCCCTGCTGCCAGAGGGTGAAGAAGATCCACCCCCTCCCCAGCATGTGCTCCACCTGGCCCACCATCTGACCATGGCCGTGGCCGTGGCGGAAGAGCTGCTGCACGTGGCAAGGAGCCTGGCAGGGGCAAACGTGCCCGCAAATGAACTTGTGTCCGCATTAATCTCCACCCTTATGTCTTCCCAAATCTTTCATTGAGCTGTGTGTGTCAGCTTCCTGTGTCCAATTCCGTGCCGAGGGTACCCACATTTGCCCTCGCTTCGAATGTCATGTTTGGTTCCCCTGATGGCCTCTTTCGGCTAGCATTACTGTGTGCTGTACTTGAAGTGTTGGTGCTATACTTTTGTTGTGAAGCCACCTGATGTGTTCCTAATGATTCTGCTGTGGCTATGTATGTCTAGAATACATGGATTTAGTATATATTATTTAATTGTCTTCCTGCTATGCTACCTTTTATTTTGTTGCGATTTCTAATTTATTTTATAAGTTCCTTTAATAAATGTTTTTTTGTTTCCCCCAAATGTGTGGTTTAATTGATACATGTAGAAGTAACATGTGTAGTAGTATTATTAATATGATGTTGTGTCCATTATTTGCAGTGTAAAAGTGTGTGACAAGTGCAGCATATATGTGTGTGCTTAGTAATGTTCCATTTAAGCTGCAATCCAATTGAAGCAGTGACAAACGTGTAATTAACAAGTAATGAGTAAAGTAGGTGATTGTATTGTGTTCAGCTGACATTGGTTGAGGTGCGTCCGTCCTGATTAGGCGTTCCGATTGCCTAGTGCATGACCGAGTGGTGTCCGCAAAGCAATACTTGCTTATGGACACCGCACATTTCTTCCCTTTTTGTTCGCGTGCATTCGGTGTGGTGTCCGAATGCACGCCCACCAAAATAAGTGCACTCCCCCGTGTCACCCATGTTTCCGCCCAGTTTAGCCCACTTTGAAAGTACGCCCCTGTGTCATTCCGAATGACGCCTATAATACGCCCATATTTCCCGAGTGATTGCGGTGCACATTTCTGTACGGTATTAGTGAGAACGAGTACGAGACCATGCGTGGCACATGCGCATAGCGTTCCCCACGCATGCGCAGACGGCTAAAAACGCCATCCGAAAGTATACGGAAATGTACGCACCAACCAGAATAAGGCCCCCAGTGCTGTTCAGCCATCATACTATTGGTTGGTCATCGGCGGCTCTTCAGACCTGATTGCGCGGCTGCAAATTTGCAGGCCGGGCGTTTATCGATAGACTGCGCATGTGTAGGGATCGTATTCCGGCGATAAAATCCTGCTAGTGTTTTTTTAACGCTGCCCGTATGCAAGTTGATTGACAGGAAGCCCCATTTGTGGGTGGAAACCGGCAGTTCTGGGAGTGTCAGGGGAAACGCAGATGTGCCCAGAGACTTTAGGGGAAGTTGTGTGACGTCAGCTCTGGCCCCAATCCGACTGTTTCTATCGCAGCCACCGAGTAAGTCCTGGGCTACGCACAGACTGCACATACTGGAGAATTAATTTGATAATGAGTGATTGCAAATGGATTTAAAGCTAATCGCAGATCCAGCTAATTTTTGCAAGCCCTGCTAAGCAATTTGTAGGCTTGCAAAGAGTGGGATCCCACTCAGGATCGGTGGTGTATACCTGATCACAGCGATCAATTCTGAATAATGTATATTGGAAATATAAGCAAGCAAGGTGTTTGATCTAGGTAACCAGGGTAACAGCCCCTGATATTGTTAAATGTAAAGGTGGCCATACACATGCAGATTTATCTTCAGATCTGGCTGGTTGGAACAAAAACATGGTTATGGATGAGAGCAAATGACAGTTGGCCATTTGCTTGGAAATGCTGGAAAACTGACAAACTGTCACTCATCCATAACCATGTTTTTGTTCCAACCAGCCAGATCTGAAGATAAATCTTACTAGTGTATGGGCACCTTAAGGGCTACAGTATGTATGTTTGTATATTGGTGGGCGCCATTTAATGTAAAATTCTACTTTAATACTGTAGCAGCACAATAGAATCATTCAATAATTGTTACAGGAACATAGTGGATAAGCTTACCTAAATGACCTATACAAAAGAAAGCCGTTTGAAAGGTTACTTTGGTTACTGTGAACATACCTAGTTATTTAATTAGCTAATTTGATATCCAGGTTGCTTGTAGGGTGGAATACTGTAGGTGTAATGCCTTATGGAGAGTAGGTACCTTTATGTGGGATGGACCTATTTTGGAAATACTATCCTGCTCTGCAAAGCCCTGGCAGAGAGGCAAGGGTTTCCCCCCAAGCTAATAAAGATAGAGACACAGATATAAGGCAATCGTTGCAAAAATGGCCCTGATTCTGGATGACTTGGTAAAGTGCGAAGCTCGCAGCTTACCAAGTCCCAGAGGGCCTTCCCCGCCGCATTGCTGTATTGCCACCACTGCCATATCCCTTCGCAACTATGCGAGGGGATGTGTCACGAAGACACATCCCCATGGTTGTATGTATGGTTAAGCATCACCACAACATTATGTGCAAGAGGAATGTGCAATATGTGTCAGGGGCATTACTATGTGTATAATGTGTAAGGGGGCACTACTGTGGGCTTTATGTTTAAGTGGCACTACTGTGGGCATTATGTGTAAGCGACATTACTCTGTGCATTGGTTAAGCGGCACTTCTCTGAATATTATGTATAAGTGGAATGTGTATTATGTGTCGGGCATTACTGTGTGTATTAAGTGTAAAGGGCACTAATGTTGGCCTTATGTGTAAGGGGTATTACTATGGGTAATATGCAGCGGTGGCTCGTACCTTATTGGGGGAGGGGGGCTGCCTCTGGCCGCAGCGGGGGTGCCGCGATTCAGGCACCCCCTCCCCCTGTTGCTGCTGCCTCCTCTCCCGTCCCGGTCTCGGCGCCTGTGCTGTGATGAGTGACAGGCGCCTGGACTGGCGCATGCGCAGTACAGCCAACTTCTATGGGCTGCTTGGACAACAGCCCATAGAAGCAATCTTGGTCCTGGCGCCTGTACAATGTAAGTTATAGGCACCGGGACCAACGCATGCGCAGTACCTATATTTGTACTGCGCATGCGCATCTGCCGTTTTTTGCACGGCAGCCCGCACAAAGGTGTCCCAGGGGGGAGGGAACACCTCCCAATGGGACTGCCTTTGTGACTGGCAGGTCGGATTTCCAATAGGAAGTCACTGCCAGTAACAGTGAAGCCAGTGCTGTCTCACAGACTGCATCTGGCTTCACACAGTTTTTTGGAGGCAGAATGGTTCCAGCTCCATCCACTCACCTCCGTCCGCAGAGCGGTGGGAAACTTTCCTGTTATTTTTTTTCATGTGTGGTATAGGTCATAAGTGTAAAGCTTGCAGGAGGGTGCCGAACACTCTACTTTAAATACTGCTGCCCACCAATATATATTAATAATAGGCAGTAACTTAAACATTGCTGGCGCAGAACATCAGTGTATATGATACTGTCGCCACTGACCACCAATGTATATTTATTTATGACGGTAATGTATAAGTAGATAAGGCACACTTTTTCTTCAAACTAATTGGTTTTGACAGGTCCACGCCCCTTTTATACAGGTTGTCCACGCCCCCTTATATTTAGTTTGATATTAAACGTGATAGCGTGTGATAGCTCGTATCACGTTTGATATCAAAGTGGTATAAATAATATTAACCCCGTATTAAAATATAATTGGTTTGATACTGTAACTTCATACACTGATATTGGTTATGTGAAATAACACATATATAAAGTACGCTTAATGTTATCTTAATCAGCTGGTAGAATTTCTAAACATAATGCTAAAAAAGTTAAGAATTTCTAAACATAATGCTAAAAAAGTTGTTAGAAAAATATGGTATACAACAGATATATAATTCGTAGAAATGTAGATCTTGTTTTATATCAAATTTGATTTGTGTAGGATGTCGCGCAACGACGATCATCAAAACAGCCGGCTGAAAGCCAGGTATTATAACGTATTAAAGCCGGGGAGTCGGATTTGATAAACATTATAAAGCTTTGAAAAATAAATTTAAAAGGGCAATGTGATTTGGTATAGCTCATAGATCTTTCACAGTGAATAATACAGGCAGTTCACTACCAACTATAATAACACATACCTTAGAACGAGCCAAAAGCGCTACAACGATGTGGCTGACCAAACGTGTATCAAAAATAAATAAAATAAAAATAAAAAGTTATATCCCAACACGATAACTTCCACAGCGTCTAAGGTCCTTCTTGCTTTTAAAATAAATGAAATATCCGCGTACATAACAAAGAGGTCTGGGTATACATATGTTATGCATTTAAAGATACAGAGCCATTCAGTCTGGGGCCTGACATGTTGTAGGCATTTAAATTTAAAGACACACAGCGTGAGAAGTATAGTGTTACTTTTAGAAAGACATCAGATATGACGGATGATTGTAATTTTCAAAAGTAATTTTAAACACCGGATTCCATAGTCTTTGAAGACGTTGACATTTACGTATGACGCAATTAGCGTAGACAGCACAGCAGGGCTGGTAACAATTATATTCATTAGAAAGCACATACCTCTGAAAAAAACATTTTCACACGGCTAACCGTTTAATTAGGTTAGACAGAACAAAGAAAGGCCATGAAATCTTTGCAACAGAGCATGAGTGGCATCTAGTGGCCATGTATTGCAGTTGCAATCAAGTTCCAGACGGAGCTAGAGACTACAGAATTAACTTATATATATATATATATAGCTATATACAGAATTAACTTATATATATATATATAGCTATATACAGTATATATATATATATGTGTGTGTGTAATGTGATGGTATCATTATATTATGTGATGAATAAAATATGGTTAATATGCTATATTAATTTAAATCAAAAATATATTTTAGAAATAAAAAAAAAAAAATAATAATGTCTACCACAACCACGTCACTAATATTCAATATACAATCACAGCTGTGCCGTCAACGTAGTATATATTTTAAATTAAAAATTGAAGGATGCTGTTGATGGTGTGCCATATCTGTCATATATTAATAATAAGAATAAGGGTTTTTATACAATGATAATTTGGTGTCATTTTATCAAGCAATATATCCTGAAAACAGCTGTGTTTCGGGTAATATGCTATATATTTGTTATGCCAGTCTTTAACTTTGGAACACAACTCATGAATATTCAAATGAGACAAATGCAACACAGATGTGTTAACTGACTGAAACGTATAAATATGTTCTCCATGGGACCAGACAACTACCAGGCATCTGCCACACATTGAGGTTGAAGGTCTTCACACACACACACTATTCAAGACAGAGAACTTGAAGTTTTGACTTGAAGTTTTGTTCCAGAACAGTGGGTAAGTCTAATTTAATTTTCTAAATAAATAAATATATATATATATATATATATATATATATATATATACACAATATTTCTAAATAGCATAGTTTTAATATTTTATAATATACATAGCAAAATGTATTATTTAGCGGCATTGTGGGAGTGTTTAGTACGCTTTTAAACAATCTTAAAATATACTTTGGTGCTGTATGCTAGTTATTAAGGGGGGCCTAGGCTGTATAGAGACTTACGCTGGTTTAGTATGTTGTGGAATTACAAACCCCGGCATGGCTGGCCTCAATTTTGTTATTAGGAGTTGTTAATACAAAGGCAATGCATGCGGGTGTTTGTAGTTGATAACCGGCCATTTGTATGTGTAGTTCTGTGATTAGTGTGTTGTATATAGCGATTTAAAATGTATTATTTAGCGGCATGGTGGGAGTGTTTAGTACTCTTTTAAACAATCTTAAAATATAGTTTGGTGCTGTATGCTAGTTATTAAGGGGGGTGGGGGGGCCTAGGCTGTATAGAGACTTACGCTGGTTTAGTATGTTGTGGAATTACAAACCCCGGCATGGCTGGCCTCAATTTTGTTATTAGGAGTTGTTAATACAATGGCAATGCATGCGGGGTGTTTGTAGTTGATAACCGGCCATTTGTATGTGTAGTTCTGTGATTAGTGTGTTGTATATAGCGATTTAAAATGTATTATTTAGCGGCATGGTGGGAGTGTTTAGTACGCTTTTAAACAATCTTAAAATATAGTTTGGTGCTGTATGCTAGTTATTAAGGGCGGCCTAGGCTGTATAGAGACTTACGCTGGTTTAGTATGTTGTGGAATTACAAAACCCGGCATGACTGGCCTCAATTTTGTTATTAGGAGTTGTTAATACAATGGCAATGCATGCGGGTGTTTGTAGTTGATAACCGGCCATTTGTATGTGTAGTTCTGTGATTAGTGTGTTGTATATAGCGATTTAAAATGTATTATTTAGCGGCATGGTGGGAGTGTTTAGTACGCTTTTAAACAACCTTAAAATATAGTTTGCTGCTGCATTCATTGCATTGTAATGTATTTGGAGTACACGCTGGCATACTGGCGGCTTGTGGTTAATCATTTATTTAGGAAGTGGTTAGTGTATTGTGGGCTGTACATTATACATATTGCTTTTAAAAACACTTTAAACAATCTTAAAATATAGTTTGCTGCTGCATTCATTGTATTGTAATGTATTTGGAGTACACGCTGGCATACTGGCGGCTTGTGGTTAATCATTTATTTAGGAAGTGGTTAGTGTATTGTGGGCTGTACATTATACATATTGCTTTTAAAAACACTTTAAACAATCTTAAAATATAGTTTGCTGCTGCATTCATTGTATTGTAATGTATTGTGTGTGCATGCTGGCATACTGGCGGCTTGTGATGTGCGGTCTGCTGACCACGCATGGATATGATGGGGTGCGGCAGTAGCTTTGTCGGATCACCTGTAATTAATTTTTATTGGGTGAACTATAGAATACAATGTCAGGAGGTATTCATAGATCAGGTTTTTGTGAGAGCGTTAATAGTTTTATGTGATTTTGTGCACGCAAATTTCGTTATGGAAACTTATCGTGTTATCTTTTATTATCAACAGTGCCATCTAGTGGTTGTTGCAGAAAACACCTTTGAACTTAAGCTATCAACAAAACGCCAACATGCAGGTGTGTATATGATATTTACAATAGTTTAACAATAGCTTATTGTATTGTTATTTCAACTTATTATTATTATTTATTACAGAGAAAGGAATACAAAACCATTAATGCAAATAAAATAAGTCTCAGAGACTTTCAAGATTTACCCAGCTTTCAACAGCCGTCAAATGAGCAGACAAATACGTGTAAGTTTACAGATCAAAGACACATTGTTGTTGGTGGTTATAAATGTTACTCTGTTGGTGTTAATTATCAAGCGCCCTATTGGTATTAATGTTACACGTGTTGATTGTATTTTTCGTTCTACAAAATTGTTGTGTTAATTTTTATTTAATTTTTTATGTATATATTATTTTTTATTAAATTGTTAATCCCATAAATCAGTTTCAGATGTCACAAATGACGCATCTGAAGTTGGATCATATGGTTCGGATTTCACAGTCGGGCCGGATCTGACGACATTCGAAAACCCATACGCAGCATACTCTGATTTGTCCGAATCACAAAAATGTAGGTGATCATAAGCCGTCAAAAAAAAATGTGATGTATGTTAAAAAAATGTGATATATTATTATTTCCAAAAATATGTCTCTCTCTCTCTCTCTCTCTCTCTCTCTCTCTCTCTCTCACGCTATCTCGCGCGAACTCTCACGTTCTCACTCATATATATATATATATATATATATCCTGTTATATTCATTTTTATACAGCCTGTGATATTAATGTGTTATTTGTTCTCTGTTAGTATCGCCGATTATGTCGAAATCTGATGCAGAACACATAATGGATGATCTCTGGAATTTACCATCGGCAAAACACTATAAACAGCTATACCAGACCCCGGCTATACAAGGTGAATTTTGACGATTGGCTGGTGATGTTTTTATAATGTGTTTTTGTGTTAAATGTTGCATAACGCCGCAAAATCATGAATAGTGTCCACAGGAGTTGTTGTTATCATGACTTAAATGACAGTTTTTTTTTTTTTTTTTTCTCAAGTCAGCGAATGTATCGTTAATTGATAATATATGTATTACAGATGACATAGCTAGCCGGTATGAACCTACGGTACCTAGGGACGATACTTGTGAAGCGGGACCATCCGGATACAGAGAACCGACATCGGGTGCTGAATCAAACGCCAAACAACACAACAGCGCTTTGGCTAAAGGCGCAAAAAGAGCCCAGATCAGCGATCAAGCTTTCTGGTCATTGTTTAAAGGAACCATGCCGGCGCAAACCTTTGACAAATACCCGGGTATGTTTATTTATTTGGTTTCTTATATAGCACAACATTTACCATTGTTCTTTACAAATGGAAACCACAGGTATTAAACAGCCTGTGTAGACGTAAGCCGACAACGAAGGTGGGGGGGGGGGGGGTGGGGTGATCCTGAAGGTGTTATAAAGCGACTGTCTTTGTGGCCGCGTATGTGTAACTAAAACGGTGTGATTTTTATTACAGTAGGAACCACGCCGATGGAAAGATCTGGCAAATATTCAGGTGTGTAATGTAATGTTTATTTATTTAGTTTCTTATATAGGACCGCGTTCATCATTGTTCTTTACAAATGGCAACCACAGGTGTTAAACAGACTGTGTAGATGCAAACCGACATGGATGGGGTGGGTGTTTTGGGAGGCGGGTCTGAAGGTTTTATAAAGCGGTTGTCTTAGCGTCCGCGAATGTGTAACTAAAACGTTGTTATTTTTTATTTACAGCGGATCCGCGACGATTCGCAAAAATGATAGCCGCGGCCGGGGTTGCTCAACCACTCAATGCTGAAATGGATGGGGGTGAATCAGCTAAAACGGCGATCGACCCACAACGTCAAGAAAATGTATCAAGGGCCGAGATCATGGCAACCGAGCGCGACGATTTCAAGCCAAGCAAGCGGAGAATTTCAAAAAGTCGATCCGGTCAAGAAAACAAGGCCGATTTATCAGACCTTAAAAGAAGATTGAAATATTCGGAAGGTAGACCCGTGAGAAAAAGAATTGCATTACAAACAGTGCCAACCGTGAGTAATGTGGATTACCCGCACGCATTTACAACACCTGCAACACCTACTGAATCCGACATTGACATTGCCGGTAATACAAAGACTGTGAAGACTCGTAAAACTTTACGACTGTCAAGAGAGAGATACACGCCGCTGACGGATGATGATGTCATCGTGATTTCAGACACGCAGGATCATCATACTGCAGAAACGCAAAGCGTGGTCAGTAACACACCTGCAGCTACATTATCCGCTAATGATGAGGACTTAAATGGGCAAACATTTTTTATCACCCCTAGTGAAGAGTCAGTCTCAGATACACCACAGAATGATGATGAGACTGTAACATCTGTAGCCGGAATCCCTGATAAAGTAATGGGTGATGATTACACAAAACTACCCAGTGTTTTTACCACGGTCGGCGAGGCATCCGCATCGGGCGGTGCGGATGCCCCGCCGACCGTGGTATCGACAGACATAGTTGCTGGGGTTCAGAATGTGGAACAATTAGGACAAGATGCGGAAATACAATACTACGCGGTCATGGGGAGGATGCGTGAGCATATAGGGTACATGCGTAGAAATGTCAATACCATGTTGAACCGTATAAAAGATGAGCTTTATGGTTCAAAAAAGAAGCCAGAGATCATTAAAGAACTTGTAGAAATGTACATGAATGTAACATCAAACCATATAGCAGAGACCGTGAGGACTAGGGATTTTATTAAAGCGAACATGTATCATTTTGCAGAGATAATTGAAACGGATCCGTGACTAGGCATGGTGGGTTATGGATTGAAACGTAATTTACATGTGTGTAAAAAAGTCCCAAGAATTAAAGCAAATGTACCGTGCAAAATCTCACACTTATTTCGCCGTTCAAAAATAAAACAGGCTTTAAAATGCATATACAGGCTGAGAAAGCGTAAACAACACAGGGGGCGATGCACAACCCCAACCCCAGGTGCACAGGCTGACAAATCACCGGACCAACCATTACCGGGTGACGCTGCGTCACCTGACAATGTTGAACACCCCGCAACGCCCATGCATAATGACATAGATGGGGGTGCGCCACCCGGTAATGGTGAAGGTCGGCGAGATGTGTACTTAGAAGCTGTTAACAGGTATGAGCGACACCATCCTAATTTCAGAGCTATTGAGTATCATAATCATTTTCAATTTGTTAATTTGGAAAGAGTTACATCATTTGCAGAGGGTGTTGAAGCCGTACACAACGCTATACAGGTTATGATTGATGAATTCATGGTTGGTGTTGACCCTAATGATCGTGTACAGTTAAGATTGGAGGGGGGTGGTTTACACAACGCCATCTACTCACACCGAAAGCCGCAAGAATCATTAGACGCTGTCAGTTTCTTGAATCAAATTACAAACACTCTTCAAAGTAACGCTGAATTCTTATTAGGCACGGGTTTAAGGTTTGTGATCACTGTTTTTAGAAATAGAGCGGGTGGGGCCCTAACTGGTCGCGGCCTTAGACGCATTCCATACAGCTTAATTATAGAAAGGCGCAGAAGACACCTGTATGATTTCAACAATACGCACAATTATTTGTGCTTTGCGGCATCGATCTGCAAACTTCTGGATAAAGGTAATGCCACAGACGCTGAAATACACGATCGGGCGCTTCAAATTCATAAGGATTTGAACCTACCGATCGATAAAGCAGTCAGCTTTAGCGACGTTGTTGTTTTTGAAAAACACTTAAAAACAAAAATTACAATATTATATCATAATAATCGTTCTTGGCATTACTATTCTTCAGAATCGCGCTACGGTGATACCCTGTATGTATTATATCACGATTCACACTATTATGGCCTGATTAATATCTGCGCATTTCTCGGATCGAGATATTTCTGTTCCTTATGTAATCGAACTTATGAGCGCAAAAATAGCCACGATTGTCTTTTCTTTTGTAAGGCTTGTCACAGACAAGCGTGCGCTGATGATGGGGCTTCCGCATTAAGATGTTCGGTTTGTAGGGTGTTTTGCAGATCGCGTGAATGTTTAGAGGAGCACAAATCCTTAGCTTTAGATCGCAAAATATCCTGTCTTGAACATGTTTATTGCGACAGGTGTTGTCTCTACCGTCGCAGGTCTCATGAGTGTCAGGGGCTAAAGTGTTCTACTTGCAAGGCATATGTTGATGGGTTTGCGGATCATTTGTGTTACATACAGCCCATCAAAGCGGAAGAACCCACCACCAAATACATCTTTTTTGATTTCGAATGCATGCAGGAGACAGGTATACATATACCAAACTACTGTTACGCTCTCACATTAATGGGTGAGAAATCCTGGGAGTTTAAGGGCAAAGCTTGTATCGATGATTTTGTAAAGACGTTCATGAAACCAAAATTTGCGCATTACACATTCATAGCCCATAACGCTGGGCGGTATGATTCGTATTTTGTATTGAACAAGATCATCAAAGAACGGTATACAGTATCCCTCATCTCTAATGGCGGAAACATAATGTGTATCACAATAAAAGATCTGAAGATTAGGTTTATAGACTCTCTCAATTTTCTCCCCATGAAATTGAGCAGATTTCCAAAGGCCATGGGATTTGATGGCGTTAAAGGTCATTTCCCGCATTTTTTTAACACAGCCGATAACCAAAATTACATAGGGGTCATGCCCTCAATAGAATATTTTGGCCTACAACACATGATGCCTGAGGAGGCCGCTGATGTTACAGAGTGGTACGAAAAAAACAAACACAAGGCGTTTAATTTTCAAAAAGAATTAATACGATATTGTAAAGAGGATGTCAGAATATTGCAAAAAGGGTGCGCAGCTTTCAGATCAGCCGTTATAGCCATGACAGAACAGGAGTTTGTAATAGCGGCAGAGAAAAAAGATGTAGCCGTTAAACGTCACGTTGATCCATTCCAACTGACGACTTTAGCGTCGGTTTGTATGGCTATGTATCGTTGTAAATATTTACAGGCAAACACATTGGCTCTTGTACCGGGTGATAACTATCACAAGACCCAGAAGCGTTACTCAACACCAGCCATACAGTGGTTAATGTACATAGAACACAAAGAAGGTGTGAGTATAAGACACGCTTTACAAGGTGGTGAGAAGAAAGTCGGTAGATACAGTCTGGATGGTTACGCCGTGATTAACGGCGTGCCAACAGCTTTTGAATTCCAGGGGTGTTTTTATCACGGTTGTGACAACTGTTACAAAACCGATGATGAAAACAATCTGACTAAAACAACCTACGGTCAACTGCGGCACAAGACACAGTTAAGGATACAATACCTTAAACGGTGTGGATTTCAGATAAGGGAGATGTGGGGTTGTGAGTGGAAGAAAATGAGGGAGACTGATGAGGAGCTTCAGGTTTTTCTGAAAGGTTTGGAAATCCCTGACCCCTTGGATCCTCGTGATGGTCTTTATGGCGGCCGCACTAACGCCATAAAACTTTATCACAAGACAGAGTGCGATGAAAAAATACACTATTTTGACTTTACTAGCCTATACCCATTTGTCAACAAGACCAAAACATATCCTATACGTCACCCACGCATCATTTATAAGGACTTTGATGATGTCACAAAGTATTTTGGTTTTGTTAAATTAAAAATTAATCCTCCGCGAGGCCTTTTCTTTCCAGTTTTACCGGTTAAAATGAATGGTAAGTTAATGTTTCCGCTGTGCCGCACATGCGCCGAATCTGGACAGTGTGAGCCGTGTGTTCATGACTCAGAAAACCGCGCCCTAACCGGTACATGGTGCACAGTGGAGATAAATCTTGCTATAGAAAAGGGGTACAAAGTGTGTAAAATCTATGAGGTGTGGCATTTTGATGAGAGATCTGATGATCTGTTTTCAGGTTACATTAAAACACACCTCAGAGATAAACAGGAGGCTTCTGGTTACCCCGATTGGTGTACAGACTCTGTGAAACAACAAGAGTACATAGACGCGTATCAAAAAAATGAGGGCATAGCTTTAAGACACGAACACATAAATGTCAACCCCGCCAAAAGACAAATTTCTAAATTGTTTTTAAACTCATTATGGGGTAAATTTGGTCAACGTAGCAACATGCCCAATACTTGTCTAGTGACAGATCCTGATAAGCTTTTTGAATATGCCTTTCAACCACACTATGAGGTGTCTGCTTTAGACTTCATAGACTCAGAAACTGTTATGGTCAACTGGAAATACGCCAAAGACCATTATACCAGGTCTTCAACAACAAATATATTTATAGCAGCATTTACCACAGCGCACGCCCGCGTCGAGTTGTACAACCTATTGGATAGATTACAAGATAGATGTCTGTATCACGATACAGATTCTGTAATTTTTGTCAGCAGGCCCGGTGACTGGAATCCGCCATTAGGCGATTATCTAGGGGAGTTGACCAGCGAACTACCATCTGGTACGCATATAACAGAGTTTGTTTCAGCCGGCCCCAAGTCATACGGCTATAGACTAAGCAATGGCAAGACGAGCCTCAAGGTCAAAGGTATAACGTTGAATGTTTGTAATGAGCAGCACGTTAACTTTGACAGTCTGAAAGAACTGGTCTTAGATTATCCTTTAAACCCCAAAGGCGAGGATCAGAAAAAAATTGTGACCAGGCAGCCCGGTATAGTACGTGTGAAAAAGTACTGGCAGATTGAAACCCGTATGCTGCAGAAAACGCAAAAGTGCGTTTACACTAAACGTAACCTCACGGATAATTTTACAACCCTACCATTTGGTTATTAAGATGGATATCCGTTTTCAACACCCCTTCTCCTGTATTTTAGCCGGACCCTCCAATTCGGGGAAAAGTTATTTTGTGAAAACACTAATACAACACGCATCCACACATATGACGCATGTACCTGATAATATTGTTTGGTTTTACACCTGTTGGCAACCGATATATGACCAACTTCTGTGTGCTCACCCTGGTATGCGTTTTATAGAGGGTTTGCCCGAGTCATTTAGCGACGACCAGCTTTTTCCCCCTGATAAGATTAATTTAACGGTGATAGATGACTTGATGGATGCAGCGAGTAATAATTCTGAGGTTGAGAAAGCGTTCACAAAGTATGTGCACCATCGTAATCTCAGTGTCATGTACCTTGTGCAAAACATATTTTGTCAAGGTAGAAAGAGCAGGACTATACATTTAAACACAAAATATATGGTCCTGTTTAAAAACCCCAGGGATAAAATGCAGGTTAGCATTCTGGCTAGACAAATGTACCCATCAAAATATCGTTTTTTTCTTGAAGCCTATGAGTCCGCTACGGAGCCTCCATACGGTTATTTACTGGTTGATTTAAGAAACAATGCCCTTGATGATTATCGTTTACGAAGCGGTTTATTTCCCCCCGACACACCAGTAGCTTATGTTGTTAAGAAGCGGGGTTCTAAATAGCTATAACCGCGCATCCTATAGTCATTCATTACCGCTTCTAACAGCTGTGAACATGTCGACCAGGATAAGGCGTAATTGGGCCCTTTTAAAAACCCTCATTAAAGCCAAACCGGCCCAAAGAAACGCTATATTATCCAACGCTTCAAACGATTTGGTGACAGCCATATGTGAGATTGCTCTCAATACGCTTAAAGGTAAAATACCCCTGTCACAGCGCCAGTTGAACTACCTTAAAAAGAAGAGGTCCCTTATAAAATCGCTTTGTAATAAGAAATGCGCCATTGGGAAAAAGAAGAGGTTGGTGAAACAGTCGGGTGGGTTTATCGGATCGTTGCTAGGATTTGCCATTCCATTAATTACCGGACTACTTTCTAATCGGTGATGGAATACGCTGAGAAAATGTATCTGGTCCCCCAGCAACAGATAGACCGTTTAAACAACAAACCAAACAACGATGATATACGCAAAACAGCCACGCAAGGCCTAGATGCTGAGATCATAAGTATACTACATAATAATGCTTTATCAGAGTATGAAAAGGCAAAACGCTACACAGCTGTGTTACAGAGATACCTGGTGTTGAGTAAACAAACTGATAGAGAAATGTCAACTTTAACGCTTTTATCACCCGGTGCAAATGCTGTTGAGGATACAACTAACCCTACACAAGACGACGCTACCGACGCTGTTTACCACGATGTCTTGAACAGTGTTAATGCGCGGTATAAAAAGAACTGTGAAATACTAATGAGTAAAATGGTTCGCTCTAAAGACATTGCGAATTGGGACCGCAAGGGTGTGTTTATGTATAAAGGCGTCACAGTGCCAGGATCCAATGTGTTAGACTTGATAAGGGGTATCACGCAAAATCACAGCGTGACGAGTCATAAAATGCCTAACGGCTGGATTGAATTTATGCGCGCTATGGCTGAGTTGAATATCCCGTCCACTGTAGTTGGTAATGCATCAAACAGATTACAGTTAGATCGCTTAAAAGCTGAAATCTACGATGATGAAATTGGCAATGTAAATATAGCCTCCCCAATACACAACATTAAAAAAAGTCGTATAAATGTTTTAAATTCCCCCGGGTTAACAACGCCCCACGGATACTTACTACCGAGGAAAAGATCCGTAAATCTGTTTCAGGATTCGCAGTGGTTGAACCTTTAACATATAACTAATTTATAATGTTTTTATACGATGTATTTTTGTGCGTTTAATTTGTACGATGACGTTTAATTTGTAATGTATCATGTATTTAGTGTATTGTTTTAACTGTAAAGTTTATCGTGTTATTCGTGATTATTTTGCTGTAAATACATATTGTCTGTACCAATAAAATATGGTTATGATTTATAAAATGCTGTTTTGTTCTTTGATTCTAACCAGTTTGTCTGCAAAAATATGCAATCACACGATATAAAGTTCAATAAGCAAGATTTTTTAATAGAAAGTAACCATAAGCAATGTACATGCAGCATTTCAATCACAACATTAGTTACAAGTTACACAAACAATTTTGTATTACACATTATTTTTATCAAACACATGTTGGTTACTGGTGACACAGGACTGTATACAGTTACCCGTATATCGACTCAAACAATGACTTCTAGGGAGACGTCTTACAAAGTTTGATACATAGCGATCATTACGTTTTGTATCAAAACTAAAACGGACCAACACATCTGTATATTTGTAATTTTTACACATGAAAAATATAAAGTATATACAATATTGCCCACAAACGGTACTGTTAAAACCTTGCAACTGCTTATTTTGGTGGTAAATTCTTTTTGAATTTGAGTTTAAAAAATTTATTATGGCCTTTGGGAATAGGGGATTGTCAGGTTCTAAACCGTAAGAGTCCAAAAAGTAACACTCGCGCTGGTTGTTAAAATAAACGGCCAACCAATGCTCCCCCGGTTGGGCGCTGGTGTGTGTGTTGATTACAAACGCGCAGGGGTATTGCGATAGTTTACCGCTCGGAAGCATATCACATGGGTAGGTCCCTTTAAAAAACAGGCGCGTCACCGGATTAGCGTACAGTATACAATTTATCTGTAATGTGTTCATATCGCTGATGGGGTGATGAATATTGGTAAATATACGATAAATATAAAAATTATTTATTTCATTTATAGATAATCATACAGCACATCGCGCCGCTGGTTGATCTCGATGATATTATCAAATAATGCGTATATTATTATGTTGACTGTCCGGTCTAGTGCTCCTGCAAACCGGAATTCAGCTCGTAGATTTCCGGTTCTGATTAGAGACAGATGCTCCGCGCATTCCTGTTCAGGCGACAGATCAAAAGCAAATAGTGTGTAGCCGTTGAGGTACTCTTCACGGTCAATTAGTATACCCGAATCTGATTTCTGCTTATTTGTGATCTGAATGAGCGACATATACTCGCGAACCGCGTTACCGTGTTCAAAGTCTGGTTGAAATGGTTTGGCCGGATGCGGTGTTCCATCCAGGTATAGGGATGCGAAGTTTACATTTTTATGTTCAAACCGTAGAGGGTTTTTGTCATAGGCTCCTGAAAACGCTTCATTATCTACAAAAGCGGCTATAACGGTTTTTGGCACCTGTCCTAAAAACAGATTTTCTAAATTAAATACGCGACTCCCCGTCGGTATGCTATAGATCTTCATGCCCACTCTATCGATCGCATATTTGGCGTTGGTGGTCAGTAAGGCCTGGGCGTGTCCAATCCGGACTGCGGGTGAGACCTGAACCCTTTTCACAAACAGGGACGCTGCAACAATCTGAATTTTAAAGGGCTCCGCTTCAGCAGACATTAAGCAGAAAGCATCTTTGTTTCTGATGAGTTTTATCTTCAAGTCCACGGCGTTCAATATTAGTTTATGTTGATGAAAAAGGTCACAGTGTAGCGGCCCCAATAATTCAACCGTTCGACTTTGTGCCGTTGTTCTTGCCCTTTTTATAAACCCTGTGTTTACGCCATCCAGGGTTCTTGTGTTGTGTTCTCCAGCCACATCTTTGTAGAATAATCCAGTTGTGTGTTTTGTGGATAACGCATCTGAGCTATAATTCAGTATGGTCTCTATGTAGGCCCTATAAGCGTAAAGATTATTGGACTGTGATATGAGCCTATCGCCCAAAGTGACATCAACCTGGCTAAATAAAGTTGCTATGGGGTAATTAATAAGAGCGACCTTGGCGTCTTGAGGTATAGCAGTGTTATCAGGCCGTACGATCTTGCAGGTCACGTACAGCAACGTGTTGTTCAGATCGTAGTAGTGTTCCCCGCTGGCCGCTATGTAGAATTCAAGCGGCGCGGTCTCGGATAATGCCGCCAAAGGTTGAACTTCGACGTAGAGGCTTTTCTCTACGCTGGTCTGCGTCGGTGGTACGTCAAAAAGGTCAAGTTCAGATTTTGCGCATTCCATGGATTCATTGTGTATGAAAGACATGCTTAAAAAATATCACCGACCCTTCGCTTCGGTTTCCTTTTTTTAATTAAGCCGCGTCTGCTCCGTTTTTTGTTTAAAAGGGGTCTGCACCATGTCGGAAGTCGTATTGCCCGCTTCCGTTTATTTTTAGCCGCCCCTTTCCTGGCATAGATTAAACCTGATCCATCTTGCTTCGCTTGATTTGCGTCGTGTATTTTGCTCACAACCGCCGCTGTGGCTTGTCCGATGACGTCTTTCGCGATGTTGCGTGCTGCATTCTTCACGTGGGGCTTTGCTATCGCCAGCCCTCTTCGGAAAAGCGGTACCGCTTTTCTGAACAGGCTTCGAAAAATTCCACCTAAACCGCACCCGTACATATACGCGCTGCCGTGAAAACCGGGTAATCCATTACCGGCCTGTGTTTTATAATATTGCGCGTAGAGCCCCGGGTCACCATAATTTTTAACGGCCACCATTGTCTTTAATAAAATTCGGATTTGCGTCGTCTGAAATGTAGTTTCACGTTCGCTTTCCCAAACTTGAATGACATGTTTTCGTTCTGATCATTCTTTATCTCTATGGCTATAGTGTCAAAATGCGTCTTGCACAACGGAACATAATCGGGCTTCTCATACCGTATAGTGACCATCTCGTTGTTACGGCCCTTTATTTCAACGGTGCGCAACAACGGAACATAACTATCACCGACCCTCTGATGTTCGATAATATCTGTGTACACGAAGAGCGTATATTGCCCGCCGTTGATGTCGGCGCACGGTTTTAAAAACTTAGTTTTCGGGTATAACCCCAGTATTCTCGACAATTTAGGACCGGCTGTGATGTTGTACATCGCCTTGTTGTCGATGATTATCTCTCGTTCAAGCGGATCGTACAATAGTTTTAAACCATCCAGTTTATGTCGGTCAATTTCAGCATTGAAAGAAAACAGTAACGCCCCGATGGTTTCATAAAACCCCGGTTTAACGCAAACCCTCGTTGCTGTACCGCTCGTCCCATCCCACTTTGTTATTTTCAACACACAATCACGCACATCGATTGTATTCCAGGTGTGTGGGTATTGTATTTCTGTAAGAGCTACTTCCCAATCTCCACTTAAGTCTATAGGCCTTGCTAACTTTGTGGTATAGTCAGAAATCTTATTTTGTGGAAATGTATCGGCTGAGGCGTTACTCGGCAATGTTATGTAGAAGGGTTTGTCATCCATCTTCCTCTTTGTTTATATATCTTTTATCTCCGATGCAGCGACCCAACTGTTAAATTTTGTGGGGTATCCACGCCACTTGACTAATACGTGTTTCCTCCCTCTAACCGTCTTATTTTTTAAAATCTTCTCCACTTTGTAAACCCTATTATAGTTTTTCGGTATACTTTGAAGTTCTTCGGGGTAAAAACTCCCCGTTATAGCCTCCCCGTAGAGATCCTCCAACGTGTAAAGCGGCTTAAGTCCTTTAGTGTTCACGCCGCGTATTACAAATATTTCCTCAGAAAAACTCTGTTCGTAACCTTTCTGAAATATATCCTTATATTTTGAGATACGAACGTGGTCCCCGACCGCTAAACAAGCCTTTGTTTTCTTACTTCTAAAGTAATCGCCATATATCGTCTTGAAGACATCCAGCGCATTAGAGCCATCCACCTCATTCGGCGCCCGCTTAATCGTTCTATGGTATGTGTTATTATAACTGGTAATGAACGCTTGTAAAACGTCTATATATCGGTATGTATTATTCGCCGTGAAATATCGCCACATTCGTGTTTTTAAAGTCCTATTGAAGCGTTCTATAACGGCTGCTTTCACATCATTATTGGTTGTGAAATGTTGTATACCGTATTTTTCTAACAACTTTTTTAGGACTTTGTTTAGAAACTCTTTACCATTATCGGTTTGTAGTTTCCGCGGTACGTCCCCCTGTTGGAATAATTTTTCAAAAGCCTTAGCGACAGTCGTCGCGCTCTTAGCAGTCAGACTTTCAGCCCAGGCCCTCTTACTGAATATATCGATGACGGTTAGTATATATTTTACGCCGTCGTTGTGCTTTGCCAGATCTATGAGTGATACCAAATCACATTGCCACTGTTGATTTATATCCGATACGCATATCATATTCCTTTTATAGTTTTTTCTAGCCGGTTTGTGCAATGTGTACGCGTCTTGCTCTTGTAACCATTTTCTCACATCGGATCTTTTAAATTTATTTTTCAAAGCTTTATAATATTTATCAAAGCCGCAAAAACTCCCCGGCTTTAATACGTTATAATACCTGGCTTTCAGCCGGCTGTTTTGATGATCGGCGTTGCGCGACATCCTACACAAATCAAATTTGATATAAAACAAGATCTACATTTCTACGAATTATATATCTGTTGTATACCATATTTTTCTAACAACTTTTTTAGCATTATGTTTAGAAATTCTTAACTTTTTTAGCATTATGTTTAGAAATTCTACCAGCTGATTAAGATAACATTAAGCGTACTTTATATATGTGTTATTTCACATAACCAATATCAGTGTATGAAGTTACAGTATCAAACCAATTATATTTTAATACGGGGTTAATATTATTTATACCACTTTGATATCAAACGTGATACGAGCTATCACACGCTATCACGTTTAATATCAAACTAAATATAAGGGGGCGTGGACAACCTGTATAAAAGGGGCGTGGACCTGTCAAAACCAATTAGTTTGAAGAAAAAGTGTGCCTTATCTACTTGTATACACTGCTGGCGCAGGCCAGCAATATTTATGTTACCCCCGCGACTCCCCCCAATCGATATTTTGGTATGGCGGTACATTGCTGGCGCAGGTGATAAGATTTCTCCATATGTGCACGGCTGCAAATGAAATCGTAGCCATGCACATGGGCAGGATTTTGCCCGGTTGGGGCAGTGTATGGCGGCATTTACCTGACTCCTGATAGCTGGGCTCCAAATATACACAGCCCAGCAATCCGTTCTGAATCAGGCCCCAAGAACAGAAATGCACTGAATAAAATGGCCGCTGCTCCCGCCCTTGGAATTCAAACCCCGCCCATTATGTAAATAGCCTAACAAAAATTTATATGAAAGATTTTCAGCAAAGTCTTTCACCTCCTGATGGGAAAATAGCTCAGTGTGTACGCACTACTTTGGTGGCAGATATATCTATCAGAGTTTTTTGCAAAGTCTTTTGAAATTAAAATCTCCTAGTGTGTATGGGCCTTTAATTTCATTTGCTATAATGAATTCTTTATAAATACTGTAAGCCTCAAAAGTTTACACTTTTAGGATACAGTAAACTTTCAGCATACAGTATAGTGTTGACATACCTCCCAACTGTCCCGATTCGTGACCTATGCTAGTACAGTAATCTGTTGGTATACAGTATACTGGGTAAGTAAAACAAGACATTTTTCCCTCAACACACTGAGCAATGCTAGTAACCAATCTAGAACACTACATGATAATAGAATTCAGAGATATTGGTTACATATACCTGCGCAGGTGTATGCTATGCCCCCAAGCCGCGTCAAGGCTTCTCTGTATATTGGGGGTCCCTAGCGCTATATCTAGGTGCAGGGTGCGGCACCCCAAAAAACCATCATAAGCTGGGAAGCCCAGCGCGGCATGCCAGTGATATACTAAGTGTTAATAATTAGTGATAGGAAGCCAAAGCTATATAAAAAGAGAGAGATAAATGAATGTAATCAAAATAGGATAGAAATAGTGTTAGTGAGGGAAAAGTGTTAATAGAATGTAAGGGCATGCCGCACTAAAGCTACCCAGCCCATCCAGTCCAGGAGCACCGCACCCCACACCACCGTTACCCTAAATTGGGTCTACGATTAACCAGCAAGGAGCCACATGATAATGGCTCCTTACTTGATATATCCAAACTAAGAGCTACCTACCTTGGAGCAACCCCGGACTACTCCATGTGGCATATCAGGACCCACATCTCCTCCTAATATGGGCTCCCTTCTGCCTCTAACAACATACATACAGATAGTGGTAGATGCTCAATTAGTTCAGTAGCATTTCCCAGGTGCATGAGGGAGGGGTTAAATACTGGGTAAGTAAAACAAGACATTTTTTCCCTCAACACACTGAGCAATGCTAGTAACCAATCTAGAACACTACATGATAATAGAATTCAGAGATATTGGTTACATATACCTGCGCAGGTGTATGCTATGCCCCCAAGCCGCGTCAAGGCTTCTCTGTATATTGGGGGTCCCTAGCGCTATATCTAGGTGCAGGGTGCGGCACCCCAAAAAACCATCATAAGCTGGGAAGCCCAGCGCGGCATGCCAGTGATATACTAAGTGTTAATAATTAGTGATAGGAAGCCGAAGCTATATAAAAAGAGAGAGATAAATGAATGTAATTAAAATAGGATAGAAATAGTGTTAGTGAGGGAAAAGTGTTAATAGAATGTAAGGGCATGCCGCACTAAAGCTACCCAGCCCATCCAGTCCAGGAGCACCGCACCCCACACCACCGTTACCCTAAATTGGGTCTACGATTAACCAGCAAGGAGCCACATGATAATGGCTCCTTACTTGATATATCCAAACTAAGAGCTACCTACCTTGGAGCAACCCCGGACTACTCCATGTGGCATATCAGGACCCACATCTCCTCCTAATATGGGCTCCCTTCTGCCTCTAACAACATACATACAGATAGTGGTAGATGCTCAATAAAAAAACAAGTAAAACAAGACATTTTTTCCCTCAACACACTGAGCAATTCATTCATAACATTCATTTATCTCTCTCTTTTTATATAGCTTCGGCTTCCTATCACTAATTATTAACACTTAGTATATCACTGGCATGCCGCGCTGGGCTTCCCAGCTTATGATGGTTTTTTGGGGTGCCGCACCCTGCACCTAGATATAGCGCTAGGGACCCCCAATATACAGAGAAGCCTTGACGCGGCTTGGGGGCATAGCATACACCTGCGCAGGTATATGTAACCAATATCTCTGAATTCTATTATCATGTAGTGTTCTAGATTGGTTACTAGCATTGCTCAGTGTGTTGAGGGAAAAAATGTCTTGTTTTACTTACCCAGTATTTAACCCCTCCCTCATGCACCTGGGAAATGCTACTGAACTAATTGAGCATCTACCACTATCTGTATGTATGTTGTTAGAGGCAGAAGGGAGCCCATATTAGGAGGAGATGTGGGTCCTGATATGCCACATGGAGTAGTTTGGGGTTGCTCCAAGGTAGGTAGCTCTTAGTTTGGATATATCAAGTAAGGAGCCATTATCATGTGGCTCCTTGCTGGTTAATCGTAGACCCAATTTAGGGTAACGGTGGTGTGGGGTGCGGTGCTCCTGGACTGGATGGGCTGGGTAGCTTTAGTGCGGCATGCCCTTACATTCTATTAACACTTTTCCCTCACTAACACTATTTCTATCCTATTTTAATTACATTCATTTATCTCTCTCTTTTTATATAGCTTCGGCTTCCTATCACTAATTATTAACACTTAGTATATCACTGGCATGCCGCGCTGGGCTTCCCAGCTTATGATGGTTTTTTGGGGTGCCGCACCCTGCACCTAGATATAGCGCTAGGGACCCCCAATATACAGAGAAGCCTTGACGTGGCCTGGGGGCATAGCATACACCTGCGCAGGTATATGTAACCAATATCTCTGAATTCTATTATCATGTAGTGTTCTAGATTGGTTACTAGCATTGCTCAGTGTGTTGAGGGAAAAAATGTCTTGTTTTACTTACCCAGTATTTAACCCCTCCCTCATGCACCTGGGAAATGCTACTGAACTAATTGAGCATCTACCACTATCTGTATGTATGTTGTTAGAGGCAGAAGGGAGCCCATATTAGGAGGAGATGTGGGTCCTGATATGCCACATGGAGTAGTCCGGGGTTGCTCCAAGGTAGGTAGCTCTTAGTTTGGATATATCAAGTAAGGAGCCATTATCATGTGGCTCCTTGCTGGTTAATCGTAGACCCAATTTAGGGTAACGGTGGTGTGGGGTGCGGTGCTCCTGGACTGGATGGGCTGGGTAGCTTTAGTGCGGCATGCCCTTACATTCTATTAACACTTTTCCCTCACTAACACTATTTCTATCCTATTTTAATTACATTCATTTATCTCTCTCTTTTTATATAGCTTCGGCTTCCTATCACTAATTATTAACACTTAGTATATCACTGGCATGCCGCGCTGGGCTTCCCAGCTTATGATGGTTTTTTGGGGTGCCGCACCCTGCACCTAGATATAGCGCTAGGGACCCCCAATATACAGAGAAGCCTTGACGTGGCCTGGGGGCATAGCATACACCTGCGCAGGTATATGTAACCAATATCTCTGAATTCTATTATCATGTAGTGTTCTAGATTGGTTACTAGCATTGCTCAGTGTGTTGAGGGAAAAAATGTCTTGTTTTACTTACCCAGTATTTAACCCCTCCCTCATGCACCTGGGAAATGCTACTGAACTAATTGAGCATCTACCACTATCTGTAGGTATACAGTATACTTAAGGGATACAGTAAACTTTCGGTATACAGTAAAGCTGGTTTCACATTGCAAAAACCTGCTTTCAACTCGTTTTTGTAAACGTTTTTTTAAATGGGTCAAAAGCCAGTTAAACCCCTTTCACATTGCATGTTGTAAAGGTATAATGCAGTTTCAATACCATTTTTGTACCTTCAGATTCAACTCGTTTCACCCATAGAAAGCCATACATTGTCATTTTAAAATGTTTTTTTTTTCCTGCTTGTGGGCGGGTATCATGCAGGGAGATAACCTATGACCCTTGTGTGGTTATCATTTGTAGCAAATACCGATTCTGAGCTGTTCAGACTGCAGGGAAAACGACTCAGAAACGTGTAGGATCCTGCTTTTAATACGTTTCAAAATACCGGTATTTTGTAACCAGTAAATTGATTGTGGAGCTTTCACATTGCAGCTGTACCTGTTTTAAAGCAGTTAGAAATTGGCAATTTGCCGTGTTACAACTGCAATGTGAAAGGGGCTTTAACTTTGAAACACTAAACTTTTGGTACTTATGTAGTAACTGGGCTGCCGATTTTGAAATCGGGTCCATCGCATCGCATCGCACCCGACCATATCGCATGCGATGCGATGCGATGCGATGCGATGGACCCGATTTTTCCATAGGATTCAATGTTAAAATGGACTGAGTCCATTTTAACATGGAATTCAATGGGAAAAAGGGGTCCTTTTCATACCCCTACTATCCAAGTGGGCATGGAGTTGGATATAAACCTGTGGCGAGCGTAGCGAGCCACCGAGCCCGAAGCGTGGCGAGCGTAGCGAGCCCCGCGAGGGGACGCAGAATACCGTCCCCTCGCGGGGCTCGCTTCGCTCGCCACGCTTCGGGCTCGGTGGCTCGCTACGCTCGCCACAGGTTTATATCCAACTCCATGCCCACTTGGATAGTAGGGGTATGAAAAGGACCCCTTTTTCCCATTGAATTCCATGTTAAAATGGACTCAGTCCATTTTAACATTGAATCCTATGGAAAAATCGGGTCATCGCATCGCATCGCATCGCATCACATCTGATTGTATGCCTTAACTTAAGGCATACAATCAAAAAATCGGCAGCCCAGATACTACATAAGTACCAAACTTTTGGTACAGTCAGGGCTATTTTTCAGCAGGCTCCAGCAGGAACTGAGGCCCTTATTCTAGTTCACTCTAGTTCACTCTGACAAAATATTTCTTAGATGGACAAAACCATGTGCACTGCAGGTGAGGCAGGTGTAAAACCCCACCCAAATCGAATTATCTCTGCACAAGTAACACCTGCCTCACCTGCAGTGCACATGGTTTTGTCCATCTAAGAAATATTTTGTCAGAAAGAGTGAACTAGAATAAGGGCCTCAGTTCCTGCTGGAGCCTGCTGAAAAATAGCCCTGGGTACAGTACAGTATATAGTAACCTTTGAGCATACAGAAAACTTTCCATCTACAGACTTTAGGGAAACCGTAAACTATGGGCAGACAGTTAAAGTTTGTTGGTCAAAACAAATCTAAAAAAAATTTGCTAGCAAATTTCCCACATTGATTTCAAGAATGTTGGTAGTGTCCACCCTAAAGCAAATGCCGCAGATGATACAACAAAATAAAAAGGAGTAAATATTTCTCATATATTCAGAGCTTTCTTTCCGATTACCCGCTCTCTAATTCCGAACATGTCAAAATGACAAATTGTTCACTTGAGAAGAGATTGTGTTTATTGACTACTATTCCGTGTTGAAGTTGAAGGCCAGGTTGTCTGCATTCATTTTGCCACCTACCTTTATCTACAGGTAAGGCTTCCGCTGTGATCTTGTAAATGGAACTAAATTTCAAAACATGCATTCATCTCCTAAATGGTGTAACCTCTTTAATTTATCTAAGAAGTAAATCCTTTTGAGCAGCAAAGGAAATTTGGGTACTTGTTTCCTATCTGGGCGCCCGTCGTGGTGATCGCGGGTACATTTATGTCTGGCCGCGACGCGACCGACGCGATGCCCGCGATTTCCCATTAAAACCCATGTTAAACATGGAAATCGCGTTGGTCGCGTCGCGGCCGGCCATAAATGTACCCGCGATGCCCGCGACGCGATGCTCCCGATTTGCCATAGGAATCAATGTAAAAAGGCCCGATGGACACGATTTTACTGTTAAATGCCTCAATGGACCCGATTTTACCATAGTAAACAATGTTAAATGGGCCTTAGAGCCCAAATAGTTACCCTGAACTCTGAAATGGCCCCCCCAATTGTTTACGCCACCCCACGATCCACGCCAACCCGAAGCGTGGCGAGCGCAGCGGTACGCGTCCTCCGACCTTTTCATGCCCTACTATCCACTAGGGCGTGGAGTGAGAATAGAATAGTGTGGCGAGCGCAGCGAGCCACCGAGCCCGAAGCATGGCGAGCGCAGCGAGCCCCGCGAGGGGACGCGGATACCTTCACAGTTATACGCTTCCCCTCGCGGGCTTCCCAGGTGTCCATGGCGACGCGGACACCTGGGAAGCCCGCGAAGGGACGCGTTTACCTGTGAAGGTATCCGCGTCCCCTCGCGGGGCTCGCTGCGCTCGCCACGCTTCGGGCGCGGTGGCTCGCTGCGCTCGCCACACTATTCTATTCTCACTCCACGCCCTAGTGGATAGTAGGGCATGAAAAGGTTGGAGGACGCGTACCGCCGCCCCTCGCGGGCTCGCTGCTCTCGCCACGCTTCGGGTTCACGTTGATGGCGGGGTGGCGTCAACTACTTTTGGGGGGACATTTTTATGTTCAGGGGTGTTTTTGCCCCATTTCCCATTGTTCCCTATGATAATTTGGGGAAATTGATCCATTTAACATTGTTTCCTATGGTAAATCGCGGTCATCGCGGGTAAATTGAGGCATTTAACATCGTTCTCTATGGGAAAATCGCGGGCATCGCGTCTGGCACATCGCACCCGATTTTTTATCGGCCGCGATGCCCGCGATGGCCCCGATTTTACCCCCGATGCCCGCGATTTCAATCGTGGGCGCCCAGATAGGAAACAAGTACCGAAATTTGTATCCTATAATATTGCATTTATTTGTTGTATCTTCAATGCCTTAAAATGTAATTAAATTTGCTTGCAGCAGACACTAATTTACATGCTTTGATAGTCAGTCTCATATGCAAACACAGGGGGGGTTCTGGTTGCCCGGAAACCCCCCTCCTCTTGGCAGGTGCCTTAACTTATGACAACAATAGCACTGGTATGTAATATGGTCAATAAAGCTGCCACCACATCCACATCATGCAGTGTAAGGGACAGAGCAGAGGTGCTGCGCATGCCCAGTGTACCAGCTTCTTCTACCAAATTTACTGTACAGGTATGTGTGGATCTGAGACCCAAACATCGCAATGAACCAGAGAGCAGCTGCCAGAAGGAAGACACAGGAGCCTTACCATGAAGTGGGAGATTGTAAGCTTAGAAAGTGCAGTACTGATTCTATTATGTTTGTGTATTTATTATATGTTTAAAATTTTCCTGACCACTTATCTTATTTAAATGTTTGAAAGAGCCTAAACTATAGACCATCTGTACTGTTAAATATCAATACTGTACTGTACTGTACAGTATCCAGTGTATAAAAAGACCAATTTCCGGGGTAGTTACCGCTCCCCCAGACTACTTGGGTTACATTTTACATATTTTGGGTTACATTTGGAAACCCCCCTCTAAAAAGACTGCGTTTGCCAGAGTCTAATTTAAACATTTCAATTGACTTTGCCTTTTAAATAATTGTGGTGTTAAAAAAATAAAATAAATTACGGACACATTCGCCTGAACCATGAATATTGTATGCATGCATTTCTCGGGCTGTAAAACATTTCCCCCCAAAGACTGCTATTGCATCTCTTCTCAGCTGACATTAAAGCAAAACTCCCCAACCTATTTATCATACATTTAAAACAAACATACACTAACAGTACCTGTTGTCATTTTTAATTTTAATAATGAATACTACACTTTAGCCCCCTCACTCCCGGCAATAGTATAAATGTATACCTTACTATGCCACCCACCCTATCCAAGCACTGATGTGGTTTGCTCAAACAGGACTTTGTCCTAGGTTCAAACTGAAACATATGTCTCAGAGGTTTTGTCTTTGATCACTACTGTACGTTAGCTTCAATGTGTTTGGGAAGGCAGAAGGTTGCCATATTTATAACCCAGCCGCTCTCCTTTCCTGTTCAATCTGACATCCTGTACTCAACATTTTAATTTATCTCCCCATCCATCTCTTTAAATTTTATAATAGATATTTTCCAAAACGAGTATTAGCAACCTATGTACATTAATGGAAGTATTTATTAAACAGACCAAGATATGCTTATGTCTGTGTATAGCACAGTATATATATGTATGACTCTGCTGGGCCCCTTAGCTTATTTATTTGATGATCCTTTCTACATAATATCCCTATTGGAAAGGTGTTTGCAAATATTATTATTTATTTAGTAACAGTTTCTTATATAGCGCACACATATTCCACAGCGCTTTACAGAGAATATATTTGAACATTAACATCAGTCCCTGCCCCAGTTGAGCTTACAATCTATATTCCCTACCACATGTACACGCACACACATTCACGCTAGGGTTAATTTTGTTGGGAGCCTCAGCCAATTAGCCTACCTGTATATTTTTGGATTGTAGGAGGAAACCGGAGTACCCGGAGGAAATCCACGCAGATACGGGGAGAATATACAAACTCTGCACAGTTAGGGCCATGGTGGGAATCGAACCCATGACCTCAGTGCTGTGAGGCATTTATCTCACCATGGTCCTAACTGTGTGGAGTTTCTATATGCTCCCTGTATGTGTAAGGTTTGGTCCTGGTGCTCCGGTTTGCAAAAATATACTGGTAGGTTAATTGGCTACATATGTCATATAATCATGTGTTATTTTAGACAACATTATATGTAATGTTTTACTTGTGTAATGTCCAAAATGTGATTTTTATGTATACTATACTTTTATAGATCACAAACCCTTTATGAAGCTTCTTATCGAGGCGAAACGCGTTGGATGCTGGTCATGGTTTTGAAAAATAAAAATACAATTTTCTTCAAAAGAACTACTTATGAAGTGTATCTAATTATTTTATCACTGTATTCATTTTTATTGTATGGACATTACAAGAAAAGGGCGCTGAAGACACTATTGTTTCTGCATTCAGACACTGGAAGCACAGGAGCTAGATCATTGATCCAGGTTATTGCACTATACCTAGTACAAATATCATCCTTTAATCCTACTTGAGATTCTCTTATCCTGTGCGAAAAGAGTTATTTTCCATATTCTTTAACACTATCAAGAAATCTTTAAACCTAACTTCAAATGGTTTAGAGAACTTAACCCCTGATGAAGTCATTTATGACAAAACGCGTCGGGTATCATTTTTGGAAGAATTGGATTATGGAATCCGTGTCTGTCTTGATCTAATAAATGTTACTGATTTTAATTGTATGGTCTACCATTTAATTGTTGATTGAGGTGGTGGATCACATCAAGCGCACCCTATATCTTTTTCTTCTATCTATCTATTCCATCCTCCACTAACAGGGAGGATTTATAGAGTGCAGCTATAACAACCAGCGCAAACGAAAGTCTATCCCACTTTTGAGATATATATATATATATATATATATATATATATATACATACACATATATATAGATGGAGTCGATCCCGTCGCACCGATCGTCAGCGGGCACCAGTGAATGTGGTGCTTATACGTCGGAGACGCTCATACTCCCCATTCTCGGCAATGGATGCGCAAGCGTGTAAGATGCTCAAGCGTCCATGTTCACGCTGGCGACAACCAAGAGAGCGGCTCCATCAGTATATCAGTCCACCTGAATTGTGTATGTACTGTATACGGTTTTACTTTAGTTTGTATCTATTCATATAAATGTTTTTACAAATATAAATATCATATATTATATTATAATACTGCCTTTTCTGCTAACGCTATCATTGCTTTACGCCAGGGGTCCTCAAACTATTTTGCTCTGAGACCCCATTAGACAATTAAAATAATTACGGGACCCCAGCAAATTACTGCAGAAGGTCATCACATCACATGTGTAGGCAGCAGACAGCACAAACATGGCAGCATGGAAGCACAAAATGATTGGAGGAGTCTGAAGTAACAGACAATTCAACAGATATTTCAGACTCCTTGAATCACTGACTGAGATTAGAAAAGTCATCAGCCTGATGGTCAGCAACATGGAGTCGTGGCCCCATGCTGAGAAGGTCGGGACCCACTTTGGGGTCAGGACCCACAGTTTGAGAACCGTTGCATTACGCGGTAGATTTGTGGCAATAACAAGGGATGTGTCAAGTTCTTGTTGACATTGTATAGAAACCATAAAGAGGAATATTAATACAGACCAACTATGTACTAACATAAAGGAGCCACTCACCCAATCCAAAGAGGTTCCTTTTAAAACTTTTTTTTCCAACTTTCAATTTTACATTTCATGTGACTGTAAATAATATGATGTCAGTTCTAGCTGATTGCAAATTTGACCCAGTTTGAATATACTCTGGAAAGAGCTTTTAAGATATTTTATTAGGATCAAGCTGGAAGGACAAAAAAGTCTATAAATAAGATAATATGCATTTTCGATCTTGTTAAATGGCCGTACAAATGGTTCCACTTTTTTTATCAGAGGCATAATGAACGGCGGTGCCAATAAAACATCAAATTAACCTTAGAAGAAATCAGACAAGCCGTGTAAAAATGTATACAAGTATCTAATGGGTTGTTAAATTGTCAATGTCATTTATTGAAAGCCTTTGATTATGAGCTGTAACTAGTTTTTTACCAGCGATTGTGTAGAACATCACCACTTAGCCATCTAATTCTGAGTAGGCTACTTAAATTTAGTATTTTCCCTTGGAAAAATGCACTGTATCATTTTATTTCCCTTCTGTGACCTGTAGATATTTGCAGACAAAGTGACAACATGTGAGGCCCAAGAGAGATGTATTTAATAGACTTTAAATTCATTGTGCAGAATTCTCTAATGACTAATAATGATCATTTGCTCAATCGGATTTGAAAACAGTAAAAAGAAGTTTTTAAATAATAATCCCTTGTTTCTCTTCTAAGTAAACTGTAATAAGCAGAGGAAACTATCTAATTATACCTCTCTTCTGTTCCAATTACATTGGGAAAGTCCTGCTAATTGGACACTTTCCCACTGTCCCACCTGCTAATTGCAGTGTCCTGTGGGTAGGTGGGGGGGTGGGCATCGGGCAGATTGGCGTAGCCAGTGACACCTGATGCTCTGCAAGGCAGCCAGTGAGCACTGAATGGATGCACACGGCATCTATCAGTATAGGGAAGGGAGCCGGGGGCTGCCCAGCCACTCCGGGAGCGCTGGGCACACCACCAAAATGACACAGTGGTTTTGGTGCTCTTTCTTGACCCTTTTTGGGAGAAGACATGCCTTCAGGGCTGCAGGTCCCACTTACCAGACAAGCAGAGTTGGGAGGTATGTCTATTAATGGAGAACTTTCCTTCCACTGTCACTGGCAGTGCAAACATGGTGACACTTTAAAACCAAACATTGGTTGCACAAGAACAATGTATTTCTCCAATCAGAACTGCAGTAAGGAAAGTACAAGTGTTGTTTACTTCCTTCTTATCAAGAGAGTAAAGGTGCCCATACACGAGAGCAGATTTCGTGAGTGTGATGAATCGGGCAGTGAAATCAGCCCAAATCGGCTCAGTATGATGACCCATCAGGTCCAATGCGTGGTCCCGTGCGCATCGGACCCGAGCAGGTTGTTGGACCTGCTGGCTGTCCGACCACCTGACCTGGGACCTGCTTCCCATGCAGCATGGGGGACGGGCAGTGGGGTCCGGCCAGCTGGTGGTGGTGGTGGGGGCGGGCAGAGAGAGTCTCAGCCAATCAATGGCTGGCCAGTCATTTCAAAATATTCAGCAGCCGCATCCCACCCCCTGGCAAAATGCCGCTACAAGCTCCAGTCTCCCAGCCACCACCGCTTGGACGGACCCCGCTGCCCACCACCACTATGAGCTGCCCACCTCTGCCATCACCACCAGCCTGCCGGACCCCGCTGCCCTCCCCCCCCGCTACCGCAGCAGCTCCCCAGAAGAACTACATGCAATAAATCACATGCGATTTATTGCATGTAAAAATGGCAGATCGCATGTGAGCCTCCCAGGGAGCTGGGGGGGGGGGGGGGGGGTTGGGCAAACTGGTCCGACTTGTCCTTCGGACAAATCGGGCCAGTGTATGGGGGCCTTAAGAAATGTTGAGAAGTTCTACCATACTTCATGTGTCTCCCAGTGTAGTAACTAGAGGCTTGAAGGCTCCTACCAAACTCTCAAGACGAGTCTAGTATTTGATGTCTACAAACCCTTAGGTCTACATGTTCAGCTGCAGCTGTGTAGGTAGCAACAAAGCCAAACCGGGAACCGGGCAGACAATGGGGGCTGTACAGAATGCTGGTCAGTTGTACTACCAATGGACAAACTCACCAACGAGCATCTGTGGGAGTACCAGTAGACAGCAATATCGGCCTTGTGTCGACAGATGATGATCCAGGAGACCAGAAATCCGTGTTGTGGCTTTGGGCCTATTAAAACAATGGACTCTGGAGCTCAGTGGGCCCTTTCACCTTGTAGGCCTTTGGACATTTTACCAGTCTAGCCACCCTGTAGTAACGCCACTGGAGGCTCTACACTGCTAGTTAAAGTGCGGAGATTGTTGTTAAGTAAATTATATATTTATACATTAGTTTTGTTTTCTCAGTATTCAAACAAAAATTTTATCTTTTGGGAGCAAAACTGTACAACTCACAACCCTTTTGACCCCTTTTATTTTGACTGAGGTGGCCTCTCTTTACGTCCCTGACTATTCCCACCACATTAATAATTTTCGTTGGTTGTGATGTGATGACAAGGACAGGGAGTTAGGCCAACACAGGACTTGAGTCCAACTGCAAATTCGGCCTTCTTTGTTTGACTGGTGTCTTAAGGGAACTCACAGCTCAGATGTCATCAATAAGTCTATCATTGCACAGTGCAATAGGTAATGAGGGTGAATGGAAGAGGCCAACAGCATTTTTATTGCTGTTTTTCTCTTTGTTGAAGAACTGAAATGCATATAATTTTCCACAACTAAAAAGGGGTTGTCCTGTTTTGTATATCGCTTTCTCTTTGCTACCAGGAGCTCATATCAAAGCGCAGTTCTCTCAGCTGGAGGACTTAAGGTCTGATTCAGGGCTGCGATTTTTACAAATGGACAAAACCATGCTGCACTGCAGGTGGGGTTAGGATTGCCACCTCACGCTTCATTGATTCCTGGAGATCCCCCCCCCCCACAATCCAAATGTGCGCACGCTCTGGAAAAGTGGGTGTGGCCTATTCAAAAGTGGGCGTGGTGTCTAATACAGACGTATTAAAATGCCTATTGTTACATTTATTATATTCATGTACTGTATGTCATCATTGATGAATTGCTTTACCTGAGCAAATAATGTCTTAGTGGCACTCGATGGGCAGATAGTGTGCTGCCACACCTCGTCGCTGTAGAGTGACGTCACCACGCCGGTGCTTGGTGTCCGACAGTGCTCCCAAGCCCATCACCATGGAGACAAGTCTATTAAAGGAGTGCACAACCATTATAACATACAAATGGACATACTGAAGTTCAATATATACTATTCTATCGCCAGCCCCCGCCAGCGGCCGGCTACCATCAGGAGCGCCCGTGCACAAGACGCTCGGGCTCCCCGTGGCTTTGGAGCCTACCGGGGGGTCCCCACTGCCTCCCCCGCCATCACCGCTGGTCCCCTTCGCCTACCCGACCCCCCAAACTGGGCAGCATCTCTCTGAAGCAGAGACGGGCAGGGAGATGCTGCCCAACCGCCGTGATACTGGGACGCACGTCCCGGTCCCTATCGCCGGCGCTCGCCAGTGAAAGGGATCTGGTGGGCGCCGGGGGAAAGTTGAAGCCGACTCCATCTGTATATATATACATATATACTTACATACATACATACATATACATACACATACAGATATATACATATATACATACATACATACATACATACACACACATACACATATATGTGACCTTTATTGCTGACCTTTAATAGCATATGTGCAGAGAAGTGGGGCTGGGCAGCTGGCAGGCCGGGGGCAGCTTGCAGGCCAGGGGGGAGGGCAGCTTGCAGGCCGGGAGGCTCATGTTCAACTCACCACTGGTCATGTCAGGCAGCCAGCAGCGGAGGCAGGGCAGGCTGGGAGTCTGGGACACGTGCACTGCACAAGTGCACATGATCACCAGACAGACCGGTGGGCGGCGGGCTACAGGGCAATACTCGCGAGATGATGACATCTTCATCTCGGAAGCGTGTCTGTCAGGCTGCGGAGGCAGGCCTGGCAGGCGCAGCAGCACTTACCGTGGTGGCTGGGCACTGGGGACGGGGGAGAGGCGGCAATGGCGGGCTGGAGGCTTTTTTCAGATACCCGGATTTTTTTTCCATTCTACTGCATGTGAATATTTATATTAATTCCCCCACCCCTGCAGTTACCCATTGACCAAGTTTATACTGCCTTTACTCTATGTTTTGACAGTCTAATATTTTCCTATTCAGTTTGTGGCCAGTAATGACAAGTGGGAGGGGGCCCTCCTGTCTAAATTGACCCAGGCCCCCCGAAGGCTTAATCCCACCCTGGCTGCAGCATAGCAGCCGCTCAACCCTCCATCGTTCCTATCCTCACCAGCATCGGCAAGTGTGTATGCACCACCACCACCACCAATATCAGTGTCAGCGGAGACTCATTTAGTGTATGGGGCTTAAGGCCTCTACATACCTTCGTCTTCATCTTTGTGGTGTCTAGAGGGAAATTTGGGCCTTGAACCCAGTACAAAAGACAAATGATGAAGTGTCTCCTAATGTCTAATGTAATACATCTCTGAGGACATGCTGGGGAAGAGGGGGATGTAGAGGGGAGGGGGCGGACTAAGAAAACCCACCATATGCTGTGTCCAATACACTGATATGGGTAAATCGGTCTATAGTTTAATCTTCTGCACCATAGAAGACATTTTCTGTTTTATAAATCTATCTGTTTTCCATAAAAACCATCATTTTTTTCCCCAGATCTAACATACAGAATGTAGAGCCTTTGGACGGCTTCCATTTTGAATAATATTCATAAGTGTCAGGAAGCTGAAACATTTGCTAACATTTCCAGTGCAATGTTGAATTCATTAGAAGGAGGAGTAGGGTGTGGTAAGTTGATGTAATGTAGGATTTCCCAGATGGGGGCAACATGGATGCGAGCAATGACTTAATAGGGAAAAAGTGCTTTAAAAATGTAATGTAAATCAAATGTGACTCCATAAATGTTTTGGCATCGCAGATTTCATCTTGTGAAATATAGTGTATCAAACAATTCTGCAGTAAAAAGGTTCAGTTACATGGATTCACAAAATGCGCAATAAATACTTAATAAATATAGATTATTACCTTAGGCATTGGGTCCTTTCATGTTCGGTTTGTACAAATTGTATTTCTTTTTGCTCAGCAACACATATGCACAAATAGGAAAATAATCATTGTAATTTGATTTGTATGGAATTCAAACAGATTTTTATCATTTCTGAAATTATTTAGGAGCAATGACTGGCCAGGAAACACCAGATGATATATTCATTTCAGTCACTTTCAATGGATGTAGAAAGTTGGACAAACCACAGTTGCTCTTAATAAATAAAGTAGTAATAATAGTATTAAAATCCACAATAACTAAGAAAATGTTCTAAAATTTATAGTTGCGCTGAACAGCAATTGAGCCATTGTTCAGAGTTGACACATATGGAGGTCTGGCTTTTTAAAGGTACATTGTGTACTGTGTATATGGACACTGCTCAACCTGTAGTTTGTTTACTGCAATGGACCTGATTTGTTCCAGGGACCGATTGTGCGGCTCTGTGCATGTATGGATTTGTGTATGTGCAGGGCCGCTGTAGTAATGCCTTCAGCGTCTATCACAGTTGCCAAGGCATTCGGATATTTATTTATCATTTATTTATTTACAGTTTCTTATATAGCGCAGCATATCCCAGTGTGCTTCGCAAATGGAAACAACAGTGATTAAACAAACTGGGTAGAAACAAACTGACATAGAGGTAGGAGGGCCCGGCTGCTCGCAAGCTTACAATCTATAGGGATAATAGGAGGGTACATAATGATTGGATTCCATAGCATGGCAGTCCCACCAGATTACAGGACAGTCCTGATGGGATGCAATAAGATACGAATGCCACTGGAGGTTGTGTGGGGGTTTCTGAATATGATAGGCTTGCCTTAAGAGGTGAGTTTTCAGGAATAGTTTAGAGGCTAGAGGAGAGTCTTAATGTGCATGGAAGGGCATTCCACATGGTGGGTGCTGCCCGACAAAAATCCTGCAAGTGTAAGTGGGAGCAAGTAATGAGTGTGGATGCAGATCTTGTGCAGAGCAGAGAAGTTGGGGGGGGATATATTTTGAGATAAGCAAAAAGATGTAAGTCGGTGTAGTCAGAGTCTTTTCTTTGGAAGACCGGTAAAGAGTCTATTGCAATAATCAATGTGTGATATAATGAGTGCATGTATTAGAGTTTTTGCAGTGTCTTGTGTAAGGTACGGACAAATTCTGGATGTTTTTGAGATGCATATAACATGATTTAGAGACAGATTGACTGTGAGTAATGATGGTCAGTTCAAAGTCGAGGATGACCCCTAGGCAGCGAGCTTGTGGAATAGGATTAATTGTTGTGATCTCAACAGTAATAGAGATATCAGGTTGGTAAGTACTCTTGGCTGGTGGGAATATAATTAATTCTATTTTGGAAATGTTGAGTTTTAGGTGGCGAGATGACATCCAAGATGAAATGGCAGAGAGACATTCAGAGACACGGAGCATTGTTTGTATGAGAAGAGTGTGGTCAACAGTGTCAAAGGCAGCAGAGAGATCTAGAAGGATAAGAAGTGAGATATGGCCTTTAGATTTAGCAGTGGCCAGATCATTGACTACTTTAGTCACTGCTGTCTCTGTGGAGTATTGAGAGCGAAATTCTGACTGAAGTGGGTCTAATAAGTTGTAGGAGTTAAGAAAGTGTGTGAGGTGAGTGTAGGCAAGTCTTTCAAGTAGCTTGGAGGATATGGGAGGAAGGCTTTGGGGGCATCTGGTAGGGAATGTCCAGCATTTTATGGACGTCCCCCTTAAAACACTGGGCGTTCCCCTGTAAACACAGGTGGGCCAATGTCTGCTGGGGGTGAGCGCCTGACTTCACAGGACATCATCGCCCACCTCATCTTCAGGGAACACCAAAGGAAATCAAAGTCAGTTCAGACTGACTTTTATTTCCGAAGGGGAGAGAAATCATTCAATAGTCGGCAACCATCAAATGATTTCTCTCCCTATGGCCGCATGTGAGGGGATTTGTTCGCGTACATCTCCTCGCATGTTAAAGAGGGTATTCAGCGGCGGGGGGGCGGGTGTTCGACTGGACAGCGGGCCGCGTTAAGCCGCTTGGTAAGGTGCTTACCGAGAAGTGTTGAATCAATCCCAATGTATTTCCAGTTGTATCACTGCTCATACCACAATGTTGAACTTTCTGACTTCCTTTAAGTAATTATTAATAATACAAATTATAGGCCTGTATACATATGACAAATTGCAGGGAAAGATCACTTTAGGAAATCGGATGGCTGTAGTGCAGTGGCAGAGGAGAGGGGTATGGTGGCCTGACAGTCAAGATTCTGACAGTCAGTATACCGACATCGGAATACCGACTGCCGATACTCCGACAGGGGTCTAGCACAAAGAAGCCCCTTGTGAGCACCCCCCATCAAGGGAGAATAGCCCCTGTATGCCCGACTGTCGGACATTTAACAGTCAGGATTCTGATGTTAGTATACTGACCGATGGAATCGGGAGGTTATCCGGAACCCGAGGAGAGATCCCCTCAGATCCCTTTTACCAACCTACAGCTCCCCTTCCAATAGGAAGAAGCAGGGCTCCAAGAAGCAATACCATCTGTAGATGCATTAGTTCATACAAAGCAAATTCTGAAAATGTCCAGTTTCTAATGTAGACCAGACAATACTAGGACCCAGAGGCATAAAATCATACCAGGCTCCCAGATGAAAAATAGATGGTGGTGACCCTCCTTCCTCTATGTTCATTAGCCAGCCTCCATCTGTCTCTCCAGCCACCCAGTTTCTTGCCTACCATCCCCCTTGTTTCTCCAGTCACCCAATGTCTCTAAAATCAGCCTCCTTCTGTCTGTCAGCACCCCTGTCTCTCAAGCCACCCGGTGTCTCCCCCAGCCAACCTACTTCTGTATCTCTAGCCACCCAGGGCCTCCTCAGTCATCTCACCTTCTGTCCAGCAACCCTGCCTCTCCCCAGCCCCCCTTCTGCAGTCTTTCTAGATACCCAGTTTCTCCTAAAACAGACCCCTTTTTGCTCTATCTATCCAACATCTCCCTAGCCAGCCTTCTTTTGTCTCTCCAGCCACCCAGTGTCTCCCCAGTCAGTCTCCTTGTCTCTCCTGTCACCCAGTGTCTCTGCAGCCAGCATCCTTCTTTCTTTCTAGCCACCCTGTGTCTTCCCAGTTAGTCATCTTCTCTCAGCAACCAGCCATTGCCTACCCAGCCACCCAGGGTATTTTCAGCCAACCCCTTTGTCTCGACAGTACCCAGTGACTCCCCAGCCAGACCCTTTGTCTCTGAAACCACCCACTGTCTATCCAGATAGACCCATTGTCTTTCAATCTTTTCCAGAGTCTCCCCAGCCCCCCCCCTTGTCTCTTCAACCACACACAGTTACCCCAGTCAGTCTTCTTGTTTCTCCAGCCACCCAGTGTCTCCCTTGCCAGCTCCAGGAATGGATGCCCAGGACTGCCATCATAGATCCAGAAGCCTAACAGCCATTCCGGAAGAATAACCCAAGCATTTCTATATCATATATAGATAGCTATCCAGCACGAGATCAAATAGATAGATAAATAGAAGGGCCCAGCAGCACGCACCAATCAAATGGAGTGCCCGGCATATATAGTGGTGTCCATTCTCCTTTTTCAGCAGAGTCATTGCTGCTGAAATGCAATATTTGCCTTTAATGCACTTAGCTCTGTAGTGGATGCTATGTAAACAGTATACTATCTAGAGTTTTCATAATTATTTTGTGGCACTATGCCTAATCTGAATTATACTTAATTATACTTAAATGAAAATCCCAGACTCTTTCTACACCGAAGCTGGCATACGTCTCTACAATGAAAACTTTCAAAATGAGGCTCTTGTATGCTATGGATACACTATCCCTCTCTTCCACAGTGATTCAGGTACCATTTCAAACAGGAGGACACTGGAGAGAGAGCACACTAGAGAGTAAGGGCCGCGTTTTATTAACCAACCACCAAACCAGGGTTGCTGACTTCGAGGCTGAGCGAAAGTGGGCTGACCCGGGGCATGGCTAGCCAAATATGACTGCGAGTGGGTGTGACCATCATGAACGCATCATCATGGCCACACCCCCGCAGGGCGATGCCGATATTAAAGGCATTGCACAGCAGTAGATGGGGCTACAATGACGAAATCCACATCATTTGGTCCTACAGCCCCCGCTGCCCCACCGCGGTGGCAATGCGAGGGACTAGCCACCCTTTCACGGAGCCTCCCGGCCATTCTGGGAAGGTAGGCAACCCTGCACCAGACATTAACCCTTAATTGGTGCAAACTCAAGCTGGTGATGAACATATAACTGGCACACACTGGTAAAGATTTTGTTGAAGTTGTCATTTATATTAAAAATACAGAAGTGTTTTTTTTAACAACTTGTGAGTGTTCATTTAAACTCAGTAGGTGTCTTGCCACTGTGATCATAAATATAATTACTGTGAGTCTGCTGTGAATTAGGCATTTGTGGGGGGGGGGGACAACAAGTTGTGGGGTGGTCAAGATTGACAGGGACTGGCTGGAAATGAATGTGATTGAGATAAATAATGCTGTAGGAACAAACCAGGCCCAAAATACAGAACTTAATTGTAGCATTTTTTGGCATTTAGAAAAAATAAAATTTCAATACTAAAACAGAACTAAATCAGAACCAAAACCTAAGCACACAACTATTACAGCTCCAAAGTCAACACACACACACGGGTTGGTGCACATCTCTAGTTACGGGTGATAAATGGTCCTCCAGCCAATCAGCTCCCAACTGTAATGACCATCATACCAATTTCACCCTGAACATCAAATTACTGGGTGAAGCAGTTCTACCCGGTAATTTGTTCAGTGTGAAAGGGTCAACCCGGGCCTCAAATCCCAGTTCGCCGACCCTGGCAAAGACCAGGGTCGGCAACCTGGGATTTGAGACCCTAGGTTACCCTTTCACATGGAGAAATACCAGTGTAATTCCGTGAAAAAAAAAAAAGGTTTACATTTTTAACCCGGTAATTTTCTGCTCACTGTGAAAGGGGGTCAGACTGCACCCAGCAAAATGGCCCAGCACTCAAAATGTCAGGCAATTGCTGGGTCCCAGGTCTGAAAGTGATATTGGGAGCTGATTTGCTGGAGGACCTTTTATCATTTGTAACAAGTGATAATAATAATATCACACATTGATAAATCTGACCCTAAATTGTTTAGCAGTGACACTAGAGAGTTCTGGTGATCATGGGACTGTGACTGTGTTTTAATGCTTTTACGCCCCAAATTCTCAGACATAAGGGGTCTGATTCTGAGCCAAATCTGTGGTTGCTTTTCCATATGCTATGGCAGCCAACATCATAGCCTGTGCTAATGCTAGAATCTGCAGAGCATCTGGGAAGCATCATTAGTCTGCTGTCCCGCTCACTGCTTCGCCATCCACAGCCCATGTCACTAGTATATGTGCATACACCCACTCCATGCTGCCATCTAAAGCAGGCACCCTACGTCTACGTCTGCACGCTCACAAGCCCATTTACAAAAAAACATAATTGCTGTGCTCTCCTCTTAAAACTCTTAAAATGTCATCAAATATAAAATAAACATATATAGTCAGACACAAATGAAGGAGTAAGATACATGCCCTGCTGTGTATGGACCAAATATCAAGTGGCGTAGAAATGGTGCCGCAGACCCCGCAGTGGTATAGGGAAGCCAGTGCCGGCAGGGTCTTCAGATACCTAAACTGCTGCTGAAGGAGGGAGAGACAGGTAGACAGCCTGCAGGGCGTGCATCATGCTGCTCATGCCGCAAGGTAGAGCACCCATTGGTTAAGACTATACACAGTTCCTATTGGTTACTGTGTATAGAGTGGGTGGGCAGGGACAGTTGTAGACACCCGTGTACTGACTCCCTCTGTGCCCTGAGTACTGAAATACCAAAAAGCAGTAAACCCCTTGCCAAGAGCATGTAACTCCTGGCAATGATCATGTAACCGCTGGCAACAAGCAAGAAACCCATGGCAATTAGCATGTAATCCCTGGCAATGAGTATGTTACTATTTGAAATGAGCATGTAAACCCTGGCAATGGGCATGTAAACCCTAGCCATGAGCAAAAAACACCTGGCAATGAGCATGTAACCCCTGGCAATGAGCATGTAACCCTTGACAATAAGCATATAATCCCTGGCAATGAGCATATAACCCTTGGCAACGAGCATGTAACCACTGACAATGAGCATGCAACCCCTGACAATGAGTAAGACACCCCTGACAACAAGCATGTAATACCTGGCAACAAGCATATAACCAATGGCAATGACATAGGCTTGTTACCCCTAGAAATGGGCATGAAACACATGGAAATGGGCATATAAACCCTGGCAATGAGCATGTTACCCCTGGCCATGAGCAAGAAACCGCTGGCAACAAGCATGTAACCTTTGGCAATGGGCATGTAAACCCTGGCAATGGGCATGTAACCCTTGGCAATAAGCATGTAATCCCTGGCAATGAGCATATAACCCTTGGTAACAAGCATGTAACCACTGGCAATGAGCATGTAACCCTGGCAATGAGTAAGAAACCCCTGACAACAAGCATGTAATACCTGGCAACAAGCACATTACCCATGGCAATGACCATGTAACCCCTAGAAATAGGCTTGTTACCCCTGGCAATGAGCAAGAAACCCTTGGAAACACACAAGAAACCACTGGCAATGAGCATGTAGGTAAAAATAAATATAATTAATGTAGGGGGGGATGATACTCTTTTGGCCGGAGGGTGCAAATTTTCTAGCTATGGATGGTGTAATGGTTAGCATTACTGCCTCACAGTTCTGAGGTCATGGGTTCGATTCCCACCATGGCTCTAACTGTGCAGAGGTTGTATATTCTCCCCGTACTTGTGTGGGTTTCCTCTGGGTACTCCGGTTTCCTCCCACAATCCAAAAATATACTGGTAGGCTAATTGGCTCCCAACAAAATTAACCCTGAAAAAAACCTGCTTGTGTGTGTGTGTGTGTGTATACGTGGTAGGGAATATAGACTGTAAGCTCCAATGGGTCAGGGACTGATGTGAATGTTCAAATATTCTCAGTAAAGCACTGCAGAATATGTATGCGCTATATAAGAAACTGTTAGTAAATAATAAATAATAATAATAATTAGGCTATACTATACAAATTGAATATGTATTTTTTTTTTTATTCAGAACATTTATTACAGTACAATACTAGTGGAATTTTAGACAATATTCGGCATTGTTGCATCTGGACAGCATTGGCATATGGTAATATCTAAATATACATTTATAATAACAGGCTGAGGTTATTGCATAAAAACAGGCATCCAGCAACACACAATAAAAATATAAAATCATGATATAATATTCGGAACGCACCCAGAGTATTTTATTTGGTTGCTTTGTGGACCATTATGCTGTTTTACATTCACATGGGCATCAGCTGCAACACAAACAGTGAAGTTCACCAAGTGGACAGTATCGTATTGTGGAGCATAGAGTACAATTACTATAAAACACAGCTTCAAAGATCGGAGTGAACAGGCTTTTGCATAAAGGAAACTTTAACGTTAGAATAATTATCCATACAATTTCCTTGACAGTCTTTACAGTAAAACAATATCTAGATATACGAGGGTGGATCTAGAAGTACCTGTGTTTGAAGACAGGTGGCGTTGCTGAGGAAAGTTGGTACTACCATCTTTCAAACATCGCCATACCAAATTTCAGATTGATTCATAGGTTAGGTTTCTTTTCCACCATGACAATGCACCAGCTCCCTCATCCGGAATTGTTGCGGCCAAAATGCATGAATTCTGCTATGAATTGTTGCCGCATCCACCGTACTCGCCCGACTTGGCTCCCTGCGACTCCTTTCTGTTCCCTAACCGGAAAACGTCGCTTGCATGGAAAAAAATTTCAGCTCAAACAAGAAGGTCATCGCCGAGACAGAAGCCTACGTGAGTTTGACAAATCATATTTTTAGAGGTTTTAAAGAAATGGCAGGGACGTGGGGAAAAGTGTATTGCCATGGAAGGAGAATATGTTGAAAAATAAATAAAACATTTTGTGAAAAATTATCATCTTCATTCTTAACACAGGTACTTATTGATCCACCTTCGTATTTAGTTATATCTAAATACATTGGTGCTTTTTATAGTTTCGATGCTATTGCGATTATCACCACAATCGCATGAATAGTCACCAGATCGCAAGTGAATCGCCCTAGTGTATGGGCACCTTTCATACCGGTGCTTGTCTGACCAACTGCACATAAGTGACTTAGTTTGACGTATGCTTATGGCAGTGGAGGTCTCAGAAGGATCTGTTCTGAACCCTCCCGGGAACTCATTCCACGCAGGAAAGTTGTGTCATCACTGCTACTTCTTTGTAAACAGTGACAGCAACTGCAACCACATATGAATAAGGGCAACAATGAATCAAAGAGATACAGGGTGACATTTTATAGGGATCGATTTCCGTTTTTTGGCGATTTTTATCGCAAAAACTGCCGTTTTCGCACTTTTTTTCCCGAATTCGCATAATTAATGAGATGCGAAAATCGTCAAAAAAATTTCTGTATTTGCCGCGAAATCGCAATTTCTGAAAGTGCGATTTTTTTTTTTTATTTCCGGAACTCGCATCCAGATGTTTTCCCATTGAAAAATATACAATTCGCATATTTAATGAGAAGCAAATTCAGAAATTGCCCCAAAAAATGGTCTAAACATCGCAAAAAAAATAGACCTGATTCTGACTGGCGAATTTGACAGAACCATGCTCAGATTATTGAGATCTGTGTATGGTTCTATGGTAAAATATGTATAAAAGTTATAAAAAAGTTTTAAAAAACGGCGTGGGGTCCCCCCTCCTGTACATAACCAGCCCCAGGCTCATTGAGCCGGACCTGGTTCCAAAAATACGGGGGACAAAAAGCGTAGGGGTCCCCCGTATTTCTGAAACTAGCCCCGGATTCTTGGACCGGTCCTGTTCCAAAAATACGGGGGACAAAAAATCTGGTGGTCCCCCATGTTTTGAAACAGCACCGGGCTCCAACAGCCCTCGGTGTCATGCCACAGCCGGGGGACACTTTTTAGATAAGGTCCCCCGGCCAAAACATGAGCACCGTGGCTGGTCAGCCTTGGACGGGGTACCTGGAGGAGTGGGGACCTCCCCAATAAAGGCCCCCCCAGGCTTCACCCATCCAGGGCTGAAGCCCGGGGCTGTCACAGGCGTCCGTGGCCAGTGGACGCCGGCCAGGGTTAAATCTGTCAATCCTAACATTGCTTTATACAGAACTACAAATACCAGCAGACCTCCCCCGCAGGCTGGGACTTGGAGAACCACAACTTGTAGTCCACCTGTATAAAGAATGTTAAAAGAAAACACACACACAAAAAAGTAAAACTTTATTACATACACATACACACCTCACTTTTACACCCACATACTTACCGATCCAGGATCCAGCGCTGGTCTGTCTGCAGCAGAGCCGGTCAGCCCGCACTAACAGCTGCTCTGCTGCAGACAGACCAGCGCTGGATCCTGGATCGGTAAGTATGTAGGTGTAAAAGTGAGGTGTGTATGTAATAAAGTTTTACTTTTCTGTGTGTGTGTTTTCTTTTAACATTCTTTTTACAGGTGGACTACAAGTCCCAGCGGGCCCATTAATGCCCAGCATGATGGGACTTGTGGTTCTCCAAGTCCCAGCGTGCGGGGGAGATCTGCTGGTACTTGTAGTTCTCCTGTATAAAGCAATGTTAGGATTGACAGATTTAACCCTATCAGGCCGGCGTCCACTGGCCACGGACGCCAGTGACAGCCCCGGGCTTTAGCCCTGGACGGGTGAAGCCTGGGGGGGGGGCCTTTATTGGGGAGGTCCCCACTCCTCCAGGTACCCTGTCCAAGGCTGACCAGCCACGGTGCTCATGTTTTGGCCGGGGGACCTTATCTAAAAAGTGTCCCCCGGCTGTGGCATGACACCGAACCCGGTGCTGGTTTCAAAATATGGGGGACCCCAGATTTTTTGTCCCCCTTTTTTTTGGAACAGGACTGGTCCAAGAGTCCGGGGCTAGTTTCAGAAATACGGGGGTCCCCTACGCTTTTTGTCCCCCGTATTTTTGGAACCAGGTCCGGCTCAATGAGCATGGGGCTGGTTATGTACAGGAGGGGGGACCTCACGCCATTTTTTTTAATCACAAAATCGCACATTTTACCAAAATCGCACCTTTTCATGACAAAAAAATCACACTTTTTCATGGCTAAAATCACCCTATATCGCACTTTATCGCACTTTTCATGCCGGAATACGCACCTCATTAAATATGCGAATTCGCTGCAAAAATATAGGGCGATTTGAGAAAAAATCGCATTTTTCTCAAAAACGGTAAACCCACTAAATCTTGCCCACAGTATCAATATGTAACACAGCAATTTATCTAAACACAAATTATTTTCATAATAAACCGTAAGGTTGATAAAACTTCCAGGGGAACATTATCCCTTTAAAATCATTTTTATTTTATTTGTTGGTGGCTACTGATGGAATTGTGCATGTTAGTCTCAAGTTATCATTACACATGTACCCTTAGAATTATTTTTTTATTTAATACTTATATAATAGGCAATATCATGCTCAGTGATCAGAATGTGTTATACAAACAAACCAAGGGCCAAATGAGAGATTTTGGGAGAGTTTGCCCATATTTTTAAAGCGGCAATCATTTACATGGAAAAAAAGAACAGGTGGATTTTGCCATGTAATTGATTGCCGCTTAAAAAAAAATGGGAAAACTCTCCCAAAATATCTCACTTTCTGATATTCACACCCTATTACATTTGGCGCCAGGGGCCAGTAAAAAAAAAAAGATATACAATACAGCAGTGGTTCTCAACCCTGGTCCTCAAGTACCCCCAACAGTGCACGTTTTCCAGGTCTCCACACAGAATCATAAGTGACATAGGGGCAGATGTATTAAGCTTTAACAAGAGATAAATGCAAGGGTGATAAGGAGAGATAAACGTCCAGCCAATCGCCTGCTAACTGCCATGTTACAGGCTGTGTTTGAAAAAAGTCAGTAAGGAGCTGATTGGCTGGACGTTTATCTCTCTTTATCACCCTTCCATTTATCTCTTGTTAAGGCTTAATACATCTGCCCCATAATTAGCTCCACCTGTGGATCTTTTAAAATGTGACTGAATAATCTGTGCACCTGCTGGGTGACCTGGAAAATGTGTACTGTTGGGGGTACTTGAGGACCAGGGTTGGGAACCACTGCAATACAGCAAGGTAGGTACACAATACTGTACCCAAACAGATGGGTTGCATATTGTACATTATGGGGGAAATTTACTAAGATGTGTATTCTACTTCACATATTATGTTGCTATGGGCAACCAATCAGAATCGACTTCTTATTTATTTAGCACCCTCTAGAAGATAGTAGACAGGATCTGATTGGTTGCCCATAGCAACATCACATGAGAAGTAGAATACACATCTTAGTAAATTTCCCCGTGTATATATATATATATATATAAGAAGTCCGTCATCGCATCCCCACGTCACGCCAGTGTAGCTTCCTCCCGGGCCGGTTGCTAGGAGCCGACAATGGGCCTTATTCTGGTCTGTGCGTACTTTCCCGAATTCTTACGGATGGCGTTTTTTAGCCGTCTGCACATGCGTGTGCAACGCTATGCGCATGTGCCACGCATGGTCTCCGTACTTGTTCTCACTAATACCGTACAGAAATGTGCACCGCTATCACTCGTGAAATATGGGCGTATTATGGGCGTCATTCGGAACTACACAGGGGCGTAGTTTCAAAGTGGGCTAAACTGGGCGTAAACATGGGCGTACACGAGGGAGTGCACTCATTCTGGTAGGCGTGCATTCGGACAGCACACCGAATGCACTTGAACCAAAAGGCTAGAAATATGTGCAGTGTCCATAAGCAAGTATTTGTTTGCGGACACCACTCGGTCATGCGCTAGGCAATCGGAACGCCTAATCAGTACGGGCGCACCTCAACCAATGTCAGCTGAACACAATACAATCCACTCCTTTACTCATTACTCATTAATTACACGCTTCTCATTGCTTCAATTGGAACCATTGCAGCTTAAATGGGCCATTACTAAACACACAAATATATGCTGCATTTTTGACACACATTTCCACTGCAAGCAATGGACAGAACTTCCTATCACTAATATAAATATACATGTCACTTCTACATTTACCAATTAAACCACACATTTGGGGATCAAAATATAAATTTATTACAATAACTTCAAAAAGAAAATGGAAAGCATGTTATTTGACACATGCAACAAATTAAAAGGTACCATGGCAGGAATGTACAAAAATAAAAAAAAATAAAAAAATGTATTTTTGACATACATAGCCACAGTAGAATCATTAGAAACATATCAGGTGGCTTCACAACACAAGTATAGCACCAACACTTCAAGTACAGCAGACAGTAATGGTAGCCGAAAGAGGGCAACAGGGGAACCAAACAAGACATTCAAACCGAGGGCAAATGTGGGTACCCTCTGCACGGGATTGGACACAGGAAGCTGACACACACAGCTAAATAAAAGATTTGGGAAGACATAAGGGTGGAGATTAATGCGGACACAAGTTCATTTGCGGGCACGTTTGGCCCTGGTAGGATCCTTGCCACGTGCAGCAGCTCTTCGGCCACGGCCACGTTGGGATGGTGGCCCAGGTGGAGCAGATGCTGGTGAGGGGGGGGATGTTGTTCCCCCTCTGCCAGCAGGGAGTGCTGGTGGTGGAAATGCACCAGAAACGGATGACAATAGGGCACTATTGCTGGAAACTAGCTCCACCATAAGCTCATTATGGTGGAGGAGGAGGTAATTTTGGCGCAGGGCTTGATCTGCCAGCACCTGCAGGCTTGCAGCTATTGAGTGCTGGGTGCCAGCCATGGCCTGCTGGGCCTCAGCAATAGCCTGCAGGCTCCCAGCTATTGTCTGCTGGGTGCTGACCAAACCCTGCATGACCTCCTCGGTCCTACGCATCCGCTCTGATGCTAAGTCTCCCTGCTGGTGAATCTGCCCAAGCACCTGCACCCACCTGTGGTAATCCGGTTCGGCCAGTGGCTGCTGCTGCTGCACATGCCTGCCACTGGTGGCAGGTGGCACAGACTCCTCCACCTCCTCAAGAGATTCTTGACCAAGTGGTGGGGATGCTGGTGAAAGAGAAAATTACAATTACAACACATTCCAAGCAAATTAGTACCAACTACTTATGCCATGGCAAATAATTACCTTCAACAAAAGCAGCAAAGACTTCCGCTGGGGCCTCGCTATCCATGTTGCTCACCCCCCGGACCTCCTCTACTGCAATGCAGCACTCGGCCATCTCCTCCAGGGGGGTGAGCTTCAGGTGGCCTGGCATGGGGCCAGCCCCAGAGGTGTGGCTGTGTTCCCACCGTTTGGTCAGTTTCTTCTTGAGGTTGGTTTTGAAGTCGTGCCACCTGCAATCAAAGTTTACATATTACTACATGTCACTCCTGATGTTTGCTGTAGCAGCCATTGCAATCTGCAACAGATTACAACATGTGCTTCATTACACAAAACTTACATTCTATTAAAATATAAAACCAACCCTTAGTAGATACATTCACACTCACCCTACAATAACTATCGATTAAATGACATGGCAATCATGTCTGTGGCTCCAAGCAACGTGACCGACCATTTACCAACTCCATCTAACATCTAATTTAAACATTACTGGTCTTGTACTGCTCAAATGTAACACACATGAACTTGCCTCTTCTTGACGTGCTCCGCCTCACGAACTTGTGGAGCTACCGCATTAATCTCCGCAGTTATGTCCTCCCAAATCTTCCATCTCCTTGTGTGTGTCAACCTGTCCTGTGGACACTCGATCAAATCCCGTGCGCGGGGTACCAGTATGGCAAGCTCCTGCGCTTCGAATGCCATGTTCCTGCTGCTTGGTTCCTCTGTTGGCCTCTTTCGGCCACGCCCACGGCCACGGCCACCTGTCGCTGTACTTGAAGTGCTGGCCAGGCTACTCTGTTGGGAAGCCACCTGTTGTGTTCCCAATGATTCTGCTGAGGCAGAAGATGGGCCAGCTGCAGATTGGGCTGATGTGGATGGGCCATCTGCCTGCTCTTCTCCCACTGGATGGTCTGTGGTGAGGGGCACATAGGAGGTGCTGGAGTCCAGGCGTTCAAAGAGTTCCTGGCACTCCTGGTCTCCCTCAGATTGAGATCCAGCCATGTTTGCAACAACTTTTTGCCTTTCTAGCACACCTTTATATACTATTTCTGTAATAGGCGTACATCAGCGACACCCTGCGTTCCGTGCGGCAGCATTCCGTACGGCAGCGTAGACCGTGCGGCGCATAGGCCACGCCCATACCAGCGGGAAAAAAAATAGTACAAAACCAGGCATACTTGCTAAGTCTGATTTAGTAGTTAATGGCAGATTTCAACACCAAGAAACACCTAAAACTGTGGCCAGACATGAAATCTATATGTGAATGTACATTTGTAATGTGCACTTGTTTGGTATGTACAACAAATGACACTAACCCATTCCATATGTTAATCCAGTCCACCACTCAGGCAATAGTAATCAGTGCTTGCATCCAAATCACATGTGAAAGGTCTCCAAATACTGGCTTGATGCTAGGTACATTTCATTCCACATCTCTAGTGTGGGCCGGTAGAAGGTAAGTGTTCACATGGCACCATGGCCTAATATTGGGAAAAGGTCTTGCACTATTTGCTATGTTTCTGGTGTATAGCTTTCACTATAATAAAGCTGTCTAGTTTAGTACCTTGTAGAGTTAGGTGTAACCGGCTAGTGATGCACACTATTTCACCTGTTGTTTTCACCCATGTTTGGCGAATATAATGGATTCCAAACTTCTTTCACCCTGTCTGTTTTGGAGATACTAAGTAATGGCAAGGTCAGCTCAGCTATGCAAAGCTAAAGCAAGTGTTGTTTTGCGATGCAATGGTTTAGCCGTCTGTTGTGGCGCATACACGCTGTTAATGACAAAATGAACAATAAAGTTAATACCAAATATCACTCTGAACAACCAATTACAGGACATGAGTGCTTTAATTGTGCCATTACTAAGATGGCGGCCTATGGGAGAGCAGGCCCATTTTTCGCCCGCGGAGCTCAGGGCACTGGTCTCCGTTATGGAGACCAGGCTGGGGCATGCGGGCCCCTTTATAACTAATAGGCAGAAGCGCCATGCCTATGCAGCGGCCCGCAGGCGCATATTCGCGCGCACCCAGGTGCGGAGGACCATCGCTCAGCTGAAGCGGCGATGGTCAGATCTGAGGCGGCGACAGCCGGATTTGCTCCAGCAAATCAGGGCCAGCATTGCACGATGTAAGTGTTTACACATTAAATGGCCAATTGTACATTATTGCTTCCATTACTTTTTTTAAGCCAATAAGGTAACCTGGCTGATCACGAGTTAAACATGGCATACACTATATGTGTGGTACTTCCTGTTTGACATCCTGTAATGTGGATATAATATGTAATTGTGTAGGGTTATTGTTTGTAATGCTTAAAATGGGCCAAATGTCACATCAGAACTGGCATGTTACAGGCTGTGTTTGATAAAAGCCAGTAAGGAGATGATTGGCTGGACATTTATCTCTACGTATCACCTTTGCATTGATTGCTTGTTAAGGCGTAATACATCTGTCCAAATGTCCCCTAATTGGCACTAATGTTTTTTTTCTCCAAACCAGCACGGGATCAAACACGCCAGGCAAGGGAGGAGGCAGAGGCGGCCCAGCCACAGGAGGAGGGCACTGCCGAGATGGGCGAGGCGGTGGTGCCACAGGAGGAGCAGCTGGTGGAGGAGGAGGTGGTGTCACAGGAGGAGCAGCTGGTGGAGGAGGAGGTGGTGCCACAGGAGGAGGAGCTGGTGGAGGAGGAGGAGGTGGTGCCAGCTGAAGAGGAGGTGGTGCCAGCTGCGGAGGGCCACCAAGAAGAGGAGGAGGAGGAGGCCTGTGAGGTGGTGCAGGCAGACGAAAGTGGTATGTATACATAAAGAGTAATTATTCCTTTTGTAATCTACTATTTGCTATGTAGCACTGGTGAATCAATTGTGTTTTAAAATACTATAAAGTCATCAAACAAACTGGGTAGCAACAGACACACTTAGGGGTTAGATAGGGTGGCCAAACCATCCCTTTCATCCTGGACACATATTAATGACACAGGTTGTGGGGATGGCTTTCAGGTCGATTTTAAGTGCCACTGAACCAGTGTAGTTAATCTGTATCCTGGAAGAAAGGGATGACGTGCTCCTCTAAGGGTTACATGTCCCTGCTGCAAGCGTACAATCTGTAGCCTCATATAGGTGAATAGAGTTTACAGTTGATTGATATTTCTAAACTAGATTAAGTATGGCATAAATGGAGTATGGACAGGCGTGGCTTAGAATGGAGTCACAAGTGGTCAGTGCCCCTGGGCCCTCCTCTAGCTAACCACCCCCTGCGGTCTGCATGTATTGTTGGCACCATAATTGTGTGTTGATTTTGTCTGAATAATGATTTTGTGCATGGGAGTGGGTTAGTGCTGCAGCTTCACCTACCTGGCATTATGACAATGATTTATGGAGCAGACCATCAGCAGGCAAGCCATGCTTGATTGCACAAATTTACTGTGCATTCCTGAGAGTTGACTAAGTCCCATGCCACGTTCCATCATATAACAGACACTGAGCGCTTTTTGATGAGTTGGTATTGGTGGAGCTCATGACATGCTACTCAGAGCTTAGTCATGGATGGGTTTGGATTCAGAAGGAGCACTATGACTGTGAGATGTTCTACAGAGTAAAGGGTAGAGGGGAAAAAACAGGATTTCCATCTAGTATGTATGCATGTTTGTATAGATGTATGTGTCATATATATATTTATATATGTCTGTATATATATATATATATATATATATATATATATATATATATATATGTGTGCAAATGGGGGTTTGACCCTGAAAGCACTTCCAATTTTGCAAAGCGACTACCTCCACAAAATCTCCCCTGCTAGTGGGAGATGAAGACAGAAACCAGAAAGTGAAATGTGGAGGGCGCTACTGAGATTTCCACCACCTTGTCAAGTGCTCAAATTAGGCAGATAGACAATTTAACATTCTTAATGAAAATTTATTAAAAATATGGAAATTTTTAATGAAAATTTATTAAAAATATATCCATATTTTTTATAAATTTTCATTAAGAATGTTAAATTGTCTATCTGCCTAATTTGAGCACTTGACAAGGTGGTGGAAATCTCAGTAGCGCCCTCCACATTTCACTTTCTGATATATATATATATATATATATATATATATATATATATATATATATATATATACACACACACACCTGTCACCTTGCATTTATTTAATTTATGTATGACTATGTTAAATGTATGCATGAATATCATTACTAATTGTACCCTTTTTAACATGTCCACAGATGAGCCAGCCCAAGCAGATGAGGGTATCCGTGGGGCCCTCCTGAGATTAAGGGACCACATGCAGCTGGTCATGGCTGATATCCAGGACCTGACCGACCTGATATTGTGATTAATTTTTTTTTTTTTTTGCCTTTAAATCATTATGTTAAATTATGAATAAATAGTTGCAAACAGTTAGAAGTTGTATGTGTGTTTTTTTACATTAAACAGTATATGTATGTGTAAATTGTTTATAATATTTTAAATTAGCAAAAGGTACATACTGTATATAGATGTATGTTATGTTCACATGATGTAAGGGTTAATGTGTGTAATGAATGTAGTAGTAATGTGTTTAAGTATGTATTAGGATTTAATTTATTCCAATAGAAAACAAGCACTTTTTAATGAGGTTGCCTAATTGCATAAGTGGGTCATGTGATCGATTTCTGTGGTCAGATAATAGTGTTGAATTGTGCGTAAATACACCGCATCGGTGCGTACGGGCAGGTTCCCGTACGTTCTGACGCGGTAAGACCGTGCTTACGATGTAAGACCGTGCAGAATATGTGTGTTTACACCGCACACGCAAGGTTTGGATGTCGTCCGTAAACACGCCCTGGTCTTCCAGTGTGAGTCCGTCCGTATGCGGAGGTTCGGTGGGCGTTTCTTCGGACGATGTCCGCACAGCGTGGCGTGCGGCCTGCTCCGAAAGATTTCGGGAAAGTACGCACCGACCAGAATAACCTCCAATGTGTGGTAGTGTCATCGTTACCAAGGTGACCAAACACTGCAAATATAACGATAACGATATTTAGAAAAACATCTAGTTGTGTCTAAGGTGAACGTGGATTAAAAAAGCCATATATTATACAGATCATAAGAAATCTTCTATACTTAAAGAATGAATAAGTTATTTAAAAAGTGCTTATGAGAAATTTAAAAAAGTGCATATATAAGGAACATATATGAGTAATGGGAGTATGATAAACAATGTACATATAATGGTTATAAAGAATTCAGTATAATCAATCAAATCAAAAGATTTTAAAGAAACACATTGGACAATATCTGTTCATTAAGCCCACGGGGGTTTATAGTGTCCAGTTCAAGGATCCATTTGGACTCTAAGTGTAGCAGTCTCTTTCCTCTATTTCCCCCTTGGATGTCCTCAGGTACTTGGTCAATGACCATATAGCGTAGAGTTGCCAAACTGTGTCTCTCTTTAGCAAAATGTTTGGCAACCGGTTGTTTGCGCTGTCTTTTTTCTCTAAGTCTCCTTTAATTGCTGAACGGTGAAGTGCCGATCTGACTCTGAAAGTTCTAATGGTTTTCCCCACGTAGCATAAGCCACATGGGCATTTAATCAAGTAGACCAAATATGAGCTGGTACATGTCATTGGGGTATGGATGATGTATCTATGGCCGGAGTGAGGATGATAGAAGGATCTTTCAGATATCATGTAGCTGCAATTTGTGCAGCCCACACATGTAGCATCCACCTGGCCTCATTTGTACCTGGGGTTTTATCCTTTTAGTACCGTCCATTCTAACAAGTTAGCCCCATGAGATTGTGTCCCCTAGTATAACAGGGCATGATTTGGGTGTATTTGAGTTTATGCAGTTCTTTATCTTGTACCATCGGCCAGAGTATTTTGGATGTTTTCTTAATTTTCTCATCTGCCGTGTTGTAGCTACACACCCAATGAATCTTATCTGCTTGTTTATTTGGCAACAGTTGTTTTTTTGTGTAATAACTCTTCTCTAGGGATTTTCTCGACTTTCTCTAGGGCTTGTTGGATTAGTTTTTGTGGATATCCACGTTCTTGAAATTTTTGTGACAAAGGCCCTTATTCTGGTCGGTGCGGATATATCCGCGTGCGTTCGGCCCGCCGATGTTTTGTGTCTGCGCATGTGCAGAGGCGTCTCTGCGCATGTGCGAGCGGGGCGTACGGCCAAATCCCGCATGATATGTGAACACTCCGAACAGGGGGTGGAGAGGGGCGTGAAGGGCTATTTGGGCTCATTACCATATGCATACGCCCCGCGTTTCATGGGCGTTCCCATGAAAACGCTGGGCGTACGTATGGTAATGCGGCCGTGACGCACGTGTAGGGGGCGGACATATGACATCGCCGGATGTCAGCTGCCCGCCAAGATCCCGGCTTTTGCATGGAAAAATGTCCGTGTGGTCTAAGGTTGCGGGAGCTGGTGGAGCACTCGGTCCTGCATTCGATGGTCTGAGACCATCGAATGATGGGGGAGGTTCCCTTAGATGGAGGAGGCGTATTCCGTGAAAAATACACGTGCGGTCCGTTCGGCCAGCTTCTTACCGCGTACGGACGGAGTTGGCGATCCATATGGAAGGCGGGGTTTCGCACGCACGGTCCTGGCCGCATAATCGGATCCAGCCGCACCGATCAGAATAAGGGCCATAATCTGGAAGTTTCCTTTAAGCCTATCACCCTCACTCGTAATTAGCTTCACCCTCAGTAGTTGTAAATATGGTAGACTTCTTTTGGTAGTAGGTGGATGGTGACTGTCAGCCGCCAATAATGTATTACGCTCTGTTTGTTTCTGATATAAATCCGTCTCAATCTTGCCATCCTTGAAGTAAATGTTGACATCCAGATACTGTACAGCTTCTAATGGGACAGTTGAATGAGTTGATTCATGTGTTTCCTGAATGATGTCTCCGTTCCCTGCCATAGAAGCAGGACATCATCTATGTAGCGACAAAAAAAGAGTATGTCCTCTTTCATTTCTTGCGAGAAGAATATCTCTTATTTGACGGCATGCATACACACTTTAGTTTGTCTTGCACCATACTTTTGCTTTGAAAAAAGGGAATTAAATCCCGAAAAGTCAGCTAGAAAGCTGTGTCCGAGTTGTCTATGTGAAGCCCGTGGGAATGCTGCTTATACGTGTCTATCTGCATATATATGTATGTATTAGTGGTGGGCAACGATTAAAATATTTAATCGCGATTAATCGCATTAAATTTTAACGATTAACTACGATTAATCGCATTTTTTAGGCACATAAGTGCTGCTTACCTACAATCTCGTAGCCAAGAGTTCCATGCTAGTTGCCAGGGGGGATTACATGCTTGTTGCCAAGGGAGATTGCATGCTCGTTGTCATAGGGGGTTCTATGTTCGTTGCAAGGGGTTCCATGCTCGTTGCCAGGGGTGATTACATGCTCTTTCCATGCTTGCTGTCATAGTGGGTGAAATGATCATTGCCAGGGGGGGAATACATGATTTCTGCCATATGGGGTTAAATGCTCGTTGCCTGGGGGAATACATGCTTGCTGCCATGGGGGTTAAATGCTTGTTGCCAAGGGGGAGATAAATCTTAATTGTGGGAGGGAGCAGTGCCACCAGTTAGGCGCAGTAGTGGGGATCTGTGTCACCCCACCAACGGCAGCATTGCTAGGCATTGGTCGGCAGCAGAAACAACCAGCGCCTCCCCACCAGCCTGCGCAGTCTCTGAAAGTAGAGACTCAGTGCCCCTCCAAAGATGGCCGCCGCAGTAGAGGAGACAGCCGCCACAGGTAGAGAAGTACTTCTAGTGTGTCTTCTCTCTGGCGGCGGCCATTTTTGGAGAGGCGCAGGGTCTCTGTATTGCTGTCAGAGACTCTGCGCCTTCGTGACGCCACTACCCCTGCCGCCGCGTCCCCCCCCAAGCGTTGACGGCGTTAAAAAATTGAATCTGCGTTAAAGTGCTGGTGCGTTAACGCATTATTAACGCGTTAATAAGCCCAGCAATAATATATATATATTAACCAATTTATATATATATTAAATACAGTATTTATTTAATCAATAAAAAAATAGGGCAATGCACTTTTGATAAAACAAACCGTGCTGCAACTTCCAAGACACATCTGGACTAACAAATCTGGGCAGATTATATTAAACCTTCCCGACCAGCAAAGTGAGACACGTCTTTAAATGATGTCATCAGATTCTACAAAGTGTAATACCCCGATATAAAATGTCATCCTTGTTCTTAAATCTAAACAGGACTGCTCGCTCTTCCACCGCTGCAGCTGTTCTTACAACAATAGGCTCCATAATTATAGGCGCAGATCAAATATCAAACATGTAACTCCTGCAAGGATGGTACGGCAGCATTAAAGAGCTTCAAGACCCCTGTTCTATGGAGATTCCCGCAGGGGTTGTTGGGGAACTTTCAGCCTGAAACTGAATATCTACAATTTTCCTGACAGATTCATAGATTCCACAGGTGTTTCGAGGTATTCGAGGAATAAATTGCAAATGAAGTCAGCATGATAGGAAAAGCACTCCCAGATTAACAAATAATTAAAAATATCATTCAGTTTAACATATTAAAAATACAGAAAAGAGTTTAAAAAGTTCCTGCTCCAGGCAATTTTACCAGGGGCCCCTTTTCGGTCTGGGGCCCAGCAAAGCACTGCTCTGCCTGTCTGGATCCAACTAGATTCTCGTGGTGGCTGTGTTACTGTCTTGCATATCACTATACACTACAGTATTATTTAGCCTCAAATGTAATTATCATTTAGCACAGTAGGTGACAGCACAACAGTTATATACAGGATCAGCAGCATAGTGGTTTTACTGTGCATTTGTCACTATTAATGCCACACAATTATTTATTTATTAACAGTTTCTTATATAGCGCAGCATATTCCTTTGCGCTTTACAAAGGGGACAGTGATACAACAAAACAGGGTATTTACAGACAGTCAAAATGTAGGAGGGCCCTGCTCGTAAGCTTACAATCTATAGGGAAATAGGCATTGATACATAAGGATAGATACTGTATTCTTTATTGCATCGATTCCACCAGAATGCAAGGTTCTATGACTGGTTCTGGAATTTTAAAGCTTGCCTGAAGAGATGAGTTTTTAGGGAACGCTTATAGGTTTGGAGACTGGAGGAGAGTCTTATTGTGCTTGGGAGGGCATTCCACAGAGTGGGTGCAGCCCGTAGAAAGTCCTGCAGTCGGGAATGGGAGCGAGTAATGAGTGTGGATGAGAGACGCAGATCTTGGGAGGAGCGTAGAGGTCGTGTTGGATGATATTTTGAGATAAGAGAAGATATGTATGTTGGTGTAGTTCGGTTTATGGCTTTGTGTGTAAGTAAAAGAATTTTGTATTGAATACGGTAGAATACAGGTAACCAATGAAGTGACTGACAGAGTAGCTTTGCAGACGATGAACGTCTGGCTAGGAAGATTAGCCTCGCAGCTGCATTCATAATGGACTGTAGTGGTAAGAGTCTGTATTGGGGAAGACCAATAAGGAGACTATTGCAATAATCAATGCGTGAGATGATGAGAGCATGGATTAGAGTTTTTGCAGTGTCTTGTGTAAGGTAAGGGCGAATTTTAAATATGTTTTTTAGGTGCATGTGGCATGATTTTGAGACAGATAGAATGTGGGGTACAAAGGAAAGTTCTGAGTCAAGGATAACACCTAGGCAGCGAGCTTGAGAGGTAGGAGTGATTGTCATCTACTCAACAGCGATAGAGATATCAGGTTGGTAACTACTATTTATTGGCGGAAATATAGAATAGCATGAATCAATCAGTTACATATAAACTGTTATTAAAGTGGGCTTCGTGAACAGGATTAGACTGGTCCAAAGGGGTACAAGAGAAACCACTGGTGGGCCCCACTGCCTAGGGGCCACCTTCTCCGCTAAGGAGCAGGTTCCAGACTGTGCACTTGAATTACATATTATACCTACAGTATGCTACCTTCTACTGTACATGGTGTATTCTCTGCCTGTTGAAGATTCAGAATCACACAACTGCTATAATGTTATTGATATGTTTAATAACAGATCTTATTTAGCAACATTTGTATGTGGTGGCCGGAGGGGTGTGAAATACCAAATGGATACTAGGATTTTCGACCTGGGCAGGAGAGGCTGGCCATTGCGCGGCTGCATCCCTCTAACCGCCGATGCCCGCTGGTTGCAGATCCCCCGCTGCCCACCCACCAGTCCCCACCGATGCCCCCTAGCCACCATTTTCCGCTGGCTGTCCCTGTCTGCCAGCTAGTCCCCTCTGCCTGACGATGCCCGCTGCCCACCACTGCCCGCTTCCCACCTGCCGGTCCCCTCTGATGCCTGCTAGTCCACGCCCCCTGCCCTGCGGGAACACAGTGCAGTAGAAACGGGGACCGCAACGAGGAGACCCAACAAATCCTGGGTAAAACATCCCGGCAGGGCCGCCACCCAGTTCCCATTACGATTACTTACCATCACCCGTGGTAACGTCCTCTGGATCCTTCAGCCTCCACGGTCTGGAGCACACACTGCACAGTGCAGCCTGCAGGGCGCCGAGCCCCTCTGTGTTCTAGACTCGGCGCTCTGCCGACTGCACTAGTGCGGGGGGAGGCTGTGTGCCGGTGCGCGGGGGAGCTGTGGGCAGCTGCCCGGGCCCCTCCAGAGGCCGGGGCCTGGGACAGCTATACCCAGGGCACCCCCCTGTCGGCGGCCCTGATCCCGGGTTTGACCCAGGATTTTGGTAGAAAAGTGTTATAAGAAACCTGCCTGAGACCCCATGCAGACCCCATGCATTCTGACATTCTCTCGTGTACACTTTTCTATGAATCTATTACTAATCATTTCATCTATTTCTGATAGAATCCCTTCAAAAACACAACTATTCTAGGCAGCATAGAAAACACGTACTTTAAAGACACGTCTACAGAATTCTAGCAATTAAAGAATAGTGTGTTCTGCATCAGACATTCATTTATTAATAAGCAGCGCCTATACAGAACCTGTCTGTCTGTGCTTCTGCCATCTGGGCCTTTTATAGCAAAGTTTAAAAAAAAATGAAAGAAAATGACATCAGGCTGTATTCGGTTGCAGCGTTGTTGAGCTTGATATTGAATAGCTTACAGCTGTATATTTAACATACCATATCTACAACATGATAGGGGAGATGTAGAAAAACTCTGTTATCCAATAGTCTGCTCCTTACTATAACTTGTTGTTCTCTTATTTATGTGTATATATTTATAACCTGTTCCTATCTAGTTGTAGAATTAATGATTAGTATGGTAAATGTACTAATATAGGAGTTATAATATATATATATATATATATATATATATATATATACATATATATATATATATATATATATATATATATATATATATATATACTGTATATAGGCTGAAGGTGAATGGAACTCCTATGAGAATAATCACTAGCGTGGCACTCCGGGTCTTAATAAAGATGCAAAATTTATTTGTGCAACAGTTTCGGGGAATTGCTCCTCTTCCTCAGGCACCAGCATATATCTCTTTACTTATCACAAAATATCTCCCATCTCGACCACTCCGCTCTGCACAAGATCTGCGTCTCTCTTCTGCGCGGATCACTAGCTCTCATTCACTATTACAGGACTTTCATCAGGCTGCTCCCATCCTATGGAATGCCCTTCCATGCACAATAAGACTCTCCACTAGCCTCCAAACTTTCAAGCGTTCCCTGAAAACTCACCTCTTCAGGCAAGCCTATCATATTTAAGTTCTACACGCATAACCCTCCGAGGCACTTATGTATTATAAAGCTTCCCTTCTGGACCTACAAGCTATGCTTTTACTGGTGCCTGTCCTTGTGTTTCCCTCCTATGTCCCTATAGATTGTAACCTTGCAGCAGGGCCCTCCTACCTCCAAGTCTGTCTGTTGTTACCCAGTTTGCTTTATCACTGTCTTCAATTGTAAAGCACAATGGAATATACTGCGCTATATAGGAAACTGTAAATAATAATAATAAATAATATAAGCCTAACTACGCCTCACTTTTTGAGGTACAGTACCACCAATGACCACTAAAGGGCACTTGACGGGCCAAATTACTCATTAACATAAAGTGAAAGCAAAATTATGTCTTTAAAACTTCTTGGATATGGAGAGAGGGAGCTGTGAAGACAGAGATTGGAGGGTGGAGCAGATAGGGACTAAGCCGTCATTTTGATGGACTTTTAACTAGTATAAATATAAATATGCTGTTTTTTATGGTAACTCCTCTATGATTTCCTGTTTCATTCTGTGTCCTTCTGTTTTACTGTGTCCTTCAATACAGGGGCGGGTCCAGAAGAAAATGACAAGGGTGTTCACTATGATAGAATAGGTAATGGGAGGGGGAGGGGAGGTGTTAGAGGTGCCAGTGTACATGCTAAGAAAGCGGCAAGAGAGAGGAGAGCAGGGAGAGGGCGGGAATGGGATTAAAAATAGGCATTGGTGTTTAAAGTACACAGGCCCACCTTGGCGACAAAAGTGAAGGAGGTAGTTGTGCATGCGAAAAAGGCACACTCTGAAAAAGGGTGTGGCCACTCAAAAGGGGGCGTGTGCTTGAGTATAGTGTACCACACCATATACAACTTCTACACATTATGCAACAAAATACTAGACCCCATTATACTTGCCCCTTACACATGATGACAAACAGAATGAGCCAAAATTCACATAATGCCACACGGATTGAGCCAAAATTCACATAATGCCACACGGATTGAGCCAAAATTCACATAATGCCACACGGATTGAGACAAAATTCACATAATGCCACACGGATTGAGACAAAATTCATATAATGCCACACGGATTGAGACAAAATTTACAATATGCTTCATAAACAGGAACATTGCTCTCCAAAGGCGCGCATTAAAAATGTACACCATAATGCCGATGACACGTTAAGCCACACTTCATAATGTCCATTACATATTATGCCAAACACTATAATGCCTAGTAAAAATGATGCTACATAAGTGCTGCTTACCTGCATGCTCATTGTTAAGGATTCCATACTCATTGCCAGGGTTTCCATGCTCGTTGCCATGTGGGATTACATGAATAAATGCTCGTGGTAACTGGGGGACAGCCATTGATATCCGGGCAGAGTGCCGGGGGCTGCCCAGCTGTATTCAGGGCACTGCAGGTCCCGCCTATAATATTACCCCTTTCACACCAGAAAATGCAGAGTTGACTTTTTGACATCAGCCTAGTCCCTGCATTTTCAGGTGTGAGGGGGAGAGAACCCCCCCTCCCACCCCCACCCCCGTTTAACCGGCTATATAGTTTAACTGGCTATATCTTCTGAACCAACTGACCCATTTACATGAGACCAGTATCATACTTTTGAGTGGGCTTCAAATGATTTTGGTCCCGTAAAGCTGGGCCATTTGGGTCCAAAGAAATGAAAGAACATGAACAGCCATGAAATTACAAATAAATAATAAAATCGGTTTCCCCGCAATATCTATGGAACCAATTGACCCATATGGACCAGCCTTTTGGATTCAAATGAGATTAACAGGATGCAAGGGGGGAACTGGCAGCCGTCAGAACTGGGTGGAGTTCGGAATTAGCGGATCCAATGTTATCCAATGGGTAAAAATGTTCTAGCTTTGCCCGGCGGTATCTCCAGTTCCCGGGGGGCTAGCGACGCGGGCTGGGCTCATTGGAAAGCCATGTTAGAAATGACCGGGGGGGGGGGGGGGGCACGTGCTTCAGTAGAACATTTGTTCATAGCTGTTACGTTTAAGGACTTGTCCTATCTGTATAACCCTCCCCAATAGGGAGGCTGATACAGGCGGGTGAGGTGTAAAGTTGCTTAGCTCATGCTCCTTCCATACAGTTTGCCAGCATTGTCATATTTGTTCTTACAAAAGTTACTGTCAGTCTGACTGGGCATGGCTGTGCATAATAAGCTGCAATTACAGTACAGCTACAGTTGTGGGGAAATTAATATTCAAGTCACACTCAGCATAAAGGCATGAAAATTATATTGTTTATGACAGGAAAACACAGGCCTCCTATTCTGTTGTCAGTCATTCAAATATAAGAACATTCTCAAAATGAACAACTGATTTATGCTTTTTAATGTGATACTGCAAATACATTCATTAGGAGTGGAGAAATAATTTATCAACCACAATATATTTGCCCACCATGTCCAAATGTATCTCGGTGGGGTTCCATATAGCAATGTACAGCGGTGCCATGCCAAGGGGTGACACCGAAATGCAATGCAGCAGCTGTCTCCTGTCTGTCCTGACACTGTCTGCACCCTACATTGTCATTGGTTGTAGCCTGCATCTGTGACACACCCCAAATAGCAAAAAAAATTAGCCAAGCAGGCAGCCATGACCCCTCTCAGTGAGGCCACACCCTGTCAGTGAAGGCACACCCCTTTTCCTCTACAGTTATGTATTAAACAAGTAATGAAACTGAGAGGACATTAGGATTGGTAGGTTCAGTGAGGTCACTAGGGGGAGCTGGTGGGTGCTGGTCGCACCTGAGTGTCACCCTCTGAGGGGTGACATCAAAGTGCTGATTCCTGCTCAATACCCAGGGCTACAAGATGTCTATTGTACTGCAAGTTATTTCCCACCAAACAAGGAGAGCGGGAACTCAGGATTACTTTCTCACCATGTAGGTAACTAAGACCCTCAGTCACTCTCTGGTCATCTCCAGATTGGACTATTGTATCCTCTTCCTATCTGGCCTCCCATACTCCCACCTCTCTCCACTCCAATCTATCTTCCTCTCCCAACATAGTACATCTGACTCCCATCTCCTACAAGCCCTACCACGGCTCCCTCTCCCCTTCAGATCCCAATTCAAGCTTCTTACACTCACTTAAAAAGCCCTCAAAAGTCCTTCCCCATTTACATCTCTGGCTGTAGCCTTCTCCACACGCCGCCTCCTCACTTCCCTCTGCAAATGAATGCAGTCTCTTTTGCCAGCAACCTGAGTACTCACAGCCACTTCTGCCTTTAAGATTTTGCTCATGTTGCTTCCTACCTCTGGAACTCTCTCCCTCTCCCTACCATATTAGGTCGACACAAGCATTAGGTTTACATGGGGAAGGTCAACAGTGCGCTGAGCTGGGGAGAGATGAAGCGGCAACCTGTTCTCTCTATCACTCTCATATACCTTTTAATGGGCCCATGGCCATGTCCCCTCCATTTTATCAGGGCCCCGCTGACCTGTCGGTGCTCCTGGGAATGTGCACACCATTTACTTACTTCTGTGACAGTGCTTCCAACTGCCCCCCACCCCACTGTGGGAGCCTGCGGCCCACAAAACAAAACAGGACTGTCCCACAGAAATTGGGGCAATTGGAAGGTATGCTACCCAGCATTACTCTGCTTTGCTACTATATAGCTACCATGCACTTGACTGTTAGCTGCATGCTGTGCTCTATGGTATTCACATGGGAGGATCAATAATACCCCATTCACACCAGAAATGCAGGGACAAACCCGGGAATTCAGTTCCCGGGACAAGCAGGGACATTCCCGGGTTTGGACCCATTCACACCAGAAATGTCCCTGCATTTTCTGGTGTGAGAAGGGGGCAGGAAGGAGGCCGGCAGGAGGCCGGCAGTCGGCGGGATGGCATCGGGCAGTCGGCGGAGGTGGGGAGAATACTCACCCCGGTTGCTGGTCCTCCGCACAGGCCGGGGATCCACACAGGCGGCAGCGCAAATGACATAACAGGGCGGCGGATGAAGATGACGCAGCTCTCTGGCGCCCTCACTGCCGCCGAAGAGCTGCGTCATCATCATCCATCGGCTGTCCTGTTATTTGAGACCGCCGCCTGCATTAATTCCCGTCGGACAGGACACGGAGGACCCGGCAACCCGGGAAAGTATACCCTGTACCTTTCACACCAGCCAGTTCCCCGGGTTGAACCCGGGAACAACCCTGGTACCTAGCCGGGTTGAAATTAGTGCAGGATTTTGTCCCGGGAACTTTTCACACCAGCGCTAGTACCGGGTTGTTCCCGGACTCAACCCAGGAATTTAGGCTGGTGTGAATGGGGTATAAGGGATGTTGGAGATTCTCCTTACAGCAGACTGAACTTGCATTCTTAACTGTCCCATGCAACCACCTCTAATGAAGGTGGAAAGCTTGTACACTTGTGAGTCTGCCCATGGAAAAGCTTCCTATTAATATTAGTGACAAGACACTGGGTAGCTTGGAGGATTGTGTGAGTCATTTTAAAAGGAGAGATCCACATCTGCCAGTTATTGTATTTTCCATAATACTTTAGGTGTCAGTGATATCTAAGCCTATGTTATTCCACCATTACACATGCTTTAGCAATCAATTGCAATAAAAAAAGTGTAAAAAACAAAATAGGAAAAGTTATACAATGTGATAAAAAAAAACACAGAGACTGATATTAGTCATTGATCCACATAGAATACATACCGTAGAAATGTTGTCACTGCCTATGAAATGAAATAGCTTCTGTATTATTCAAGATATGTAAAATGTCAGTCTAACTCTACTATAGAAATTGTTCCTGCAGTTCCAGTGGTCTAACACCATACCTACTCCATCCCCCCTGGGTGATACTTTGTAACTTCTTATACTCCCTCATAGCAAACTGTATTTAATAGGTCAATAATCATTTGACAACAACGAACTATATATACAGTTACTATATACACAGTCATTGTACGTCTTGCCAGATCCCAGATCTAGCCTGCTTATAAACGTCTTTTATTAAGAGTATTGATGTTAGTTGCTGTAATCTGACAGTAGATAGATAGATAGATAGATAGATAGATAGATAGATAGATAGATAGATAGATAGATAGATAGATAGATAGATAGCAAACACAGGATTTTAATTGGGGGGGTTCCAAATGTAATCCAAAATCTCCCACTCTGCAGGGCATTGGAGTAAGTAAGCGAGTCTGGGAGAGCGGTAACAGCCCTGAAAATTGGTCTTTTATACATTGATATTTAACAGTACAGATGGTCTGTAGTATAGTATTTAAGTAAGATAAGTGGTCAGGAAAAGGTTAAACACGTAATAGATACACAAACATAATAGAACAAATACTGCACTTTTTAAGCTCACAATCTCACACTGGGGGAGATTCTCTAAGAATCTCCGCCCCCCTTCACCGCCCATCGCATTTATAATTATCGCATATGTTGTAACATATGCGATAATTATAGCAAAGGAATGGATAGCTCTTGCGTTAAGAGCTGTCCTTTGCGGTGAGAGTCGCCGGTCCCAGCAAGTCCCGGCGGCTCACCCCTCCCTCCCACACCTGGCGCTGCTGCTGCTGCGCCGGGCTCTCCTCCTCCCTGCACCCGGAAGAGGATCAGTGCAGGGAGGAGGTCACAGGTCCGGGCAGCACTGCGCTGTGCTGCCCGGACACAGGTGAGGGGGTAGGGGGCAATGCGGGGCGGTGAGGGTCTGTGCGTGGCAGTGGGGGGTCGTTGCGGGGCGGCGGTGGGATGCGGTAGAAGCCCATTGGCTTCTATGGGGCATCGCCAGATTTTTCTGGCGATGCCCCCCGCCGTGTTATCCCGGCGGGGGATGCTTACAGCATCCCAAAATGCGGTAAAAACCCAGATAACGGGGTTTTTACCGCATTTCTTGCTTAGAGAATCTCCCCCACTGTCTCTTCCTCCTGGCAGCTACTCTCTGGTCAATTGCAATGTTTGAGGGCTCAGTTCCACACATACAGTAAATGTGGTAGAAGAAGCTGGTACACTGGGCATGTGCAGCAGCTCTGTCCCTTACACTGCATGATGTAGTGGCAGCTCTATTGATCATATTATATACCAGCTATCGTTGTCACAATTTAAGGCATTTGCCAAGAGGAGGGGGTTTCCTTGCAACTAGATAGATAGATAGATAGATAGATAGATAGATAGATAGATAGATAGATAGATAGATAGATAGATAGATAACCCACAGCCCATCTTGATGAAGTTTATGTTATACAGTACATTGGCACATGGTTTTTATTCAGATGCTGGAGCCAATGGTGGGGGTTAAGGAATTTTATACAGTACAATAGAGTCTGTAAGCTCAGAGAGGTCTCTATGGTTTCTTTGTTTGTTTGTTGTTTTATTTATTTTTGCTTAAGCACTGATCTAGTGTTGTCCTCCTATCCTACGATGGAAACAATTACATTGCGCTAGTCTATCTAGCACACTGCAAAGCATTGGTGCTAATAGCAAAATATAGTTCTAGCTGTCATCATGGTGTGCTATGAAATAAGAGTAAAAGTAGTAGTATAGCATGGGAATGTGGGGTGTGGTATAGCTTACATTCAATGGGCCTGATTCTGATTGCAGCCTTGCAAGGCCATCAGACGCCGCCCTCCACTCGCAGTGAATCATCCATTCGCAGGCAGGGAGAAATCAGCAGAAGGACGACAAGTACAAGGTCGACAATGACAAAAGGTTGACACAAGCAAAAGAATGACATGGAAAAGGTTGACGCATGAATAAGTCAACAGACCCCTCGCAGTTGACATTTTACAGACCACCTGGCAGATGCACAGGTGTATCACCAACTGCCACAGGTGAGTAATGATCTTGAGAACCACTTTATTCATACCTCCCAACTGTCCCGGCTACTCCGGGAACATCCAGGTATTTAGGGTCGTTCCCATGGCCCACCGGGGCCCGGCAGTGTCCTGCGGCGTGAGAGGTGGGGCAGTTGAGAACCCCTCCTGTCGCCCGTGAATAGATGCTGTGCCCCACGGGTGCTGAAGCGGGAGCGTCGCAAGTATAGACATCGCCCCCTTTGGATAGGCCACACCCCCAAATTTTCGGCACGCACATGCCAGTGTCTTTCCACCGGGTCCCTCAAAGTTGGGAGGTATGCTTTACTACACCCAAAGCCTCAAATAGGGGTGTGCTATCAGTGTCCCCGAATACAGCCTGGTAATGCACCCTATACCCACCATCCCCATGCTAAGTGCGAGCGCTGATTCAGTCTAGACTCACTCTGTGCTGTGAAGGCCAACGGAAGAAGGAGACTGATGATGTAAGAAGCCGTCCCTTCCAAAGGTCGGGGACCGCCTGCATTTTCTGAGGCAGTCTCAGAAAACGCTGTGCTACCGCTCCCGAACACCCGCAGGGAGTCATTCACCATGTGAGCCGTTAGCCTTTACCGGCTGTGTTCGGACAGACGGCTCGCGCATGCACACTGCGTGCGTAAGCATGCACAGTCGTCCGATAATCACTCGGACTGCGAATTCGCAGCCCAGCAAACGAGTCTGAATGAGGCCTAAGGTTCCACCATACCGTTACTAAAGCCACAGTTTTGTAGCTTTGTACGTAACTCTTGTCATTTTCTTTGTGTTGGCTGCAGGGTTGTAGCCTCTGGCTTTTACACCTGAAGCTATTCAATTACAGCCCCTTTTACTCGTGGTAAGATTGCAGTTAACTCGTAGGTTCCAGTATATGATTTAACGTATTGCGGCACCCACAATAAGGACACTTACCATGGATTTCTATCCCTCGCAATGTTTTTGCGGCACTGTAAAGTGTGGGGCATGAGCCACGATGATGCAATCATTTGGCCACACCCCCAAATGTCCTATCTCCCCAGCAGCCACGCCCACAAAATAATGACCGGACTTTCACTATAAAAGTCAAAATGCATGCAATTAGCCCATGGTTAATTACTGCTTCTAATTGAATAGGGTCCTTAGCGGACACATTAATGTAATGCTTATTGTACTGTACAGGTTCTAGCAGCACAAGGAACACATGTAAAATACAAGGAGAGTCAGGGAAGGTCACCCCTTGCCCACTTCTGCTATCGATTACATGAAGATGCATAGAACAATTTGGCGAGATAGCGTGTGTTTTGCCTGCAAACCATGTACATTAGCTGTATTAAACCTGGTCTCCATTTCAACCTAAAAAAGCTTTCTTAAGCAAACAAAATGAAACATTATTCTTTTTGGCAGCAAGAGGCCCTGAATGATTCCAATCTAAAACACACTCTTGTTCAGATATTTTTGGCATTTCTCCATTCAACTATTCAATTCTTTGTAGAATATAAAGGGGGTGGTGGGGGAGAGGGTAAAAACAAACTTCCTACCTGATGGATTTTGCTGTCAAAAATGTGATGGCTGCCAGGGGCTATCTTACTATACCGCATCAGTATTCTCACCATCCACCTCCTGCCACATACGTATGCCAGATTCAGTTCTGGAACCTCCGCACGGCTGTACAAGGTGAGAGAAAACATACAACGTATCATTTCAATTAATGGATTTAAACTAATGCTACCCACCCCCCTATGTTCTGTTTGTCTAGGAACTCCAGGTCTGGGGGTGGATCAATTAAATAAAAATAGAGAGAGATGCACAGATGGAGCGCCCACAGATGGAGCGGTCAGATTGCCAGCCACCGGAAGGGGACGCGCGCACGTCCCCTTACTACAGAGCTCCGCACAGGTTCTGCCACTTTGCTGCCGGTCCCTGCCACCTCCCCACTCTGCCCCCTAACCCAGCCCTTCTCCCTGAAGCGAGCCCCGACGCTGGCTGAGAGGCGCTTCATCTATATATATTGTATTTAAAAACAATGGCACTCACAGGTGACTTAGCTTATGGAAAGTACATTTGGGCCCAGAACAAGTTCAGGAACTGAGTTCCTGCTGGTTCCTGCTGAAAACTAGCACTGCATATAGTGATATATAAGACCGATATAAGATTATCATGCTGTACATATGTAGCACAAATGTGTTAATGTTTTTAGAAAATTCCTTTTCACGGCTCATAATCTGCAAGTTATGATTTCTTTCCAATGTTTGCTATGTACTAACACCCCCCCCCCACGCACACACGCGTGTGTGCACAAACACACACACCACCCTACTATACTTAAAAAGGATATTAGAATTTAAATGAAAGAGGCTAATGCAGTAATTTTTGCAGCTGTATTTTGTGTTTTCGCACTGCACATAATCACAGTGTGTAGCACATACTGTACTGTGGAGCCGCAGGTACACAACTATGGATAATTCTTTGTGATACATAACTCATTTCCAGTCACTCTTTAGCCATGCTGTGTAAATGGAATTATGGGCTGTTTGTGTGTACACTACTAAGCATGGGCATCGATCATTGATGATTCAAAATCATTGATGGTTGATAGCCAATGTCAAATACTTTTGCCATCGATGGGGGAGAAACAGAATGGTTTCCTTTCCCTCCATCGATGGCACAGTATAACCAATGTTTTTTTTGTTCCAAGGTGCCAGGACAAGGAGCATAGCTCCGCCCCTAATAACCCTGACTGACTGGCCCATTACTGGCCATGGGCCAGTCAGTCAAGGAAAAGTAGCTAAAACTATCGATTGTCATCCATCAAATAGTTTGTTACTATCAATGGCTGTTTGAAGTATTGTCATCGATGGCAACCATCGATGGTGACTGCACCGATGCCCATCCCTAGAGTAGACTTCATTATGTCTGTTTTCAGGCAAATATCTGGGCTGGCATAAGTGAACAGATAGGAATGCTGTGACTGAAGAGATGTGTACAGCTCTGTATTAGAGTGTATGCAGTGAGCCAAGACATTTACAGGGCTTGATGCCAGATAAGTGGGAGTGGTCAAACATAGGGGCGTGGACTTGTCACAACTGGAATAGAATATCCAATTAATTATGCGTCTCAGAATTAAGCCTTAGAATGAGAGTGATACTTGTCTACTCAATATCTGGGCAGTCACTCCTGACTCTCCTGGAAGACAAGGCTCCTGCATCCTACTCCCCCCTTCCCCTGGTATCACCATCGGGCAGCTTGCGGTACAATTGGGAAAGCACAAGCTGCCCGTCCCAGAGGTCAGAAAATCTATGTACATTCACAGAGATCCCTGGCTTCTTCCCTCCCCCTAAATGCCGGCAACACATTTCCATTTTTACAAACAGAGATCATCCCCATCACTTATGTAACAGCTCCGTTTTAAGTAGAGATGTGCATATTCGGATTTACTCGGTTCTTATCGCCAAATTTTTGCAAGTTTTGATCTTTTCGATTGGCTATTGAGTTTTGGATAGTCAATAGGATCCGGCTGTGAGAACGGAGTAAGGACCATGTCTATTCGCACGGCGGCGTGCGTTCGCAAGGGGTCAATGTTTTCTATTTGCGCATGCTCATTTCTGCGTATGTGCATGCGCTTGGTGCGTGTGTCCTCAGAGAACAAAAGTTGGCACGGTGCACGCACCCAACCTTGCGGCCGGGCCGGACGATTAGCATATGGGAACGCCCAGCGTTTCTTGCGAATTCCCATGAGTATGGTGGGCGGGTGCAGGGGGGCGGGTAGCTGACATCACCAGCTGTCAGCTGCCCGCCCTATTCCCTCAGAATATGCGCACAGATCTAAGGTTGCTCTGAGCAACCTTAGATCTGCATACACGTTCCACATCATTCGTGGTCGATGACCATCGAATGAGGTGGTTGTTCCCCCGCATGCTGCGAAAACATCCATCCGCATGCAGTGTGAACGTACACACCGTACGAATGGTTAGCTGGAGTACCACCATTCACAAGGCGGGATCTGGTCGACTCGCAAGGATGCGAATTCGCATCTGAGCGAATCGACCAGAATAATCTCTTAAATCCAGGTACAACCAAACCCACCAATCTCTACTTTTAAGGTAACTTTTTTTTTAAGTAACAAACATACACTATTAAACATAAAATAAATCTAATGCTTAAATAAATGCTTAACACTAGCAGATGTGTTAGATAAAAAAAATAACCTATATGAGATACTACTTAAACACAGGTGCAGTTATTACTTAAAATTCTAGAACATTACCGTAGATGTGATTGATGCATTTGTTACACTCCGAATGGTTCTGCTTCGTACAGAATTCTGAATGTCTCAGGTGTTACGCGATTTCTACTTTAAAAAAAAAAAAAAAAACACATTGTTTATTCTGTAACATAAAAATGTGTTTTGACAGCGTAAAATATAGTAAATGTAACAAGCGGTGACCTTTGTCATCTGGGGGTCCTAAACTGATTTTGTACTTCTTAAGTAAATACTTGAAAGCCGAAAATTAAATGCCAATCTGACTTTTACAGTCAAAGTGCATTACACAACCAAACGCTGAGATCTTGAAAGCAATCTAACAGTTGGATTTCCTGTTAATTTGATATTTTATATATTTTTATAACCTGTAATGACTAAAATATTGCCGTGTGTTACAAATCATTTCACATAAAAAAAGAATTAGCACCCAAATTGACCTAGCAGCAGCAGTGCACGTTTTACTTTGTATGATTAGAAGTTCTTTTTTATAAATATACTGTATGTATTTTAAACACAATAAGACAGGCTTCCATACATACAGTATAAAAGTCTTTTGAGAATTGTTCTGGGTACACTGCCACAATGCACAGTAAAGATATACTGTACAAATTACTTTCCATAGTGGCTTCAAGGAAGGAAGAATGGGGTATTAATTAGCAATGGCGGATCCAGAGGGGGGCTGTAGCACAGTTCAAGCTTCAAATAGGGGAGCAACACCAACTGCCAGTGAGTCAGTTTGGAACGCCAGTCAGTCAGATCCATGCAGGTTTCAGTGTAAAAAAATAGTTAAAAATAAATAAATCATTAAAAAAACCGACGTGCGTTTCCCCCGCCTTACAATTAATGGCCCCAGGCTCAAAGAGCCGGCGCTGGTTGTAAAAATTCACAGGGCAAAACGTGTAGGGGGATCCCCGGAATTTTAAAAACCAGGCTCCTGATTGGTTGTTAGGCGGCCAATAGCGCAGTTCATGGGGGAGAAGCGCAGAATGTAAACAAATATAGCCATGCTATATATCATTTTAATGAGCAAAAACTGATTGTGCTACTAATTAGCATCCCTATGTGCAGAACATGCATTTAATGGAAAAACATAAGCAATACATATACAGTATACAGTATTAGCTATTTTGACAAATCAAAGTACTGTATATTTTGCTATATTAATGTTAGAAATAATTTATAAAGGTTTATTTATTACAAATCTGCTCTAATTTTGAACACATATGTTAATTTAAACATTGCTGATTATAACTGATTTGTTAAATATAATATTGCTCATAAATAGCTTATATATTGTATATGTTATTTTTTAATTTTTTCCCTGTTAAATGCATTTTCTGGACATAGGAAGTAAGCCCATACTGGATACTGGCACTGTGCAACCTCATTCGGTGATTGTGTAATTGTGTAAAGATTGTGTTTGATGTATACATGTAATCACTGATGTATATTACAGAACCCTTTAACCTTCCACAGTTAATGGACATACAATCTACAATCAAGGTAGAAGTCACCTAGTGCCAAGTCAGGTGGGTAGTGTACATGACATGCTGTTTTAACAGGGCACGGTGCTGCCCGATTTTTAAAGGGCAAAATGCGCCCTGCTAGAACAGCATGCCTGTCCTTCCCTGCCACCGCTTGAATAGATGCCGTGTGCATGCATTGTATCTATTCACATTAACCAATGCGCTCCAGGGAAGCCCAGCACTGCCTTAGATGCCGGGACCGCTGTAACGTTGTCAGACCCGGCATGCCCCCATCAGTGACATTGGCGGGCCCGCCCACAAGGGTAATGTCAGTGGGCTCGCCCCACCCATAACGGTGATGTTGGTGGGACCGGCCCGCCCTCAACGGTGACATTGGCGTGCCCAGCAGCCCCCAATGGTGATGTCTGCAGGCCCATCCTGGCCCCTGAGGCTGCCACTGTACCCCAGCGCCCTGTCCTGATCCCACAAGGATCACTAGTGCACATGCGCATAGTGTCTATTCATTGGGTAAAGGGGGTAGTGGGCATTGCCAGCAGTTCACAGTACCCCCATAGTGATGAAAAACAGGGGCTTGGAATTGCCACAAAGCCCCCCTTTTTGTGGAGGTCACACCCCTTTTCGGGAGTATTCTGTTTTATAAATGCTGGGAGGTAGGCATATGGAGGAAGGCATTATGGGAAGAGTTGTTCAAGAAAGAGGTGCTGCCAGAGACAATGGATGAAATGCTCTTAGCCGAAGCAAGACAGAAGGACTGTAACCTGATATCAGGACAGTTCCCAACAGAGGCAGAACTCTGGGAGGCAATGGAGTCATCTGCCGCCGGGCTCCTGCTCCCAAGGGGGCACCTCTCCTCCACTGTGAGTTTGAATCAGTTAATTGAAAGCCGTTTATATCACTTCTGTGGCTATCTTCTCCTCCTAGCAGGACCATAGATGTCACACTCTCTTTATTCTAAACATAATATCCATAACATACATACTTATATTTATATAAGGTGGTGTGTATGTGTGTGTTGGGGGGGCACCAATATTTATCTTGCCTCCGGGCAACTGGGATGAACTTACGCCACTGGTTCCCAAGATAAGATTCTGTATGGGCCAGCATAACAATGCTACATAACATGTGCATTCAGAAAACAGTTATTAAAGTAGAGAACACTCTATAACTGCCAGCTTAAAATAAAGGTAAGCCAGAAATCATAGCGCACCATGGGCCTGATTTAGTGTTGATTGGTGTTGTGCGAATTCACAGATCGGGTGATTATCGAATTACTGTGCAAGTGTACGGATCGTAATGTGCATGCATGAGCCCAAATAGGGACATAAATAGCATATGGATAGTATTCGCAATCCCCTCGTAATTTGACTGACAGGAAGCCGGGAATTTGGAGGTGGCAACCAGCTGTTTTCTGGTAGTGGCAGAAATAACGCAGTCGTAACCAAGCATTTAAGGGAGGGTCTGTGACGTCGGCGCTGGCCTCAATCAGCCTGTCTCTGTCTCAGAGTTGTGCAAGGGTCAGAGTTTACACATACTGGGAAAGTCATTAGATGGTTCAGTCATGGTGTATGGATTAGCAAGTGGATAGTGAATTCACTAGCAGATTTGCACAGGACGGGATTCCTTTCTGTTTAAGCGGTGGCTATCTAATCACAGTCATCTGCAACTTTTCAGGTCTGAATCAGACCCCATTTACACATATAGGGTGGGATGTATTAAAATACATCGCCACCCTTCACCGCCCGCCCGCCGCGATGCCAACGCATATGTACTAACATATGCGGCTGGCATCGCGGTGCGGTAACGGAGCCCCCCCCCCACGATACCTGTACTCTGGTGGTCCGTCTCCTCCCTGCCACCTCCTGCTGCCTTCAAGCTGGGGACAGCTAAGCAGGCTGTCCCCGGCACCTCCTCCTCCCCCCTGCAGCTGGAAGGTTGTCCGGCTGCGTTGCTAGGGGGAGGAAGCGCTTACCTTCCAGGATCCAGGAGGACCTGCAAGAAGGTAAGCCCAAGTGAGGGGGAGAGGGGGGGTCGGCGAGGCGGCGGCGGCGAAAAGAAGCCCATAGGCTTCTATAGGGTATCGCCACCCAAAGAAATCGGTGCGGTTGGGTAATAGTAAAACTGGATTTTTACCGCATTTTGGTTTTGATACATCTCGCCCATAGAATATTCTGAATAGGTTACATACATGCAATAAATTATATATAACTTACTGTATCTGAATCTTGACCCATTAGTTATCTGGGGCATCAGGTGCTAGTGTCTGTTATACTGAGCCCCTGAATCAGACCTCCCTCTATAACGCTCATCTCCAACTCCCACCTGGTATAACCATAACTTCATCTGGTTTACCGTTTTTTTTTTTAAGTTTCCCACTGTTGACATGGTAATATTTGATACCCCAGTAACAGTACCTTATTCAGATAATCACAGTGCAGCTAAACTTTTTATGCAAGGCCACATATTTTTGCCACATTAGTGACTTTTTGTAAAACATTTGCCCTGCTTCAAAGCTAAGTATCGGGAAATAGTGACTGATACACAAAGAGAAGTGCTACATATTTCAAATTGGGTCAGCCAATTGCAGAGGTCTTTGGTGGTCTGTATGTTCCAGACACAAAGGAATGTTGACCAGGGGTAAGTAGGATGTGAACGTAAAAATAAGAAAATTATGTTAGGACTGTATAGAGTGGATGTACAGTATATGGTGTGCCCAAATGAAAAGGACACTTTTGCTGTAGCGGCGTTGTACAGTAGCTAATCGCAGTGGGTTACGGCGTTGTACAGTAGCTAATCGCAGTGGGTTAATGGCGTGGCATTTTTCCCAGTTGCGCATGTGTAGTGTACAGCTTCGCCTCAGTTCCTTATTTCCTGGAAAGTTGTTTTGCGCAGTCGGATGCATGATGGATTCCTCCAGATCAGAGCAAAGAGCTGGTTTATTGGAACGGGGAGGAACAGATAATGCTGAATGGTACCATAAGACGTTGCTGAGGCTAATATAGGCCATCAAAAACAAGTGCAGAGACAAGCTCTCAGAAGGGATAGTGCTGCTACAGGTCAACATTAGGCCAAATGTGGGCAATTATACCCTCTACCAGCTAACAAAATTACAATGGGAGGTGCTAAAACATCTTCCATACAGCCCCGATATCGCCCCATGTGACATATCTTCAGCCCATTAATAAAATCACCGAAAGGTAAAAGGTTCACCTGTGACAAGGACGTGAAGGACATCGTGGACAACTGGATCCCTCAGCAACCTAGAAGTTTCTACACTGAAGCCATCTATTCCCTTCCTACATGCTGGGATCAGTGCATCAATGGCAATTATGTGTAGTTGTAATGTTACACATGAACTGTAATTAAATATTCTTTAATAAAAATATTCTTTACATACAACCAGTGGTCAAGAGGGCCAGTATCCGGCAGTAAGGCATACCGGCACGTCTTTCACTGACCCGGAAATGTCGTGCAGCGTCCTGTTTCACGTGCAGGACGCTGCTCCCCTCAATGCTCACCTCAGCGCTGCTGCTGGACCCCTGCAGGACGCCTACATGGGTTACGCCCAGCTCTCATCCAGTAGCCGCCAAGGCCCCACCAAGAGTCTGTCAATCCCCCTACCGCCAGACACTAGCCGGGCGCCCATGGCTCTCATCCCCATGGCCACTGGAGCTCCACCACTGCAAGATATTCTCTAAACCCCTGCTGGATCCCAGGTAGGTTTGCACAGTAAATATCCTATAGTGCTTCACTATCACTGCATCCCCATCGTCGGTGTCCCTGCATCACCCTGCCATCTTTGTCCCTGCATCACCCAGCTATCTATGTCCCATCTCTGTCCCTGCATCACCCAGCCACCTCTGTCCCCGCGTCAACCTGTTGTCTCTGTCCCTGTGTCACCCCGCCATCTCTGACCCTGCATCACCCAGCCACCTCTGTCCCCGCGTCAACCTGTTGTCTCTGTCCCTGTGTCACCCCACCATCTCTGTCCCTGCGTCACCCCGCCATCTCTGGATCTAGAGATCTGGATCTACCCCACCATGTGGCATACCATGAATTTTGGCTCAAACTGTGTCTGCATTGGCACATGTGCGGAAAAACACCATTGGACTTCTTGCGAACGAAGGGGTCCTAACAAACGCACCTGAATAAGGTCCTATGTGTGCACTACATATGACACGTATTGTGTAGTAAATAAAACACAAAACGATAACTGTAAATAAAAAGTATAGTGCATACCTATATAATCATGTTGATTAGCTAACAATGGTCCTCTTCTAGGACTCCTTTTTCACCACTTTTAATGATATGAAAATCTCCAGATTGCCCTGCACCGAACAAATAAAAGGCACTATTGGTGTACTAATCTTTTTATGTACAAAAGCTTGATACAAAGCATATCTACGAGTGTATAAATCCTCCAAATCGTACAGAAGAGAAGGTCCAACCGCTACAGGCTGTACAGTACATTGGTGAGTGGGAGTTCATTTTTTTCATTCTAGGTATAAGCATAACTATAGTGGTGCAAGAGATCCATTCCTATGGGCCACGGAGGCTTACAGGGGCCCTGAACACAACTCTTATAATTGTCTACCAATATGGGTGCAGATGCACTAAGCATCAAAAGGAATGCAATGGAATGTGATAAACAGCCAGCCAATCAGCTTCTACCTGCCATGCCACAGGCTGTGTCTGAAAAATGTCAGGCAGGAGCTGATTGGCTGGCTGTTTATCACTCTCCATTTTATCACTTTTGAAGCTTAGTGCATCTGGCTCTGGCCAATCCCCCTGACTGAAAAGCAACATGGTCCGTGGTGATCTACATGTCTACCTCTCAGTCATAGGTGCCGATTTATATTTTTGCTGGTGGGTGCTCAAGCCAAAAATATAGTGGAGTGGCTTCGTGGGGAAGGGATGTGGCCACAAAATAATACCAATTTATATTATGGAGCACAGTTGTCTCCAATATTCAAATTACAGCAACAGAGTTCCACATACATAAATGCCCCCACAGTGCAGGTACATAAATGCCCCCACAGTGCAGGCACTCCGTGGACAGAATACACTCTTACCGGCATACTGTTTCCCAGGTGGCGGGTCCGGCGATGTGGGTGCTGCAGCCGCAAATTAGCAAGTTAATATGGTGGCCCAGTAGCGGGACTCGGGCCCGTGGGTGCTCATCAATTTCCATGGGTGCTCGGGCCCTTGAGCACCCACAGAATCGGCACCTATGCTCTCAGTAAAGCTCCACACTGATAAGACTCATCTACCACAATCCTGTGGTGAACATGAAGTTAGATAAGAACCACTTGGCCCATTTAGTCTGCCCCTTTTTGGACCAGGTGTACTGACACCTGTGTTTTCCTTTGGTCATGGATCTGGATTACATTTTTTGTTATAGTTTTAGGCAGCCCTTGTTTTGTAAAACCACCCTCACCTGTTTTGGTTTTTGGTCTCCAAAGATCGTCAGCCAAGCGATCAGGTCTAATATGAGCAGAGAAACACTAAAATCGCTCTCCGATGCTGGTGCACCCTGATTTTTTGTGCCATTTTTTCAGAGCAATAACAATCCAATTCCTACAAGCAGTGGCGTAGCTACATATGTGGCAGACCCTGCTGCGGCTTGGGGGAGCAATGCCAGCAGGATCTGTGGTGGGCGCCACTGGGTGAACTGACATGCGACCCAGGCAGCAGTGAGCGCTGAGCTGCTCCCGCCCTGTAAATATAAATTTTCTAGCTACGCCACTGCCTACAAGTCTCCCTTGGATGTCTGTAGAGGAACCAGCTGGAGCAAAACACAAGCCATTAATGCGTTTCCCTGCATTACAGGATGCCCACCACTTCTTCTTTAACTTCTGAAGAAGCTGCTTACATCCCATAAGGCCAGGAATTGTGATAGAATTCACATAATAAAAAGCCGCTAATATCAATGTTGCTTCCCATTTTCTCATGTTGTCATATGTGGAAAATGATGAATTCATGTGTGTGACCTTCCCATGAGACATCTCTGTGCTGCCAGAGCGACATGACACAAATCAGTAATACATTTGTTTTCTGTCTGCTCTATTCAGGGATGAAAGTGTACTTGACCCATATGCTGACAATTAATGGATTACAGTATTACTGTAGTATATTTCTGGTATTTGAACTTTACATTCAGGACAACTAACATACACACAGGTCCTTGTTTAATCATTAATAAGCTTCTTGTGGGAGCAATTTAATAAGATCAGATGCTATCAATTCTATCAAGCTACAAAGATATACGTACAAATGTCTGTCTGCCGGCTTTCAATCGTTACTGTAAAGGGCGTTATCATCTTCTGCAGTATTGCTGATGTCTAGCATTTTTTAAAGGCAAATAGTTTATTTAGAAATAAAAGCATTTGTCAATTAGGGGCTGCAAGGACGGTGTAATGGTTAGTATTACTGTCTCACAGCGCTGAGGTCATGGGTTCGATTCCCACCATGGTCCTAACTGCAGAGTTTGTATATTCTCCTCGTGCTTGCGTGGGTTTCCTCTGGGTACTCCGGTTTCCTCCCACAATCCAAAAATATACTGGTAGGTTAATTGTCTCCCAATAAAGTTAACCCTAGAATGAATGTGTTTGCGTGAACATATGGTAGGGAATATATGGGGTCATTCTTAATGAATTGCTCCCCCGCAGGTTCGCACACGGGAGCAATGTTTTCCATCTGAGCATACTATTGTGCAGGGTCCCTGGGTGAACAGACTTGTGGACGGGGGGCATGGGGCGGCGGTCGGCAAATTATTTCTTTGCCAGCGGGACATGCGGGGTGATATCGTTAATGATATAATTCAGTAACGTCAACATTGGGCATGCTGAGCAGACAACAGGGGGAGAATTGACGATCCAAAGGAGCACCCCTCATTAACCATATTGGACATACACACTAAGGGCCTTATTCTGAACGGTACGGCCGGATCCGAATATGCGGCCAGGACCGTACGTGCGAAACCCCTCCTTCAATACGGATCGCCAACTCCGTCCGTACGCGGTAAGAAGCTGGCCGAACAGACCGCACGTGTATTTTTCATGGAATACGCCTCCTCCATCTCAGGGAACCTCCTCCATCATTCGATGGTCATAGACCATCGAATGCAGGACCGAGTGGTCCACCAGCTCCCGCAACCTCAGACCACAAAAGCAGGGATCTGGGCGGGCAGCTGACATCCGGCGATGTCATATGTCCGCCCCCTACACGTGCGTCACGGCCGCATTACCATACGTACGACCAGCATTTGCATGGGAACGCCCATGAAACGCGGGGCGTATGCATATGGTAATGAGCCCAAATAGCCCTTCACGCCCCTCTCCACCCCCTGTTCGGAGTGTTCACATTTCATGCGGGATTTTGCCGTACGCCCCGCTCGCACATGCGCAGAGACGCCTCTGCACATGCGCAGACACAAAACATCGGCAGCATGAATGCACGCGGATATTACTGCACCAATAAGTGTTTTTGTTTTTTTAAACGATATCACTCAGAAGGGTCAAAATAAGCAATATCTCTTTAAATCTAGTGTGTATGGGACTTAAAGGAAAAAAATTGAATTACCGTAGTAGGGTCTTCTGAATATCCAGTATGCCCCCCCCCCAGTGTGCGCCAATGCTGCATCTGTATATTGTCCTTTCAGTTACAGTAGTGTTACACCTCTTTGTGTATTTCTAAATTAGGCTGTGCAGACAATATACTGTATTTGCAAGGTTCAGTAGGAGTTAAACAATTCATATGTTTTCCTTAACAATATATTATGATTTTGCACTTTTCTATTTCAGCCTGTGACAAATTCGATATTAAAGAGTCAGGAAACCTTCAAAAAGCGCTCGACAAAACTGTTAGAGCAGCAACAGCCGATTACAGTCTACAACACACTTTGAGGTTTCTAAGCGCACATGTGGGCAGCATATAAAAGGAACGGACTGGAAAGTTCAGTACAAGGACACCATCTAGGCCTTAATGCATTTCATTGAAGTACTTTTTCTGTAATTTGCCTTTTTTAAGCAAATGTGTTTTGTAGAGTTCCTTGTCAGTTTTATAGGTGAAGCATTTACCATATTCTATAAAGGAAAGGCAGAGAGCCATACTAACTGCTGAAGTCCTGTCGGAAGCCATGTGCAACAAGATATTTGTTGACATAGCCTTGCAAATTTCCCAGCTGTGACATCATTATTTTCTCCTCATTTGAAGTGTCACTAGCTCATAATCTGGACGTTGAAAGCCGCTGGGAGCAGCTCCCACATTTTCCAATGTACAAATGTTTCGGTCTTTATTTATAGCTAAGTAATGGCGAATGTGGCTTAAAAGGGTTACGTTTATTATGATTACTGCAGAAACCACAATAAAGGGTTTTAATATATCCATTAAACTTTATTTTTTTGCTGTGTTGCACATTTGGTCTTAGTATTAAGATGTAAGTAGTAGACGTGCTCCATAGCTTTGTACAAACAGGGAGAATACAGAGAGTAAAGGTCAATACACATTGGGCGATTTTTCCCGGGAGTTGATGACCCCGTTGCTCGTCTGCTCAACTGCAAGGTCTGATCTTCAAGCACCCATTCTGACCCCACACAAGGACTGGCTCTCTGCATTTAGTACAGAGCCATCAGCTGCTATGACTTAAGCTGGGTAAACACTGGATTGATATTGGCTTGATATGTAATTTTGGGCCAATTTGACATACAGTACCAGCCTAATCACTCAGTGTGTGCTGGCAATTTTCAGGTGCCTATGGTCGCTAGGTTTGATGATATGGTGATCGATATGTTGCTCCGACCTTAATTGCATTGCTCAATGTGTACCCATACTCCAATATGTTGGCCCGGTGGCTGATATATCCCCTGGGTACACATTGCTCCAGTGTGTACCCAGCCTATCCAGGGACATGACATGTCCGTCACGGGTTTCCCGATGGCATTTTTCGCTGGGACTCCTATCAACCACTCAGGGCTCAGCTCAGCGCTGATTGGTTGTAGGCATTTCCATGGACAGCGTTTGCGGGGACAGCCCTGGGTTTCAGCCTGGGACAGGGTTGTCCTGGAGGGGGCATCCCATTATTGGGGAGGTACTCACTCCCCCAGGGTCCTGGCCAGTGTCTTGTTTTCGCTGAGGGAATTCATATAAAAGTTTCCCTTGGCTGTGAGCCCGGTGCTGGTTATAAAAATATGGGGGACCCCTTTTCTTTTTGTTCCCCATATTTTTGTAACCAGGACTGGTACAAGAACCCGGTGCTGGCTATTAAAATCCAGGAGGACCCCTAATCAGTTTGACCCTGTATTTTTGAAACCAACACCAGCTCAAAGAGCACAGGGCTGGTTATACTCGTGGGGGGGTACCCCACGCAGTTTTATTATTATTATTTCTTTATCTTACACAGAGAATCCTGCCTGAGTCTGACTGAAACTGGGCCAGGAAACTGGGCAGCCAAATATGAATGACTTAACCATCGGAAAATACGAATCCGCTTCATCAGCTTAGTAAATTTACCCAATTGTCGGGTCGTATTTTGAGGCCGATTATGGCTGATCCCAGTCGTACTGTACCTATTTTTACCGTGGATCACCCTTAATCGGCAATGTTAGTAAATTTCCCCCATGTGTGTTTGATGTTGTGATATTTCGACTCTCATAAATCCCAATGTTTCTTCTGATGGTGCATCTGGGGCGAATGTCATTTATCTCCATTCTTTCAAAGCCTAGTACAGACACAAGCAATTTTTACCTAGGTGCAGACAGTAATAAGCCAAGAATTTGTGCCAAAATATAGGCGTTTTAATTACTAAGAACTCCACCATAAAGGCTAATGTGGGTGTGTTGCTTAAAAAAGTACAATAAAGAATTTTGGTTTTGGCATTTAAAAGTTTATACACCAGTACCTACCCCAGTATCATTTACTACAGTTTTTACTAGTTGTGCCAGTGGTCCCAGTTTTGTGCCCACAAAAACTATACAATCTGACAGTTTCACTGTCTTATATCTTGGAGAAATGTTGTTTTCCAAAACAACCATGTGGTAAAAAAAAATGCCCCTAAATCAGCATACCAACAACCACCAACCCCTTCTTCTGGCTCACCAGGCTTTTCCTAGCTCACAGAGTTTGTGGGTCTCCTAATTCCTGCCTCTTTTATGTTTCTGCCTCTTCAGCAGTCTCTGTGCATGCACCTGAACCTGGCTGCCCTGTGCCATTATGAGGGCCATATGCTGGGGAGACGATTTTGGTCCTATTTTGAGAAATGTCCAATATTTCAGTAGAAAAACAGACATTTTACAAAGCCGGCCAATGTAATTGCGTGAATCTGAATAAAAACAGTCGCTAAAATGTTAGATCCAAATGTTTTCACCTTGTTAAATATACAACTTGGCCGAAGAAATGGGAGCTGAGATTGAAAGTCAGTGTCAGAGACCGGCCGGGCAGCGCTAGCGCTGCTCCGGTGGCCTCTGTACGGCGCGACGTACATGTTGCTAAGCAACATGGACGCGGCCGCATCATGTTGGTGCGCCGCGGCGTCACCAGGAGATGCCGCCGCGTCACCAGCCCGCATCACTCCCCGGGCGCTCACTCGGCGGCCGGAATCCAGGCACCGCCTCCTCCTCCTCGGCCTCAACGGTTGCCTAGGCGACGGGGGACGCCAGGCAGCCGTACGGAGGAGGAGGGTTCACACACTGCCAATAGGAGACATTGCTGAGCTCCGGCAGCCATTGGTCCCAGTCCCTATTTAAACACAGGGATGGGACTGTTTGGCGCCGGTTATAGCTCTTGCTTCTCAGAGTGTTCCTGGTTCCTGGTCCTGCTGTGATTATCCTGCCTTGTCAGCTCTTCGTCCAGTCTTGGTCCTTACCTCCCCGTGCAGCTCCAGCCGAGTGGATCATTATCTGCAGTATTCCATTCTCTCAGATAAGTGGGAATTCTCTTACTTTGTGCTGGGTTGTTATTTTCGGTATTGTGTCAGCTTTGTGTATTGTTACACCTGTGTGCCTTGGCACTTCCCAGCTCGGGAGTCAGAGTCATTTATTATTATTGTGTCAGCTTTGTGTATTGTTACACCTGTATGCATAGGCAGCTCCCTGTTTAGGGTTCTGGTTATCTGTCATTATTATATCAGCTGCACTGCGTATTGTTCCACTGGTGTGTTTGGGACTACACCCAGCCTGGGTTCAGATCCCTAGTAATTCCTGGGTTTCCTTTCCTTTGTATACTTTAGTACAGGCTACCTGTTATTACTTCCCTATAGTAGTGGTATCCTTACATCTCCCCTTCGGGAGCTGGTCAGTCCTCGCCTCCGGGTTTTAGCTAGGTTGCCCCTTGTTTATCCTTGACCTTGGCGGCGGCGTTGTCATCCATAAGACCTGGTGGCATCGGGGGCGGAGCCTGACTAACGGGCTCTGCCGAACGCGGCTATTAAAGGTGAAGCCTAGCTAAGCACGCCTCCGCCAATTTCAGTCGGTGACAACGGAGTCAGGGGTGGCGAGGACACCCGGCGACCCTAACATTATAACCGGCCAAACACACTACTCAGGGAGTCCCGGTGATCAGTCATGGACCCTGCCCAACAGGCCGCAACCCACAATTTGGTGGGTCAAATGCACACTATTACCCAAAAATTGCAGGAGCTTACACTCAGGGTTAATACACATGAGGAGAGGGTACATGGGGCCTTATCCTCCGCAAGAAACCCTGAACCAAAGATAAATCTCCCAGATCGCTTCTCTGGGAAACGTCTGCAATTTTATAACTTCAGGGAGGCCTGTAAGCTATATTTTAGGCTCAGACCGCTGTCCTCTGGCTCTGAGGCCCAACGTGTGGGTATTATTATTTCTCTCCTCCAGGGAGATCCGCAGACGTGGGCGTTTGGCCTACCTGCTACAGATGAGGCTCTCTCCTCGGTTAATTCCTTTTTTAAGGCAATGGGGCTATTGTATGACGACCCGGATAGGGCCGCATCTGCTGAAGCTAATCTCCGTGCACTGCGGCAGGGGCCAGGAACTGCCGAGGTTTATTGTACCCATTTTAGGAAATGGGCCATAGATTCAGGCTGGAATGATCCAGCGTTACGTAGTCAGTTTAGGATTGGGCTGGCAGAATATCTCAAGGATGCTCTGGTTCATTACCCCACTCCCACTTCTCTGGATGAGATCATGCAATTGTCCATTCGAGTAGACCGGCGCTTTCGGGAACGCCAAAGAGAAAGAGAGTCGGGGGTGCTCCCCTCATCTGCCTCTGGGGATTCTTCGGAGGTTACCAGAGAAGAACCCATGCAGATAGGAGCAACCCGTCTTTCTACCTCTGAAAAGAATCGCAGGAGGCTCAAGGGTTTATGCCTTTATTGTGGGGGACAGGGTCATCGTGCTTTGGTTTGTCCATTGAAGGCGGGAAAAGACAGGGCCTAGGTGAATTCGGGGGGATTCACTTGGGCCTATCTCGCTTTAACCCCATAGACTCGATTATCATGCAAGTTACTGTTTCCTTTTGTGATCAGGTGTTTGAGGTTCCTGCCTTTTTGGATTGCGGCGCGGCCGGTAATTTCATGGATGTTCACTTGGCCAACTCGCTAGGGTTCGATCCCCTTCCCCTTGGGAGCACCCTTTCTGTTTGTGGTCTGGACGGTCTCCCGCTCTCCAATGGCAGTATTACCTCACACACTCCTCCTGTAAGACTCTCAGTGGGAGCGCTGCATTCTGAGGAGATTTCTTTTTATCTCTTCCAATGTCCCTGGGCTCCATTAGTCTTAGGTTTGCCGTGGTTACGGGAACATAATCCCTGTATAGATTGGGCTTCAGGAGAGATCACTCAATGGGGGTCTTATTGTATTGATAAATGTCTTTCGTTACCCCTCCGGGTTACTCGCCTGGTCTCTCCTTCGTTACCCCTCTCCTATAGGGATTATTCAGATGTATTTTCCAAAAAAGAGGCTGAAACATTACCTCCACATCGGCCTTTTGACTGCGCTATTGATCTCGTCCCCAAATCTAGACTTCCCAAGGGAAGATTGTATGCTCTTTCGGGTCCAGAGTCACAGGCCATGGACCTGTATATCAAAGAGAGTCTCGAAAGGGGTTTTATCCGTCCTTCTAAGTCCCCCGTGGGGGCGGGTTTTTTCTTTGTAGAGAAGAAGGATGGATCATTACGCCCATGTATTGATTACAGAGCTTTAAACAAGATCACCATAAAAAATTCTTACCCATTGCCTCTCATTTCTGTTTTGTTTGATCAGATTCGAGAGGCTATTGTTTTTTCCAAGATTGACTTGCGGGGAGCCTACAATCTCATCAGAATTCGACAGGGAGACGAGTGGAAGACAGCTTTCAATACCCACTCAGGCCACTATGAATATCTGGTGATGCCTTTTGGGTTGGCCAATGCTCCCGCAGTTTTTCAGGATTTTATTAACGAGGTGCTTCGTCCGTTCCTGGGCTTATTTGCAGTTGTATATCTTGATGATATTCTGATTTTTTCTAAAAATCTTTTTGAGCATCGGCAACATGTTCGCATGGTCTTGCAAAAACTGCGGGAGAATCAGTTGTACGCCAAGTTAGAGAAGTGTGAATTCGAAGTTCCTCAGATCTCTTTTCTTGGCTATATTATCTCACCCAAGGGCTTCTCTATGGATCCATGTAAAGTGCAGGCCATCCTGTCTTGGGCTCGGCCTTCCAACCTTAAGGCGGTTCAAAGATTCCTGGGGTTTGCCAATTACTATCGGAAGTTCATTCGGTCCTTTTCTGATATTGTGGCTCCCATCGTCGAGTTGACCCGTAAAGGGTCGGATCCCCAGAATTGGTCCCCGCAGGCCATGGAATCATTCAAGAAGTTAAAGAGTGCTTTTTGTTCAGCTCCCATTCTCCATCACCCTGATCCCAGGAGTCCATTCTTGGTAGAGGTCGATGCCTCGTATATTGGGGCTGGGGCGGTCCTCTCTCAGAAGAGTGAATATGACCAAAAAGTTCATCCATGTGCTTACTTTTCTCGCAAATTTTCGGCAGCAGAAAAGAACTATGACGTGGGTAATCGGGAACTTTTGGCCATCAAATGGGCTTTTGAGGAGTGGCGGCATTGGCTGGAAGGAGCGAGGCATACCATAACGGTAGTTACGGACCATAAGAACTTGGCCTATATCGAGTCGGCTAAACGTTTGAATCCGCGACAAGCGCGATGGGCCTTGTTTTTTACTAGGTTTCGATTCATCATCACCTTTAGACCTGGTCCTAAGAACACCAAAGCAGATGCGCTCTCCCGGAGTTTTTTAACCACTCAAAGTGGTCAAGTGGATGAAACTCCCATAGTTCCGTCCTCGATCATCATGGCAGGATTGACCCAAGATTTGGCTTCTCGTATTCTTGACTCTCAATCCTCAGCTCCTCTGGACACTCCTCAGGATCGTCTTTTTGTGCCCAAGAACCTTCGAGAACGGGTCCTCAGAGATTTTCACTCCAGTAAAGTCACTGGTCATCTAGGAATCACCAAAACCCTGGAACATCTGTCCTGAGCAGTTTGGTGGCCCACCATGAAGCAGGACGTTTCCCACTTCGTTTCCTCTTGCTTCATCTGTGCTCAGCATAAGTCCTCTTGATCTTCTCCTGTGGGTCAACTTCTTCCTTTGTCTATTCCGGAAAAACCTTGGTCCCATATTTCCATGGATTTTATTGTTGACCTTCCCTCATCCGCCCATTTTGCCACCATTTGGGTTACGGTAGATAGGTTTAGTAAGATGGCACATTTCATTCCTCTGCCTAAACTCCCCACTGCCAGGGAGTTAGCCCAATTATTCATTATTCACATCTTCAGGCTTCATGGTCTCCCTGTGGACATAGTGTCGGACAGAGGTTCCCAGTTTGTGGCCCGGTTTTGGAGATGTTTTTGCTCTAGTCTAGGGATACAGGTCAGTCTCTCTTCCGGATATCATCCACAGTCCAATGGACAGACGGAAAGAGTCAACCAAGCTCTAGAGCAATATTTACGTTGCTTTGTGTCTAAATGTCAGACCAATTGGGCAGATCTGGTACCATTGGCCGAATTTTCCTATAATAACGCCTACCATGTGGCGTCTAAGAGCTCGCCTTTTTTATGCAATTTTGGCTTTCATCCCAAATGTAATTCATTCGATATTCCTGGGGAGAAATGTCGTTCTCCCTCCGCTGTGGTGTCCGCTTTAAAAAAGGCTTGGAAGAAAGTCCACCTCGCTCTTAGACAGTCCTCAGCACGGTCTAAAGTCTTTTTTGATAGACACAGGAGACCATGTCGTTTTAAGGTGGGCCAAAGGGTCTGGTTGTCGACTCGTCATATTAAAATTCGCCAGAAATGTCCTAAACTAGGACCTAAATTCATTGGTCCATTCCACATTATCAAGCAAATCAATCCAGTAGCCTTCAGGCTATAGTTACCCAGGTCCTTAAGAATCAATAATGTCTTTCACTGTTCTCTGCTCAAACCCGTCTCGCCATCGTCTCACTTTAGACAGACTTGTAAGCCAGTTATGGTTCAGGGCCATGAAGAGTTTCTGGTCTTGGATTCCAAAGTTTCTCGGGGCCAATTAAAATTCCTGGTTCACTGGCAAGGTTTCGGGGCCGAAGAGAGATCTTGGGTGCCCGATAGGTTGCTTCATGCTCCCAGATTAAAGTCTGAATTCTTTAAAAGATTTCCTTCTAAGCCTGGCTGTAAGGGTTCGGTGACCCCTCCTCAAGGGGGGGGTACTGTCAGAGACCGGCCGGGCAGCGCTAGCGCTGCTCCGGCGGCCTCTGTACGGCGCGACGTACATGTTGCTAAGCAACATGGACGCGGCCGCATCATGTTGGTGCGCCGCGGCGTCACCAGGAGATGCCGCCGCGTCACCAGCCCGCATCACTCCCCGGGCGCTCACTCGGCGGCCGGAATCCAGGCACCGCCTCCTCCTCCTCGGCCTCAACAGTTGCCTAGGCGACGGGGGACGCCAGGCAGCCGTACGGAGGAGGAGGGTTCACACACTGCCAATAGGAGACATTGCTGAGCTCCGGCAGCCATTGGTCCCAGTCCCTATTTAAACACAGGGATGGGACTGTTTGGCGCCGGTTATAGCTCTTGCTTCTCAGAGTGTTCCTGGTTCCTGGTCCTGCTGTGATTATCCTGCCTTGTCAGCTCTTCGTCCAGTCTTGGTCCTTACCTCCCCGTGCAGCTCCAGCCGAGTGGATCATCCCATTATCTGCAGTATTCCATTCTCTCAGATAAGTGGGAATTCTCTTACTTTGTGCTGGGTTGTTATTTTCGGTATTGTGTCAGCTTTGTGTATTGTTACACCTGTGTGCCTTGGCACTTCCCAGCTCGGGAGTCAGAGTCATTTATTATTATTGTGTCAGCTTTGTGTATTGTTACACCTGTATGCATAGGCAGCTCCCTGTTTAGGGTTCTGGTTATCTGTCATTATTATATCAGCTGCACTGCGTATTGTTCCACTGGTGTGTTTGGGACTACACCCAGCCTGGGTTCAGATCCCTAGTAATTCCTGGGTTTCCTTTCCTTTGTATACTTTAGTACAGGCTACCTGTTATTACTTCCCTATAGTAGTGGTATCCTTACATCTCCCCTTCGGGAGCTGGTCAGTCCTCGCCTCCGGGTTTTAGCTAGGTTGCCCCTTGTTTATCCTTGACCTTGGCGGCGGCGTTGTCATCCATAAGACCTGGTGGCATCGGGGGCGGAGCCTGACTAACGGGCTCTGCCGAACGCGGCTATTAAAGGTGAAGCCTAGCTAAGCACGCCTCCGCCAATTTCAGTCGGTGACAACGGAGTCAGGGGTGGCGAGGACACCCGGCGACCCTAACAGTCAGACAAAAAACAGCACTATAAAGTTGGACATAATTATAGCTGGTTTGTTTGGGTGAGTTCTAAGTACACAATTACAGCACACTTGTAACAATTAAACATTATAAAAATGATTTCTAACCTTAAAAATAAAAAATTGTGAAAATAGCTCATCTGCATCTTATGCGCATTGCTATGCTAATCAGACACACAAACAGCTTCTGTTGATTAAAATGATATGCAGCATGCCTACAGAAATAATTGATAATGAATTCTAAATACATAACAGCAAAAGTTCACGCTGTGGGATGGAGAAATTATTATCTAAAACTTCGGCAATGTGAAAGTTTTCTAGTCTTTGCCATGTATTTATATTGACATCACTTGCATCACTTATTTTAAAAAAGACCCAAATGATACTGCAGTATGCTGAATGCACCATTATAATTCAGAAGTGATTGCCAGGATTCCCAAGAAGCTTGAGACATTTCTCTCCACTCATCGCCGGCTCTTTGGCATTTGCCATTTTCTAAACCCTGCCAGATCACAGCTCGCATTTCACAAACAATATTTGCAATTGTTAAACATCCAAGTATGAATTAAAATCTCATGCTCTTGCATGTATCACCTGCAGCCAGGAAACATAGTGTAATGGTAAGCAGCTCACATTGCTGGAGTACTTTATTTCAACACCTGACAGGATAGAAGCCGTTCTTCGGGTCTCCTTACTGTGCATGGCAATCTGCAAGCACTCTGTCAGTAGTATACAGTTAGTCATTCTTTCTAGGGATCAAACATACCGCAACCACACTCCTTGCTTTTGGAGAAAATATATATATATCTCATATTCATATTCTATTTTATTGTATCATGGACCCGAAAGAAATTATTTTTTTAAAACAGTTAAAAAAAAAAAAAAAAAACATTGTGAAGAAAGTAGAGATGTGCAGGTTCTGATTTACTCTGATTTACCCTGATTTCAAAGCAAGATCTTATTGGCTATCCCAAATCACATGACAGTTGTTGACAGTTGATAGCCAATAATATCCTGCTTTGAAATCAGAGTAAATCAGAACCTGCACATTTCGCATACATATTTGTTCGCATCCGGCCGTACAGAGGTAAAATCATTCGATGGTCGCTCACCATCGAATTATACTTCAGCCGCTTGTAATGGAAGGTCATCCTGGACTGACTTTTCATTTAGACGCTGTTCTTTAAGTTTGGGGTGGGCCTGAAATCATGTGACATCAGCTGCCCACCCCTAGCATTGAAAGGCCAGTGTTAGCAGGGGAACACCCAGCGTTTTTATGCTGGGCGTTCCCCTGCTGCCGCCCCCTGCCTGTCCCCATTCCTGTCCCCATTCCGCCCCTCCTTGAGTGAATGGTCATTCATTCCTTTTCACATTCGCAAACACGGAACATCGGGACGGGAACAAATTTGGCCCCTAACGAACGGATCTGAATTGGCCTAAAGTATGAACAATAATTGATCATAAGTAGTCATCCACCTTGTGCCAATATTTTTCAGAATCTCCTTTAGCCCAATAACTGGTTTGTTATTACAAATGTTTGAGCCGGGCCAATCATATTGTCTGTTCCATCCCTAATCCCTAACAACAATGTACTGGTTCTACTGATTATTTTATTGGACTTTATAGTATCTAGCTCAGACGCTTGCTCAACAAATACATAAATGGCATGACTGAGGTTTGGTCAGACCCAGGAGCCACAGGCGCAAGGGCTGACCTATAGTGGAATCGTGGAGCCTTGATAATTCTCTTATGCTTACATTAGGATATGGTGGCCAATAGGACTGCCTGAAGGCATGACCTAAATGGAGGAGATGATATTTGTAAAACAAGTATTTTATTATGCTTTCAGGAGATGATACAGATAGCGGCAGTTAGTAAATGACTTGGTAATCATTATTCCTGGCATCCTGCTCTCCAAACTACTCCATTTAGGGTCCCAGAATCCACCTGCTGCTGGCTAGTAGGAACCAAGTGGTGAAAGCTGGGAAATTCTCCTCAAGTGCACACATTATCAGCACAGGGGCCACCCAGAGATGTGTACTCTCCACTCATTCACTAAAGATATTTAATTTTGCTGATGACACTACCATCATAGGTCTAACCAGCGATGGCAATGAGTCTGCCTATCAACAGGAAGTGGACCGGCTGGCATCATGGTGTGGCAGCAACAACCTTGCTCTAAAACCACTCAAAATGGAAGAGATGTAAGTGGACGTCAGAAGGAAATCAACTGCTATGCCCCCGCTCACGATCAACTACAATGTAGGGTCTTTAATGGATTCCTTCAAGTTCTTGGGCTGCAAGATCTCCCGAAACCTAAAATGGGGGTCCAACTCTGCCGCTATCATTGGAGAGGCCCAGCAGAGGATGTTCCTGAGGCAACTCAAGAAGTTAAACATCCCTTAGAAGCTGTTGCTCCTCTTCTACTCTGCGACTGTTGAGTCTGTGCTAAGCTCCTTACCACATAGTCTGGCACGAATCCACCAGTGAGATGGACAGGGCGGACAGACACAGGTTACAAAGGGTGGTAAGGATGGTTGAAAAGATCATTGGTAACGACCTCCATCCTGTTCAGGCTTGCACCTGTCAATAAACATGCTGGTAAAATCATAGAAGACCATCTGCATCCTGGCCAAGACTTGCTCAAAATGCTTCCATCTTGCAGATGCTTTAGGGCCAGTGGCGGATTCAGGGGGGGGCACCCGGGCACGTGCCCCCTGTCATTTTGTAGCTGAGGACCAGGGCTTTCCAACGAGCCCAGCCCTATGTCTCTAGCCCCTCTGGAACCGGAGATATCGCCTGGCAGAGCTGTAACGTTTTTTTCCCCATAGGATAATATGGGACCCGTCAATTCCGACCCCCACCCAGTTCCAACGGCTGCCAGTTTCCGCCCTGGAATCACAGAAGATTGTGGTTGATCTCATTCAATTCCAAATTGCTGGGCCTTCAATATGATACCAGGCTGGTCCATATCTGTCAATCGGTTCCAGAGATATTGGGTGACATTCTATGCTTTGAGATAAATGCGCATGTTTTTTTAGCGCACCACATCGCCGCTATTCGCCCTTTTTCAAATCGCACTTTTCAGTCATAATTCGCATATTTAATGTGATGCGCTTTGGAGGCTGAAAAGTGCGAAGAGGTGCGATTTGCGGCGAAGTGGTGCGATTTTAAGTCACAAAAAAGTGTGAGTTCTTCCGCCGGTCATGTGCGAGTTTTGGACCAATAGGAGTGCGATTTACAAAACTGTCTCCGCATGAGTAAGAACCCCCCAACCTATTGGCCCACCTGTGTCCCCTCCATTATGCATCACACCCCCTATATAAAGGGGCATTGGCGCCATTTCACTCTTTGATAGGAAGTAAGGAGCATGGAGAGGAGCAGTGGCAGTGTGAATACAGGAAGAGGTGTTGGTGGCAGAGTGAGCAGTGGCAGAGTGAGGAGTGGCAGAGGAAGCAGTGGCAGAGGGAGCAGTGGCAGAGGGAGCAGTGGCAGAGGGAGCAGTGGCAGCAGCCAGCCAAGTGGGAGAGGCAGCAGTGTGGCAGCCAGCATGGCCACAGCAAGGGCAGCCCCACACCAGGCCCTGGGCGTCCAGCCCCAGCAGGAGGAGGTGGAGGATCCGCTGGCATCCCCATCCTACAGCCAAGACCTTGACCATATCCCACACCAGCTGCAGGAGGGTCACATGTCAGAGGTGGAGGAAGATGGTGATGAGGAGGAGGAAGACACTGGCATGGAGGAGGAGGGGTACATGGCTGGAGTTGAAAATGAGGAGGAGGAGGAGGAGGTGGAAGCTGGCCACACCAAAAGTGGCCGGAAGGTCCGCTTTTCATATGAGGAAAATGCTGCACTTGTCCGGACTATCATGCCAGTGTTTGACCGTTTGCTTGGCAAATCTCACCACAAGACCACTGCACAGCGCAAAAGGGCTATGTGGAAGGACATCACCCAGGCGGTGAACGCTGTCAGTCAGCACAAGCGCCTGGTCCGCAATGTAAAAAAGAGATTCAACGACATCAAAAGGCAGTTGAAAAATAAAATGGCCATGGAGTTGGTGGAGGCCACCAAGACTGGAGGAGGAAGCCCCACCACTGTGTGCTACAATTCGTATGAGGTGAAGCTGAAGCGCATCATACCCCCTGAGGTCCTGCCTGGCATGCACGTGGCAGATACCGATAGGCCGCAAACGCCATCCAGAGCTGGTAAGTGTGACCCCATGCAATCTTAAAATCACATGCAAATGTTTTATAACTATAATGTTCACTTGTATTGTTATGCTAAGTAAAGTGCTGCTGTGGAACTACATAGGCCAGCAAGGTCATGCACAAGAAATTGCCTGCTCCTACTTTCAAATTGCTCATAATGCTGGGCCCTGTAGTTCCACAACTGCTCATATTGATCAACACTGTAACATTCTTTCTAGCAGCCTAACATGTATGTGGCCAAAAACACAGAGCTGTACTGGTGGTTTAGCTGCCATGACTACATACCACAGATTATACAATAGTTGTCATGTGGCCATTAATTCAATAATAATTTAAACAAATAATAGTGTTGGAAAAATAAATAAAAAATATGGTGAGTAAAAAATGCAGTCCTTATCCAAAGGAAGTATTGTCCATTACAGTAATTTCAATGCATGTGTTTTGTAAATGCATATCCATTGTAAGGTCCATAATGGCTGCCCATCTTTCCTTGTACAGATTGTCCATCCCGAAGTGCTGCGGCATCCAAGAGAAGAAGGCCCTTTGCTGCAGAATCTGTGGAAGCAGGTAAATGAACAAAAAGCACGCCATTACACATACAGTACACACACCCATGTCACATGAACAATATCTCACACTACATTCATCTCCTGCTGCTACATTGCAACGGAAATGAATGTCAGCTGAGCTAGGCATGTGACATATTATTCATGTCAATGTTACATGCTGTATCGGGGTACATGTGTAAGTACATAACACCCCTAGGTATGTGCGTCCAGCATCTCAAGCCCTATGTAAAACAGTATAGACGACAGTGTGGCCTATATATGCATCAGTACTTACCTCTTCATCTGTATCCACAGGTCCTATACAACTAGGGTCCAACCAAACAGATTCTTCAATACTGGTGTTAGACGAAATGGACATCATTCTTGATCCGGTCGAGACCTTTGCGGCAGAGGAAGAAATACAGACCTCGTCACAGAGTCATCTTCCCCCAAGTGGGGTGTCTCCCAACCCACCCCCACCCACCAACACACCCCATACAGCAGCTTCTGCTTCCCAAGTAGCTAACTCCTTGGTTAATTTCAAGGACAAACAGTTAGAATTCATGGCCTCCCAAAGCCTCCAAATAGGTAACATCCAGGGGTACATGCGTGACACCTTCCTTCAGTTACGCAAAATTGCACGTAGTGTACGGGTAGGTGTAGGCACTCAGGTGCGCATTGCTAACAGCATTGACACCCGTTTTGCAGAACAAACTGCTGCTGTAAGGGAACAGAATAGGCATATTGGCAGCCTGGCGCAAAGTATAGCTGCACTAACCCAATCATGCACAGCGCAGACTAATGCCTTACTAGCTATGCAGGCCCAAATACAGCAGCTGGAAGCCAATGTGGGAGGTGGCGCAGCATCAACCCTCAGCAGTGTATCCAGCACCCCAATAAGTGACTCCCCCACTTCCCCACCCCGTCGGAGTGTTAGGACCCGTGGTGGCCTTGGTGCAGGGTCTAGAAGTGGTGTAGGGGTGCCTGATGCTGGGAGAAGGTAGCTCATATATATATGTTTGTTAATTTTGTCTAATCCCAAACATCTTGTAACATGCCCCCACAGTTGTTATGTTTCACCTGCAAAAATGCAGATTGCGTCTGAAAAAGTAGGCAGAAGTAAAAATATCTAACCGCATACCATTGTGTTTGTGTCTTTTTCTAAAAACCAATTATTGTGTGAATTATAACATATTGTAATGGTATATGACAATGGGATTGCACTAAAGTAGTGTGGGGTAACTCCATGGCCGGCAAAGGTTGTGGATCTACATATTCCAGCAAGCTCTGACACTCATGGTTTGGACTGTAATGGTTGTAGTGTGTCAGGGCATGCTGGCACATGTAGTTCCACAACACCAGTGAGCCATGTTTGACTGCAAACTTCATTCATACATGTATCAAATGTACTTACAAGCTAGATACCAGCAAGGGATAGGTCAGCACCACCATGTGCATCCGTTGGGCACTGTGTATTAGGCTAAATAATGGTGGAAACAGATGGTATTGGACAATAATTTGTTTATGAGTACACTTACAGCACAGGTACATTTTGGAGTACAGGGCACATGTGCTTACCAGAAAAGTAACGGCTGCTGATGTATGTCCGCCACAACTTCTTTAAAGCAAGTAACACTTGAGTAAAATGCTTAGAGAAAGTGGCCTGTGATACCCCCAAGGCCCATGAGGTCACAGACTGAGTGGAGCCTGTGGCCAAATAGTAGAGGGCACACATTAATTTGTGCTGGCCAGACACTGCATAGTTGGCTCCCCCAAAAGGGTCCAAATCATCTCTCACCTGCTCATATAAGTCCAACAGGTTAATGCAGTTCAGCCGAAACATCCCCACAACCTGTTGATCCGAGAGGGAGTCCAGGTACAGGCGAGCACGATACATACGTGGGGTACGCAGTAGTCAAGGGGCTACCATGATCTGGTGCGCAGCTTACTCCCTCCTGCACAGCTCCTCCAAATGGGCCACATCACAGATATGCAACTCCAAAACACTCTGCAAAATATCCTTGTCTGAAACCCTCACAGGTGTCCTTAATGATGTTGGGGTTTATGTAGGGGTGTTTGGGAGTGAAAATGAGGGCACCTGTGCTGAAATTAACCATGTGTGCACTTGTCCAAAATGAGTTCTGGGCCAAATCGCCAAACAGAACCTGGTCTGAAATAAGTGCGATTATTAGACACCTAAAAAGTGCGATTTGCGAATGTGCATTGCATTAAATAAGCGAGTTGTATAGTTTTCTATACGAAAACATCTGGATGCGATAAAAATGCGAATTATTTTCGCACTTTTGGTTCGCATGCGTTAACGCACATAATATGCGAATTCAGTCCCTTAGCGCATCCTATTAAATTGGCGATTTGACGGGAAAATGCGATATCGCCATTTTGTTGTCTAATTAACGCCAAAAAACGCAAATCTCATCCCATAGAATGTCACCCAAAGCGTGTAAACCAATTTTTTTATTTTTGAAATATAATTTCATGGCTGTTCATGTTCTTTGAGGGCAGATTATTCTGGAACCAAATGTTCCAGTTCTTCAATATGATACTCATGTAAATGGGTTAGTTGCTTCCGAAGATATAGCTGGTTAAATGAGATAACTGGTAAAAGGGGGGGAGGGGTGGTTTTCTCTCCCCCTCACACCAGAAAATGCAGGGACTAGGCTGGTGTAAAAGGGGCCAAACTGGGAATGCATTTTCTGGTGTGAAAGGGGTATTATTTCAAATTGCCGGTACCTGCAGTGCTCTGAATACAGCCAGGCTCTGCCACTGTCAGTGGCTATCACTTCTGCCTGGCGGCGGCTGTCCCCCATTTACCGCGAGCATGTATTCCCCCTTGGCAATGAACATGTAATCCCACATGGCAATGAGCATGGGACCTCTGGCAATGAGCATGGAACCCTTGGCAATGAGCATGTAGATAAGCAGCACTTATGTAGCATAATTTTGAATAGGCATTATGGTGTTTGGCATAATACATAATGGACATAATGGCGTGTAACATAACGTGTAGTGGACATTATGGTGTAAATGTTTAATGCGCGCCTTTGGTGGACAATGTCCCTGTTTATGAAGCGTATTGTGAATTTTGACTTAAAATGTGTGGCATTATGTGAATTCTGGCTCAATCCATGTGGCATTATGTGAATTTTGGCTCAATATATGTGGCATTATGTGAATTTTGGCTCAATATATGTGGCATTATGTGAATTTTGGCTCAATCCGTGTGGCATTATGTGAATTTTGTCTCAATCCGTGTGGCATTATGTGAATTTTGTCTCAATCCGTGTGGCATTATGTGAATTTTGGCTCAATCCATGTGGCATTATGTGAATTTTGGCTCAATCCATGTGGCATTATGTGAATTTTGGCTCAATTCGTGTGGCAGTATGTGAATTTTGTCTCAATCCGTGTGTTATTATGTAAATTTTGTCTCAATCCGTGTGGCATTATGTGAATTTTGGCTCAATCTGTGTGGCTTTATGTGAATTTTGGCTCAATCCGTGTGGCATTATGTGAATTTTGGCTCAATCCATGTGGCATTATGTGAATTTTTGCTCAATCCGTGTGGCATTATGTGAATTTTGGCTCAATCCATGAGGCATTATGTGAATTTTGACACAATCCATGTGGCATTATGTGAATTTTGGCTCAATCCATTTGGCATTATGTGAATTTTGGCTCAATCCGTGTGTTATTATGTCAATTTTGGCTCAATCCGTGTGGCATTATGTGAATTTTGACACAATCCATGTGGCATTATTTGAATTTTGGCTTCATTCCATTTGGCATCATGTGTAAGGGGGAAGTATAAAGGGGTCTAGTATTTTGTTGCATAATGTGTAGAAGTTGTATATGGTGTTGTACACTACACTCAAGGACACACCTCTGTTGAGTGACCACACCCCTTTTCCGGAGCACGCCTTCGGCACGCGTACAACTACATCCTTCGCTTTTGTCGCCATGGTGGGCCTGCGTACTTCAAATGCCAGCGCCTATTTTTAATCCCATTCCCACCCTCTCTCTGCTGCTGTCTTAGCATGTACACTGGCACCACTAACACCGCCCCTCCCCCACCTAAACCCTCTTTTATCATGGTGCCCCCCCTGTCATTTTATCCTGGATCCGCCCCTGTTTAGGGCCATGCCTGTAAAGTCAACCAGAAGCTTAAAAAGCTTCTTCCTCCAAACGGTCCACAAATTCTAACATGCCCCCAAACCAATATTGTAAAGTAATATACACTGTGCTCCATAATGTCTAGGTATATTGTATACCTCCCCCTGTTATATTGTCTCTTGGCAGTTGTATTGTAACTGGAAGGAAATTCCTAGGTACTTGTGTACTATCACGGCGCCCATCGCATCGCAGACCATATCGCATGCGATGCGATGCGTTATCGGCAGATGTTCTACAATGTCATACTATGCGATGGGATTCAGTTATAACTTGTATTAGCACCCTAATGGGTGCTTACAATGGTAAATGCACCCCCACGCCACCCCCCAAGTATAAACGTGAACCCGAAGCGTGGCGAGCGCAGGGAGCCCGCGAGGGGCGGCGGTACGCGTCCTACGACCTTTTCATACCCCCACTATCCACGTCGGCGTGGAGTTAATCTTATAAAGTGCGAGCGCAGCGAGCCCCGTGAGGGGACGAGGATACCTTCACAGCTATACGCGTCCCCTCGCAGGCTTCACAGGTATCCGCGTCCCCTCGTGGGGCTCGCTGCACTCGCCACGCTTCGGGCACGGTGGCTCGCTGCGCTCGCCACACTTTATAAAATCAACTCCACGCCGACGTGGATAGTGGGGGTATGAAAAGGTTGTATGACGCGTACCGCCGCTGCGCTCGCCACGCTTCGGGTTCACGTTTATACTTGGGGGGTGGCGTGGGGGTGCATTTAACCATTGTAAGCACCCATTAGGGTGCTTAAAACCACCTATTAGGGTGCTTATACAATTGAATATCGTATATGGGTCAAAATCGCATCGCATGCCATCGGGTGTATGGCATGTGATGCGATGCGATAAAAAATCGGGCGACTAATTATCATGGGCGCCGTGCTAGTACACAAGTACCAATTCCTACTATCCGGAAGTATACCTGTCCAATAAAGCTGATTCCAATTCTGATGGCAGGATAATGCAAACAGTAATCACATGCATAAGATCATAAGTAATACTGCAGGGAGTAACATCGATGGAGAGATGCAATAGTCCCAACAGTTATAATTTAGCAGAGAGGCAATATAGGTGCAGTGTGAATACACTAATGAAGTCCCAAGAATTAGCAGTAGACTCAAGAGGTGACAAGCAATGTGTTATAGACTGCTGAAGACTTGAAAGATACCGACGACAAGGGACAATGATGGTGAAACACCGATGGTATGGACTATCAATGGCGGGCCACCAATTATGTAGAGCTAGAGATTGATGGTGAAACAACAATGGAGCAGGAGATCGATGGTGGAACACCGATGGAGCAGGAGATCGATGGCAAAACACAGATGGAGCAGGAGATTAATGATGGAACACCAATGGAGCAGGTATCAATGACAGAACACCAATGGAGCAGGTATCGATGGCGGAACACCAATGAAGCCAAGCACACTGCAAGCTGGAATAAGCAGGACTTTAGCAGGAGCGGAAACACAGGAGCTGGAAACCTGGAAGCTGCTAGGAGAGGGCAGCCATACATTGTGAGACAATCAATACATCTGGTGACTAGGCAATTCTTACCCAGCATTCTTATAGGAGCCAGTGTGCTGGCTGGAGCAATCAACTGTAGACAGGTATTCAGGGATTGGTTCAGGAGTCACAGGTGACTGGAGTAAATATGGCAGCTCCCATGTTTGGATCTAGGGGGAAAGATGTTTGTAGGCTGTGGGCCAATCAGAGCGAGGGTAGGATTTTGTGACAGCATTGGGGGCGGAGCTAAATTCAGTGTGTGTATATATATATATATATATATATATATATATATATATATATATATATATATATATATATATAGATATCCAGAGTCTGCCGGCACTCTATGGTACTTGTAACAGCATGCCCCCGGTGCCAGAGATAAAGCACTTGTAGCGATCCAATACACCCAGTGGGGTGAAGAAACGGCACTCAGGAGACGGTTTTAGAATGCAATTAAAAGTGTATTCTGGGGACGTTTCGGGGTATTAGCCCCGTCTTCAGCCCAAACCTAAAGCACCACATACACAAACACAAAGCATTTTTATACTCACAGCCTACCAGCACGCTGCCCCACGCCACGGTCCCGGAACCATTGACAGGAAGTCGTCACTGTGTACTTCCGGTCACGGACGCCGGGGAGATTAGCAACTGCCAGCTTGCGTCTCAGATCCCGGAAGCAAACTCCGGTGATCAATTCTCCACAACGTCCGCACAAAGGACACTTCAATAGCGGGGGGGACTGGGGGCTGCCTAAAATACAGAAAAAAGCAATGATAAATACAAAAAATATAAACATATAAAATAAAAAACATATGAAAAAATACAAAAAATACACGAGTGCACCAATCAGCTGGGGAGCCGCCAGTGACCCGGACAGGCACAGGGGAACTGAATGAGTATCCCTCTGTGTCCCGAGCCGGATCCATGGACAGCCCCACAGATGAGTGTGCAAAACCACAATACAATGTAGAACATGTAATGATAATACACCTACATAAACAAGAATAAATGGAGATTACATTAGACTGTTCCAGTTGATCTTCTCATTAAGACCCCTGGGTGAGATGGTGTTGAGTCGAAAGATCCATTCAGATTCTTTCCTCAACAGCTTGAGGGCTCTGTTACCACCCCGCATGGATCTTTCGACTCAACACCATCTCACCCAGGGGTCTTAATGAGAAGATCAACTGGAACAGTCTAATGTAATCTCCATTTATTCTTGTTTATGTAGGTGTTTTATCATTACATGTTCTACATTGTATTGTGTACAGCACATACTAGCAGGGGTATAGTTCTTTTGGTACTTGCGTAGTTTCATGGTGGCACTGCCCGCGGATTGCATCGTATCCAAATCTCATGCGTTTTGCCTATGATTTGCATGCAGCATGTGATGAGATTTAGCACACCTCCACTATCCACGTCAGCATGGCGAACGCAGCATTATGCATCCTCCCGACCTGTTCATACCCCCACTATCCACATCGGTGTGGAGTTGATTTTATAAAGTGTGGCGAGCGTAGCGAGCCACTGAGCCCGAAGTTTGGCAAGCGCAGCGAGCCCTTCAAGGGGCTGCGGATTACTTGAAGTGTATTACTTGACGTGTATTCCGTGTCCACTCGCTACACTTCGGGCTCATTTTACGTGTCCCCGCGATTCGCGGTCAGTGCCGCTGTGACACTACACAAGTACCGTTCTTTTCCTCCATTCTCGGTACTTACTAGTTGCCAGAGCCTTGTGTGGTTGGCACCGCGTTTCCCCCAGTGCCTCTGATTGCAGGTGTTCTATTGATATTTATTTTCTGCCCCCAATGTTGAGTGCCCGCCAGGATATATGCCACTCTCACTATGAGGTGCTGTTGTTCCTTGATGGCCTATGCCATGGCATACCATGGGGCCTTCAGGATCAGTGAGCTGATGGCGCCATCAAAAAGGCTGCCCTCACCTTTGGCAGTGGATGATATTGTGGTTCAGGCTGACTTGGTGTTGTGCCATTTGAAACGATACAAGATGGACCAGGCCAGTAGGGGGTGGTGACTGTCTTTGCTCCCATGTACGGTGGAATGGGTATGCCCTGTGGAATTGGCGAGAGCCTTTTCACGGGTGCGTCCCGACCATCCTTGTGTGTGGTTGATGCATGAAGATGGGTCACCATTAACCAAATATCAGTTTGTCATGTCTCGGAGTGGGCGATGGGGGCATTGGGCCTCAATCCGGGGGAGATCGGCACACACTCTTTCGGATTCGGGCTGCTACGTCTGCGGTGGGCTGCTCTGACGCAGAGATCCAGTCTTTGGGTGATGGCGCTCCGCAGCATTTTGCGCATACAGCTGTTCGGGGTTGTAGGTTCATCTGACTGATGTTGGGCAACTGGAGGGTTAACTACTGGCCGCCATACTGCGGGAGTCTTTGAGGTGTTTCACTTTCTCCCGAAGGCACAATCTGGCCTATAATTACAATTTGATGGAGTACCTTAGGTTGTTAGGTTAGTGGCGGTGCTGTTCCGTAGGGCCTGGCTTTGGCGGTAAAAAAACGATCACTTATATGATATGTCATTAGCCCATGCTCCTGCACGGGAGATGGCTTACATCACCTGCACAGGTGGGTCGTGAAGTTGATCACCAGCAGTGTGTGAATTGTGAGTGGTGATGTTACCCATTTCCCCAGACCGTTCTTTAATGCTGCCACCATCTATTGTCAGATCATAGTCGAGATGTAAATCAATAAATTTGACATTCATTTGAAACACCAGCACTTGTGTCCGTGTCTTATTTTAGTGTTAAGAATGTTAAGGTTTAAATTGATTAAAGGTGAAGTTTGTTAAAGTGTATGCATAGAGATACCTGATGGTGAGTGTAATAGCATTGGAGTAGTGGAGAAGCATATTTCTACGCTATAGAACATACAGTAATGGCAACATGGACTGATGGGGCAGCACGGATGGTGTAATGGTTAGCATTACTGCCTCACAGCGCTGAGATCGTGGGTTCGATCCCCACCATGGCCCTAACTGTGCAGAGTTTGTATATTCTCCCCGTGTTTGCGTGGGTTTCCTCCGGGTACTCCGGTTTCCTCCCACAATCCAAAAATATACTGGTAGGCTAATTGGCTCCCAACAAAATTAACCCTAGAATGTCTGCATGTACATGTGGTAGGGAATATAGATTGTAAGGTCCGGCGGGGACCCGGGAAAAGCGCCGTCGGAGGGGGGACGCCCATGCATCTCGTGCGCGCGCGTCCCCTTTCGTAGAGCAGATTTTGGCTGGCAGGGAATGGCGGCTGGCGATTCTGCCGCCATCCCCTGCAAAGACAAGGCCGGCTCCATCTGTACCTTTTTTATGTAATTTTTTTTTTATGTTATTATTTTTCATGTCTGATTTTTTTTTTATTGGATTGTTGGGCAACTCTTTGCTTTTATAAATACATTTATTTTGAATACTCCAGATATGCAAGAGTTTCACCTTTCCGGGGGTGACACCAAAATGTTGACTCCTCTACAGTGGCAAGAGCTAGATGCTGCAGTGTGACATTAACAAGCAGCCTTTAAAAGGGGCAAGATGGGCCAAGTGGTTCTTATCTGCCGTCAAATTCTATGTTTCTATGTTTCATCTGGATACCATCATTGAGAAGGAGCCATCAGTCTCCGGGGACAGCCTTCAGAGTGAAGTCTGTCAAGGGCTATCGCAGTGAGGCCATGCCCCCTTTTAGTCATATTAGCGGGACTCATCAAGGCCATGCCTCTAGGGATGCCAATCCCGGGATCGTCGGTATCCCGGGATTTAGGGCATTTTTGACCGGGATTTGAATCCATCCACGAAATGTGCATGCGCATTTGAACGGGCCGGGGAGGAGGCGGGTAACGCTGAGTACGAGCAGACGCGACGGCGTGGGAAAACTATGTGGGTGTGCACTGTGACCTCTAACATCACGCTGCGCTGCCTGGCAACAAGGTTGTGTGGCTGCGCAGCATGATGTGAGTGATCACATCACGCCGCGCAGCCACACACTGCCTCCCACACCGCCGCATCTGCCCGGACATCGAGTTACCTGCCACCTCGAGTCCCTGGTCAGCCGAGTCACCTCGCCTCCTCCACCACATGCCGCCGCACACTGCCGCACAGCTCCTCCGCCGGCGCACAGCTCCTCCGCCGCATGGTTAGAGGTAAAATATTTTTGGCATTGGGCATATCAGGAGGCCAATCCCGGGATCCCTACATGCCTCTTTATGTTAAGCTGTGCCCCCTTTGTAGTGGAATTTGCATAAAGCCGCAAATGACCAATAGACAAAGTTGTGGATGCTTCCACCTCTGAATAAGTCCCTCAAAGTGGTACCTGGAAGCGCCTAAGATGGCAGAAATAAAATAATTCAGGTTAATTCCAGAGAAAATTCAGCTATTTTGGTATACTTTATATGATATTGGAAAACGACATTCATAATTCAATATACTTTACTGACATCTGCTGGTTCTGATAAAACATGACATATTTATCAGCTGTCGTATCTTAAACCTATTTCAGTGTCTGTTTTTTACTTGCCATGTTGGTTACTTTTTATGTCGTGCTGCGCTGTGGATCATATAATCGCATCATTTATTTAAAATGCGCTCGTTTTCGTCATTAGACAACCGTGAAGTAAATATTTTGCCTAAAGTACAGTTTTATATTTGCGTGCAATCCAAATATTAAAAAAAATTGTCCCCAGCTTTAAAATGTGCACATTAAAGTTAACATATGACAGTGTCGCTGGGAACTCAATGTACTATTTGTGTGTGGTCATTCGCTTTGAAGTATTCGGAAGGTGAGACGCCCGGGGAAGGGAATGATTGAGAGACGCAGGGAAGTGACTAAAAAGCTGCAGTAATGATGGAAAATCCATGAAGAAACCACAGTTGACACACTAAGTTAATTAGGTTTGACCAAGCAGGAAGAGTTGCAAATGAAATAAACCATTATATTTTCCATAAAGGGTTTCGTAACTTGCCTTGAATTACGTATATGTTTATTTCATACAATGTAATCTGCTATATATATATTGGACCTGTTGGTATACTGTACAGTGCTGGCAATACAGTATATAGGCCATTTTTAGACAATTGTAGATCACATGGAGCAGAATGTTACTAAAGTTTGGTTTGATTTACTAAAGATTCTGGAACCGACAAGTGGAGGTGTTCTCCATAGTGACCAATCCGATTCTATTGTTTTCAAGGAAGCGACAGAGCAGGGGTGGTCAACCTGTGGCTATGACTGTGCGCTTGACGTGATGTCTTGTCATAACATGGTGGGAAGAGTATGCTGTACCCAGCGCCAGGAAGTGGGAACAGAGGCCGCGTGGGGGTGAGAGGCTGGTATAGTGACTGGAGAGCAGAGTGTGTGTGGCAGCCAGGCGGCAGAATGGGTGTGGCAGTCCAGACGGGGGGCGTGGCCACGGCAGGACGTGAGTAAGGGCGCGAGTCTGAAACTCCCCTGGGTCGGCTGCTGCTGAATGGAGCTCTCCCCCATGAGCAATAATTAAGGCTGAAGTACCTGCGTTTGGGTTTTTCAGGCCGGGAGTGGTGTGCGGTCGGGTGGTCTCCCCGGTCCCGGCTTCTTTGGAGTGGCGCTGCCCGCCGTGTGCGGAGACGACTGAGTGGGCTCTGGTGTCCTGGTGTCTGGAGCAGCTCCTGGGGTCAGAGGAGGACGTGCAGCCTGTCAGCGCGTGGAGGTTTCGTGCTCCCTTCCAGATCTCACCTTCTGGCAATCCTAGGCGCTGAGGAGTGACGCGCGCCACGTGGAGGGACACGGTCCGGGCTCCTACCGTTAGCTGGTATAACACCATTGCATCTAACATTGCTGACTCCCTAACGTCGCTGGAGCTAGTAACCTGACATACTTGTACGTGCTGGACACAGAAAAAACGCTCCCTCAGCACATGCACGACTGGATGAGGTAAAATCCATCTTTGTCAACTAACTGTTTTGCATTACCCGTGTGCTGGAGGTCAGTTGATAGCAAGTGCCGACTTGCTGTCCTCCGTGGAGGGCTGAGTGACTGTGGCTTGTGCTCACGGGAAGGCAGTGTTAGTGGCCCCCCGGAGGGTACTTACAAAAAAAGGCAGGATTACAGATATATCTAAAGATCCCTGGGTGTGCTGTGTGGCTTACGGACAGACCTTTGTGGTATACAGTCTTTTCATTCTAACTTAAAGAGCAGCCAGCCACAATGGGGAAAACAGGCCAAAATTCTGCGGCTGCTCGTATAGAGAAGTACGCCCGCCACCAGGCTGGCAATAACTCACAGACAAGTACCCCACTTACCACTCCAGTGAAGGAGAATAAAAATCCGCAGCCCCAGGAAGTTACATTACAGCAACTATTGGAGGCTATAAACTCCTGTGAGTCTCGCATGTTAGAACAAACAAGTAAAATTCAAAGTGACATCGGGTGTCCGCCTTAGAAGACATAGTCACACTTTGCAAAACCAGGTTAAAATTATGTCTGGCCAATTGTCCGATCTGCGTCATAAAATGGTTGACATCGAAGGAAGGCTCAGACGTAATAATCTGCGCTTTGTGGGGTTTGAGGAGAGAGTGAAATGGGAATACCCCAGAGAAATTCCTAGAGGAATGGCTGGTACAAAATTTTGGCAGCAAGGCCTTCACTGCGCAATTTACGATAGAAAGAGCACATTGTATCCCCGGCCGGCCATTGATCCCTGGGGGCCCTTCATGTACTTTGATTGCAAAATTTTTGCATTTCAAGGATCGGGACTTGATACTCAGGATGGCAAGAGACAAAACCGATCTTGCTCATAACGGCAAAAGAATATCTGTTTATCCAGATTATGCTATCGATGTCCAGAAAGATCGTGCTAAATTTCGGGACATTAAGTTACGTCTCAGAACTGGGTTTACAATATTCAATGGTTTACCCGGCAAAACTGCGGGTGATAGTTGATGGTGCTGCGCAGTTCTTCTTCACGCCAGGAGAGACTGCGCAGTGGCTGGATCGTAACTACCCTGGCAGGAAACAAATGTCAACTAACATGACCAGCTGATAATGTTTATATGTTTTTTTGCTCAGTGTTGTTTATAATGCAGGACAATGTAATGGGGGTGAGAGCACTGCGGTAGATGAAATAAGAAAAGATATAGCAGGCTTTTGGCACAGGGGGGTAAGGGCGGGCCCTGGTAGTGGCCATTTGTTTAAAGCCGGTAAGGATAAAAGAGTGGTAGATAGTGGGGTTTTGGGAAAGGTATGCCTAGGGGTATAGGACATACAGGGTTGGGGAGGTGGGTGGGTAAATGTGTGTGTTTGTTTATTTTTTTCTATATGTTGAGACTGAAGACCATAACTAAAGGAACGTATATGCTTTTTATGATGAAGTGCGTCCCCGCAGTTGAAACCCTGGAAAATATGTTAAAGTTCGCCTATGGTTAGGATTGTGTCGTGAAACACTAGGGGCCTAAATGACAAAGTTAAAAGGGCCCTGGTGCTCAAACAGTGCAAATCATACAATGCCGAAATTTTTTGTCTACAGGAGACTCATTTGTGCAAAGATCGAGTAGTTTCATTAAAGCGACCCTGGATAGGTAATTCCTACCATGCCTATCTCTCTTCAAATTCTAGGGGGGGTTTCTGTTTTAATTAAGAAATCTGTGATATTTGAGCCACATACGGTTAAAATAGATACCGGTGGCAGATATATCTTTATAGATTGTAGCATTGATAATACACGCATATGCTTATTAACAGTCTATATCCCCCCCCCCCATTTTCCTTTGAGGTAATTAGGGCTGCAGTTGAGTTTGCCACATCATATCCTGATAGCTTGGTGATATGCCTGGGTGATTTTAATAATGTGCTATCACCCAGATTGGACAGATGGTCTAAATTTGTGAAAAGCATGGGAGGAGAGGGAAATCGGTTTGCAGAATTTATGTCAGAGATTGGGTGGAGGGATCCATGGCTGAACGCCAGCAATTTTCATGTTACTCCCCATCCCATAATGTATTTTCCAGGATAGACATGGTCTTTGCTACGAGAAATTACTTTATAAGATCACCGTACAAGTCGAGTACAAGGCCCGAGGAATCTCGGATCACTCCCCTCTGGCTATCCATGTTGACCTAGAGACACCAGTTGGCTTTAGTCCCTGGAAGTTGCAACCGTACTGGTTGGAACAAATGGGAGATCAAAAGGAATTTGAAGAATTGTTAGATGCTTTTTTTGAGACAAACTCGGGCTCGGCACAATTGGGGTATGTCTGGGTTGCCTGCAAAGCTTTTTTGAGGGGAGCATTCATCAAAAAGATCGCCTTTTTAAAAAAAGTGAATAGACAAAGGGTGGTAGAGTTAGAGGGTAAAATGATGGACCTAGAAAATACCTTTTTGAGGCAGGCAACAGAAGAGGCTAGAATGAACTGGGTTAGGGCGCAGAATGAATGGGTCGAGTACTTAAAAGACATGACTTGTCGCAGGATGAACCGTGGGTCCTACAAATGGTACTCAGAGTCTGATCGGGCAGGGAAGCTTTTGTCATTTTTGGTAAAGCAGGATAGACCTTCCAGTATTATTCCTTTGATTAAGCTTGAGTCAGGGGATATTTGTATAGAAACCCCGAAAATTGTGGCAGAATTCACCTCATATTTTGAAGAAATTTACAAATCTAAGCTTATATGTTCAGATGAGGAAATAGAAAAGTATCTAAGTAAAGTAGATATGCCTAGGCTGTCGGCCGAAGCAAAGGAATTCTTAGAGTCGTCTATTAGGCTGGAGGAGGTGGTTGATGCTATAAAATCGCTCAAGGGGGGTGAGGCGCCTGGGTTAGATGGGTTACCCGGGGAAGTATACCAGAAATACCTGATCGTTCTGGGTCCTTATTTGCTTAAGGTTTTTCAGGGGATGGGGGTGGAAGGAAATACACCCCCCTCTATGCTAGAAGCTTCAATAATTATGTTGCTGAAAAGCGGCAAGGACCCAACCCGGATGGATTCTTTCAGACCGATTTCTCTTATAACTTCAGATGCTAAAATATACGCAAAGATTCTGGCAGATAGATTTAATAAAGTGCTTGATCAGATCATTCACCAGGACCAGACTGGATTCATGGCTGGAAAATCTACCATGATAAATTTGCGGAGGGTCTTTGCGTATATTCAACGCATGGAATGGAGCTCGACAGACTCAATAATTGCGTCCTTCGACACAAATAAAGCATTTGACTCTGTTGAGTGGAGATTCTTGTGGGTAGCATTAAAGGCATTTGGGGTAGGGGAAAAATTTATTACGTTAATATCTCTGTTGTACCAAAATCCGACTGCTCGGATTTCAATTAACGGCTATTTGTCCTCTCCCTTTTTCCTGACCAGGGGTACACGGCAGGGGTGTCCTCTGTCACCGCTGCTTTTTGCAGTGGCGATGGAGCCCCTGGCGTGCATGCTGAGATCAGCACTCGGAAGAAGCGCTGGTAACTTTTTGGTATCCTTGTACGCCGACGATCTTCTGGTGGGGATGGTTGAGCCACAGAAGTACCTTCCTGTTGTAATAGAGATAATACAAAAATTTGGGGAATATTCGGGTCTATCGATGAACTGGTCTAAGTCTCATCTCCTGCAAATGGGAAACAAGTTTAAGTTAGTCTCAGAATACACCGCTTCGAACAGTTGATAAATTTAAATATCTTGAGATCCATGTGGCAAAATCAGCTGCGAGCTTTATTCAGGATAATGTTACTCCCCTTATAGATGATTTTAGGATTAAATGCCGATGTTGGACTAAATTGCCGATTGCCCAAATCGGACGGGTGAATCTGATAAAGATGTTTTTTTTGCCCAAATTTATTTATATAGTGGAACAGTCCCCGGTGTTTATAAAAGATGACATTTTTAGTAAAATTAACAGCTTGATTACTTCTTTTGTGTGGCGCAATAAGAGACCTAGGGTCAGGTTAGAAGTCCTGTGTAGAGATAGAGATTAAGGGTGGGCTAGCCCTTCCAGATCTCAAGGTACATTATATGGCAACGCAATTGGCCCACTTATGTACCTGGATCCGGCAAGATGAAGGGACTAAGGAGTTGTCCCAACTTATTGAACTAACAGATCCGGGTATTTCACCTATTCAGAGACTGATGGTGAAAGGGTTACACCGGAACCTTCCCCCAATTACTGTGCAAGCAGTTAAAGTATGGAGATGGGTTAGTAAACTAACCAATTATGAGGGTATAGATCCGGATACTTCAATCCTTTCTATATATACGGTAAAAGCAATTAGTGCTTTTCAGGGAAGGACGGTATGGCATAGGCAGGGGATTGCAACACTGGGACAGATATATCAAGATGGGTCTTTGAAATCCTTTTTTCAACTACAAAATGAATTTAATCTGCCTAAGAACATGTTTTTAGTTAAATTCAACTACGCAGCGCCATGACACAATTTAGTAAGGGTGAATTGCTTTGGTTGGATGAGTCCCCATGTAAAAAATATCTTAAACAGCTAGGCCCGGGTAAAAGACTCTCTAGAATATATGAATATGTGCGTTCTCATATGCAAACTGAGACCTTGGGGTTGATTAGGGATAAATGGGTAAGGGACGTCCCTCAGCTAGATGAACCAAGTTGGCGTGTGGCGCTACGTGCCCCCTCAGTTGCCTCAAACCTGATGCGGGTGCAACAAATTCAGTTCAATATCCTACATAGAGTATATATGACTCCAGTAAAATTAAAGAGACTTAGTGTTTCAAGATCTGACACATGTCCCAAATGTGGGGAAGGGGAGGCCACTTTTTGGCATCTTCTATGGAAATGTCAAATGGTCAATAGGTTTTGGGCCATGATAAGTGATATTATGGTCTCAGTGGGAATACCCAGATCCTCATTAAATGAACGTAATCTAATATTGGGGGTATGGAAGGAGGGTAATGTAATACAGGACTGGATTCAACTAGCCCGGAATGTATCTGCTTTGGCAAAGGTGATTATCGCCAGGCACTGGTTGGCTGCTGCTGGCCCTGATGTCGCTGAATGGAGTAATCTGGTGAACTCTACCTTTGATCATGAAAGATTTATATTTGCCTCGCGCGGAAAACTCCAGAAATTCCAGAAGATAAGGGGGACATGGTTCCTGTCAAGTCACTATAAGGCGATGTACAGAAATGGATAGTGGGAATAAAATGGTTCCTAGGGGGTTATACATTAATTTGTGGTATACAGTACCTACAGTTTAATAAAAATTACGACACAATATACTTAATTATTTATATAACCAGGTGTGAATATATTTTAATTGTCATTTATTAACACGTATTTGTGTTTTGTTTATTATACACTAAATAACTCTGGTATATGTTGACCACTATGCAAAAGAGGAGTGGATATATATATATTTATTTTTTCCTTTAATGATGCGTTATAGGGGATGCAGTTACAATCCCGGCGGTCGGGATCCCGGCGTTCAGAATCCCGACTGCCGAAATGCCGACACATTCTCCCTCCGTGGGTGTCCACGACACCCCTGGAGGGAGAATAAATTAGTGTGCCGAGCGTAGCGAGGCACCGGGCCCGCTGCGTGGCGAGCGCAGCGAGCCCGCAAGGGGGGGCGATTCATGTCCCCCCCTTGTCTGCATTTCGGCTGTCGGGATTCCGGAGTCGGGATTCTGAACGCCGGGATCCCGACCGCCGGGATTCAATACTGAATCCGCGTTATAGAATGCATGGTATTTATAATTGTACTTGTTAATTAGTAAGTTATGTTTATAGGTGTGGTTCACAGCTCACAGGAGTGGGGACATATGATGTAAATATTTGTTTAGTGCGTATAAGTTAAGGGATGGACCCATGGGATATTAACTGTAGTGGAATGTAGTAAAGTTGAGGCAAAGTGCTGGAGAGGTGTGGTACAATAAGATGGTTATGTTTGGTCACAGTGGTCTATAAAAAGGCCCCTTTCCCTGTAAGTAAAGAGAGCAGAGGCGACTTTGGCAGGGATTTGGTTTCATGACAGGGGCAGGCATAAGTCTAAAGCTGGGCATACATCAAGACGATTTGGTCCGATTTCGGCCGATTGCGACCAATCGGCCTGTTAAATCGGACCAAATCGCCTCTCCCTGACATGTAGTCGGGTCCGATGCGCGGTCCCGTGCGCATCGGACCTGACTAGGTGGTCGGATCGGCTGGCCGTCCGACCACCCGTTCTGGGACGGGCGCTAAGCAGTGACGCATGCGATCCATCACAACGGATCGCATGTGTCCCTGCCACCGGAAGGTCCCGGCGGCTTGCAGTCCATCGGGTGTCCGTACACTGCTGCGAGACGTCGCAGGCAGTGTATAGGCACCTTAATAGGATCGTGTCAGGTGAGGTATGGGATGGTCTTTATGTCTCACTATGAATAATATTGTCATATTTTTTCTCTTTTTTTTATGTGTTCGTTATTTTTTGTTGTGTTTTTTTCTGTCATTTTTGTATGTATGTAATTAAATTTCTATAAATACTTAACTTAAAAAAAAAAAAGAAATAAGTGAAATCAAAACATCGGTCTGTTCTACTTCTTACAGACACATGTGAGAGAGAATTACTGCGAGTAGCTTCAGGTAAAAGCCAGAATTTAAAAAAAATATTGAAAACAAGGATTGTCAAAAGTCCCACTAATAAAAAAATTACAGCAAAGTGAAAAGGTAATAAAGTTTTTTTATATTGGAACATTACATAAATGCATTTTCAATGTGCTTGTCTCACCCCCAGTCTAACTAAAAACTGAGGTAATGACACAAGGTCATGCTCCTACAAATGTCATTCCAAGTGGCGTGAACACAAAACTGGGGCATGGCCTTGTGCCAGTTAGGCCACAACCCATTAAAAAATGGAGCTAGGCCACACCCGTTTTCTGCATGGTATCGGCTCTTTGTCTCATTGCCTCTGATTAGTTGTCCACCCCTGCAATAGAGAAATGATCACTGGAATCTGATTACTTAGTTTTTTGAAGTTTAGTCAATTTTTGCCAGAGAATTTATATGTGCATGATGGCTCTCAAGGAACGTCCCACTTTTTAAAAAAATATGCCAACCTACAACCATTCAAGCCACTCCCATACTACACAAAGCCCTCCTAGATCGATCCAATCAGTGCCGCTCTCTTGTAAAGCCATTTGGGACTTTTGGTGGTTGAGAACATTGCTTGGGACAACTTTTGAGGTACTGTATAAACTTTCATCAGGGGACACATGATGCTTCGAACAACCTAATATATTAATACAGACAGCTAACCCCATTTGCTATGTAATTCATTATAATAATCATTGTAATACACGGCATGCCTCTGACCCCTAGTTCCTTATATCCCTTCTCAAGGTGAGCTGGGTGTAATAGGTAATGTTTGGACCTTATTACAGCTCTGGGGCCCAGAGCAATACTGTTCCTCAAAAAGTATTACTTTATTGCTATGCAACCTTAGAAAGAGTATTTTATTCTCTCATACCGTGGATGGACCCCCACATTTCTGTTCTTGGAATGGCCCCTGCAATATTAGTCTGCGGATTAGCTGATCTGGCTAAAAACTTATCAGAAAGAATAAAAAAGTCCCTTACAAACCCACACCAACAACACTTCCTTCAATATTACTTTCTATGTTTCTCCAGCAATACTGCACATTCCACCTCCATTTATTACAAAACACATAGTTCAGCCAAAAACCATAAGCTTCCCTCCTTCCCAATTCATCCTCCACTTATCCTCATAGCATGTAAGCTTTCACAGGCAGGGCCCTCCTTCCTCATGTTCATCCCCTTGACTGTCCTGTCTCTTGTCTCAGTCCCACTCAGTTACTTTGACTCTGATAAACCACCAGCCAATCAGCTCGTAACTGCCATGTCACAGACTGTGTTTGAAAAATTACAGATAGTAGCTGATTGGCTGGTGGTTTATCACTCTACATTTTATCACTTTTCAAGCTTAGTATATCTTGCCCTCTGTGTGATGGCTCTTCATTGGGTACAGTCTCACCGAACGCTGAATTACCCTTAAAGCCCTGTGGCTCATCGCCCATTGCCTGTCAGGATACAGTCAGTCTTCCAACTGTCTTTGAGATTAGGGCAGCTGAGAAGTGTGCAGGGAGGCTGAGCTGCGCCATAAGCCCTTTGGTCCTTTTGGTATTTGCCAAGCACCAGATGGACATGCTTAGATGCTAGGAAATGCCCTGGGACAGTGTTCTACCTAACCAGTAATTCTCAATAAATATCTGAGGATACAAATATTTTCACTCATGACAATGTTAATGACAAAACAAGTTTTACATAGATTTTGTGAGCTATATAATATAAAATATCAGTGTTTTCTATGTCACTGTATTGGTATTATTAATATTATTATTATTATTATTATTATTAAGTTATTATTATTATTATTATTATTCATACTAATGCTGCTTTCCCACTGCAGACCAGTTTAAAGTACTGGTAATCTTAAATGGTATTTAAAACGGTATTAGCATTCCCACTGCAGCAGATTATCGTTTTAAATACCATTTAAGTACCATTCCCATTGCAGTGAACCTGTAAAATGTAGAGTGCCTAACCCCCTCCCCCCCCCAGTGTAAAGAGTGCCTAATCCATCCCCCCCCTCTTAAGTGTAAAGACTCCCATTGTACTTACCTGCACGGGGATGCAGGGCAGTGGGGAGGCTGCGGGGGTCCATGCAGGGTACAGGCAGTCCCAGTGCCTGATGAGAACTAGTAGTTCTCACTTTGCACATATGTAATGAGTACACGTGCATAATAATGCATAATATGCGCATATGTAATGAGCAGCTCTTTATTATGCACGTGCACTAATTACACATGCACAAAGTGAGAACTGCTAGGTCTCATCAGGCACTGGGACTGCCTGGAGGCTAAATAACGTTTAAGAGGCATTCCCACTGCCTCTTAAATGTTATTTTAACGTGTAGGACTCTGCTTTAAAAACGGGTTAAAATACCATTTAGCTTTAAACGGTATTTCAACTCTGGCACTTTCCCACTGCAGCCTTAAAACGGTAAATTGCGCTGAAAATCGGCAATTTACCGTTTTTTAGCTGCAGTGGGAAAGGGGCATAAGAGGGGAATCCAATTACCCCCAATAAAACATCAGGAGCTTAAAACTATCTGTTTAGATCTAAGGCGCTGTCCTATTCTAACAGGAATTAATATCAGTCCCACAATTTCTATTGTTTGAGATATTCACGAAACACCCATGGAGGAGGTAATCTTGGCAAAAATCGTCCTCCCAGATGTTAGGGTCCTAATTTTCCTTTGTTTGCTGTCTGTATAGATCACCCGATAAAAACACATTTCACTGCAAAAACACACAGGTTCAGTTGTTACCCGCTGCAGCCTGATTTTCACTGAAAATTGGGCTGCCTTTGGGGATGTTGTTTGCCGGGCCTTAGGCAGGTGAAACAAAATCCCTGCAAAAATGTGGACCATGCTGGCTTATTGGGGCTGATTAGATTAGAAAATTACAGTTGTTCACCGAACGTGGGTAATTGGTACCGCCCATAGCGCTCAAGGAATTTTTTTCTATAAATCTGGAAGCTCTGTTACTGTTACTAAACATTGCACCACTAAAAAAGTAAATTGATAAGAAATAAATACAAGATATTAATACTCTTAATTACATTGTCTCACGATTTAATGCTGCCATCTCCTTGGTAGGATTACATGAATAAAAGGCATAATGCTTTGTTACCCTGTTTCCTAATTAACATATGCAGGGTTGAGAAGCACGATGTAAGGTGTATTAAACCTAGAGATGGGCAAAACGGATCATTACCCTGAGCCGGACGGATCTCTCGGTGAAAAAGATGCGGATCTTTTAGACGGGTCCTCGACTCGCTTAAAAAAAAAGGGGGGAATATACATGACCGAGTAAAAACACTGATCGATGGCTGGGTACAGAATCGCCATCGACGACAACCATCGATGGTATCTGCACCGATGGCCATCCCTGGCAGCAGCAGCTAATCTTTCTATCACTTGTAGTCACAGCATTGTACTCAGTCTCCAGAGGTAGTACATCTCAGCTGCCACAGGTGGCAGCACTGAGATCTGGAAAATGCATTGTAATGTAAAACGAAACTGAAAACGAAACTGAAACAGATCACCTTTTTTGAATCGGCGGCTCACTCGTTCTTGGATGGGATCCGTTCAAAAGATCTGGTTCGTTCGCGAGCGTCCCATCTCTATTTAGTACCAGTAATCACATTACATTACAGCCGTTCTGAAAACAGATAGGGTTCCAGTGGATCCATTCAGAATGTGTTAATTTTAGGGTTACGTTTAGGATTTGGCTTAGGAAAGGAGTTGTGGTTAGGTTCAAATTTAGAGGAAGGGGTTATGTTTGGCTAAGGGGTTAGGGTAAGACTTATGGTGCCCAATCACTAATGCATGTATTGCAGCTGTGTTTGGGCCATCAGACTCCATTGAGCCGCCAGGGACCTTTCAAATGCAATGTATTGCATGCAATCCTGCTCCCCACCACCAGGAGGGAGGCTGAGCCAGAGGTCGGATGGGCAGCAGGTCGACCTTCGGCTCAGGTCCAATACGCACGGGACCGCACATCAAACCACAGGAGGACATCACATGCATACGATTTTGGCCAATATCTCTGCCCGATCCGTCGGGATCGTGTGAAATCGGGCCAAATCAATTAAGTGTATGGCCACCTTTATATATGCAAAAAACTATGTTTATAGTCTGGTGTTGACATGTTAGATATTGGCATTATGAAAATGGCAACATTTGACCCATGTTACATTTTTTTGAATGTCAACAAATTGCTTGTCGACCTAATATCCTGTTGACATCGACATTCTGATTGCTGACGTTCAAAGCACGGTGACTCTGAAGATCGACTTTTCATACCACACCTGTTTCTGCTTCTGGTAAGCTTTATTGGCTCATGTACAAAAGAACATGGTAATCTTTATACTGCAGCAATTACCACGTACAATTTCCCATTATACCAGTACTGTACATTTCTGGAGGCTACACGTAATCGAAAAACAGCAGACCTTGAAATTCCAACTACGTACTGTGCTTTAACAAGATTCTTGATGATACTTACTGACACAATGTACCGGAACGCTCTTTCTTAGCATCATTTTTAATTCTTACAACCAGTTCCATAAACGTAAATCATACTGATGACGGGATGCTTGTGGTCAGTATAACGATGCTGACATACCGAAAACTGCCAGGGAAACAGTAAATAAATTTACCTTCTCCTTGCCCCTCCAACACTCACCCCCCAGTCCTGCAGCCTAACCCTCCCCATTAGTGCCCAACCCTAACCTTCCTAACCCAGCTGTCTAGACCTTATCCTCTGTGGAAGTCTAGGTACACACACGCCATTTTGTGATAGTATGGCCGCCATTTTGGTTCGCAGAGTTGCGCAAATAAAGTTCCATACCCGAGTATGTGTGACAATGTGGACCAGAAGAGTAGACATACTATCACACATAAATTCATAATAACACACTTACACGAAAGGAAATATAGTTAAAAGGTTTAGAACGCCACACATAGCTTAGTTAGCCCTGCACACAGCTGTCTGTATCGTGTTTAGTACCGTTCCGCTCAGCTCATCATGCAAAGTATTCCGGTCATTGCGAATATTTCGCAATGTACACTGTCCGATAGTTATGGACTAAATCCATATTCCAGAGACAGTTTCTGTTGTAAGTAGTTAACAAAGGAAACTAGCTCAAACCGGTTCTTATCCTTGCTGACGCCGAAACCACCAAACAAAGGACTCTTAAAGTTCACTCCCCTGCACCTGGTCAGACCAGGTACAGCGTCTAACCTCCAATTGCAGTGGACCGGACATATGATCTCTGGCCAATGAGAATGGCCTTTGACCTCCCCCTTCTGACCCTATAAGATAGGCGACACAGAGCAGCCAGGGTCTTTTCGGCACAACTACTTTCCCTGGACCTTCCTACCGGACTATCGCTCATTCCTGAACGATAGTGAGCTCTGACCGGACTGCTTTTCACATACTAGATGACCACGGTAAACGGTTGCATTTATCACGGTATTTATCCTTGTAGTTATTGTTGGCTGATTGTGTTTTGTATTATTGCATTCTTTCCCCTTAGCAGAATTTGTTAGTTATTCATTGTTAGTATATTGTATCACTTGTTATACCTGTTTATTCTGTAACCCCCTTTTGTCCATTAGGGACTTTAATACAACCTTTTTATGGAGTTCTAACCTCCTTATTTCTATTCCGTGGTCGTGTCTAGTTATTCGCATAATAGCGATAAGGTACATTAAGGACTCTGTCCTTACATTGCGGACTCTGTCCTTTAAGGTATATTCGCACAATTGGAGACAAAGTCCTGCGAAAGGATCTCTTATTAAGGTATCGGTTCTTGGTGTATAACATACAATAGACTGTACGCTGCGCTGCGCTACGTTTTGTTCGCACGCAGTTAGGTATAAAGGGTAAGCAGGTTACGGACACATTACGTAACCTGCGCTTTCCATTTATTGTCTCCTTGGTCATATCATATCAACATTAACAATTGGGGGCATCTCGTCCGGTCGTTTCACATTCCAGAACTCAGTACCAGGCGTGCGGCCCGACCTATACCAGCAAAAGGGTGGAGGTATTATCCATTGCTGGATAGGCCAGGTCCGCGGCGGTGCGGGGTTCGGGAAGTGCTAGCGTTGAAACCCGGGACACAATAAGTGAAAGCCACGTGTTTAAAAGCATATATTAAGTGTGTAGTAAACTGTACTTCTGCCTGCCACAAGTAGTTTAACGGGGTATAGTGTCTTGAGTTGCTTGTTCATTACAGTATATGTACCACGTGCGATAAGGTTCGCACACGTGGAATCTGTGTTTATTATAGTACATAGAGGATCCCCTCTGTGCAAAACTATAATTGTTTATTGTTAGCTACCGCAAAAACAGGGACTCCGCCATGTGGCGACAAGTCCTGGGCCTTTTGCAGTAACGTAAAGCGTCTATTGTGTATTACGCAAGGTGCGCGCGCACGTGCCCACATCGGGAAAGTTTCGCATCTTTGTACGTGGTTTACGGATTAAGTACGGGATTTATTTCGCATCTTGATACGTAACTCTCGGACAGAGTTAAGGGATTTATTCCACATTTAGGCGCAATTACTGCGTATAGCGAAACCCGAGCGCAACCTTGCAAATACACTATAGAACACGTGGGTGGCCGATTCATCGGCGGCCTGTGAACAACGCACGTACACACGTGGCTGTTCATTGGTACTGCACATGCAGCACACATAGGAATTAAGAGGTGAACAGTAATAAACCACTAGCTTTATTTAAACAGTATAGTAATATACTGCGAATGAAGCGGTGATTAATAAAAGAAAATAAGTTTTTTTTTCTTTTTGTTCATTTTCTCATAAGCAAGCAACTCAAGCATTATTTTAATAGATTCCTATAGTTATTATAAGGGATTTATACCTGCATAAGAATCTAGTGAAAAGCTACCGGCCTGGGAAAATTTTCTGTACAGAAATATTTCAAAAATTAGCATAAGACCAAGGTGTAACTAGCGCCCAGTGTGAAAAATAACTGAGGCGAACGGGTGTGTGACGGCACGACTCAGCGCAGTGTAGTCCAGTGTAGGACAGTCCAGTTAGGACCGGGTTCACGTGACGACGTGCCCATAGGAACTGCCCCTTCAGTGGAATTAATTCCGCTAGGAGGGTACAAGAAGATATATCGGAACGCACTTGTTTCCGATTAGCTACTTTAGAAATCCGATTTTTGGGGGTATAGGAAAGCAAGTTTGTTATACCCTGGAAAAATTGTGCCGCATCAAGCAAGTTGGCTAGAAGTTCGCTGCTAGTTGAGAGCTTGGTGATTGAGTATCATACCTCGCATTGTGGGCTCTTCGCTTGATTGCGTCGAAGTGTCGCTGTGTGGAGAAGTGAGTGTTTGGGGAGCTCTCAGATAATTAATAACCCACCGATTATCTATTAAGCTGTGAACGTTTATTCCTGTAACTATGGGTAATAACGGGTCACGCTGTGATAACGTGCAGCATAGGGAGGAAGCAAGCCGGCCAAGAGGATCGGCTGCTTTTATTATGTGCAGGAAGCACCGTGAACTCGCAGTTGTTTACCAAAATAAATGGAGAAAAATGACACAAGGCAGCAAGCTAGAATTTCCCAGTGTTGGTAGCTTCGATCCAGAAATCTTATCGGCAGTAAAAGATGAAATATGCCTACTCTCCAGTCGTAAGGAGAGAGTGAAGCATATAGATATTCTTAAATTGTGGCAGAAGGAAGGACAGGAACAATGGGGAATCAAAGGTCTGGCAATACCGGACACAATCAGCCACAATAAAAATGCAACCGTTGCCGCAATAGAATCAGCTCCCCCACCCCCATATGTGCCGAAGGGGTTGATGTCTCATAAGAAAGACCTAAGTAATAATGCAACAGTTACTAACTTGTATCCTGTTTTATCCCCTTATAAGGAAACCCGAGAGGAAAACGAGCAGCTGTTGGCACTGGCCGTCTCCCATGCACTTAATATGCTTGAGGGTAAAGCTCAACCCACTGCTGGGGCTCCAGCACAGGAGGAGGAGGCAGCTGGTGCCAACGGCATAGAAGTGGACTCAGGTAAGGATGCACTACACAGCACAGACACAGACGACTCCCAAGCAGGTCCCAGTAATGCAGAGGTGGTACAAACATACCCTGTACGCACACTGGAGGTTCCCTATGGTAAGGCAGACAGAGAGGGTGTGATACCTACCAGAAAGATGACCATGCTAAACCCATGGACACGGTTAGAGCTGCGGTCCATCATTACAGATTTCCCTGATCCTAGGAAAAATCTGGCTCTGTGCCGGAAATTTGTAAGGGATCTGGGAAACTCTGATGAGCCCACCAACAAGGATTGGAGAATCATGTTGAGGGCCTGTCTCCCCACTCACATTGACATCCTGAAATTCATTCAGGATAGTGGATTGAAAGTGGACAAGGAGATAAATGATGACATCAACCAGGAAAATATACGCCAAATCAACTTACAGTTGGGAGTGTATTTTCCTGCAGCAGTGGAATATAGCAAGATATTCACTATCAAACAAAAAGATGGTGAAGTAGCTAGCGAATATTTCAACCGGAGTTTGATGGCGGTATCAAAATACACTGGTGTCTATAAACCTAAGGACGACCCCCACTTGAGGGAGCTGATTGTGTCTGTGCTGGTGGAAGGGCTTAACGAAAACCTGAGAGCCAGAGTCCAAACTTCCTTTCCAAATTGGCGTGGAATGACAGTAGACGCCCTACGGGAATCTGCTGTGGACCACGACCGCAACATTAAGAAGCACAGGGAACTGCAAACTGAAAAACTGATGATGGTTAGCATCCAAGCCCTTACTAATGCCCCAAACAAAGCTGCCTACCAACGAAACACCAGGGACACAGGTAGAAAGCCAATTATCTGTTACAACTGCAATAGGAAAGGTCATTACTCAGCTCATTGTAGGTCAGGAAACCCCAGGAGTTATCAAGACACATAAGCGAGAATGGGAATCTCACAAAGGTGAGACACGGAGATACCCAGCCCCTAGACAATGGGAGGAGACAGACAGGTCACGCAACATGCCTCCTCCCCATCTGATGACTGACACTGTGCTGAGGGCAACCCAGGTCAGACAATAGGAAGCAGGTCATACCTGCATCCTACAACCAGTTAGACTAATTCAATACCTTAGGGAGGAGCCTCAGATATGGGTAAGTGGAATAGTTTAAATATAAAGTTTTTTGTACCTAACCCGTTAACAACATTCCCTCCTGGTCTAGGTTGTGTCAAGCAATTAGTAGCAGCAATTGGGGTAACAGGAAAAATACAGCATTACCCACTGACGAAACCAGCAGATGTTACAAGCGGGCCTCTACATACCAAACACTCTTTTCTGTTGGCTGCAGCGGCCCGACTAACCTCCTGGGTAGAGATTTACTATGTAAAATGGGATGTGTCATCTATTGCACCCCTGATGGGGTATTTCTGGACACTCCTAGAAATCTTACACAAGAAGTGCAAGATATGCTGGACAGTCCTCAGAGGCTAATGTTGTATTCCACTGTTATAGAGTCAAATCCATCTAAGGTAGCTAAAAACTACAGCACAAATACCGAGTTCCCTTTGAACTAAAGATGGGAAGGACACAGGATCAATGGCAACCATAGCTTCAATAGAAACCCTGTTAAAAACAGAAAGTATAGCGCCCCAAAGTACAGCTTCACCATTCGAAACCTGAGGTTGAGCTGGGAAAATACCCAGTGAAATAACAAGGTTCCCAAAAGAGAACTTTTAGCTAAATACCCCTAGACACAGCCCATAGTCACAACCACACTGGGAAACAGAAAGAAAGGGAGGGCTTACGAATCTGAACAGGAGTTGAAAAGGGTAAGAACCAAATAGTTGAGAGCCAATTCCCCCATAGTGCTAAATCCTGGCGTCCTCAAAATAAAAGAAAAATGTTTCTGTTGAAAATAAATGTACACATTACTGTCATTAATATCTTCTACCCTTTTTGAGTTTTTCTCTCTCTCTTTTTCCAATTTTTTCTCCTTCCCCTACCCTTCTGTTCCAGAGACCCACAAATCATAGAAAAACAGTTCGAAGAATCTGTCGCACCCCCAGCAGAGAAATACCATTGTGAATATGCGGTACCCTGTAAAGCAAGTAGTCACAATATAGATATTTTTCAGTAAATTTTGAACAAAGTCCCAATAACTGTAAGCATTACTCCTAATGTTACCCAGGGCAACCACAGCCACCATCTTGTGAAAAGCAGTCCAAGTAATACACAAAGCATTTCCCTTCTACAAAGAATGAAAAGGGTTGTAAAACGCATTTACATATAAATAGGTGCAATCACAATACCCATGTCTTCACAGACAGATGTGGACAATAAAGAAGGAGAAACAGGCCTGATTACAGCTTTTTGCCATGGGTAAAACTGACACAAGAGACCATGTGATTTAGAGTATTAGACCTGCTGAGGGGGCGACAGATATAGTGACGTAAGAAACCTGGTGATGCCAGCCTGACCAATGTCGTACTGCAGTGTACAATTAAAACCCTATTACTTAAGCACTTCATATTTGTCTACACAGTGTAGTTGCCATAGCACTACTGGTAAACAAAACTGAGAATGTGGTGTTGGGGTGTGTTTTAACTGTTTATGCTCCTCGTATAGTCTGGACACTCCTAAAATTCTGCCAAAACATGTGAAAAATATTCATCAGCCAAGTTCACTAAATGGGAACTTGCATTGATGTTACCATGAAAAATGGGTAATATTGTAAACCCAGCAACACTCTTACCAGGTGTGCCCACTAAGGCACAAAGGGTGGAGTGGTGCTGAGGTTGCTGGAATAGTGGAATTTAGTGGGAGCCGAGATGAATATGATTGCATGACATGTTTGAATCAGACCTTTGCAGCATGCCCCCAAAGGGTGGTAACAACCCATTGGAAGAGGTAATTCATTTTTGTGTTTTTTTCTCGTTCTTTCCACAACACCGAGAGGGAAAATTGTACACTGGCTATACCGTAATAGATGGAAAAGGCATAGTAGAGGCTGAACCCATTGGACATCTCACTCAGCAGCAGCAGTCTCATTAATAGTACTGCGAACTGAGAGAAAAAAAAAACAGTCAATATTCATGCCGACTCCAAGTATGTTTGTTGGGGTAATACAAAAGATCTTAGGCCCTATGGCGCCTCAGATGTTCTGTTTCAGTAGCTGGCACTCCAGTGGCGCAAGCGTTGTAAGTTTAAAAGATTCTTGACAATCATACAGCTGCCGGACAGAGTGGCTGTTATCAAGTGTAAAAACCACATCCTCAATGAGGATTCAGTGTCACTTGATAATGAACATGCTGGCAAGGCAGCTGGGTGAGCCATGCGCTCTGCGGATAATGTTTGTGTTCCCCCTATAAATGTCAGTATATTCACATAGTAATACAAGATTTGTGTCCCCTGCAGGAGAAGCAGTCTGGAAGCCGAAGGGATGTGGACAGGAATAGAAAGATGGACAAGGAAAACCAGTGACTCTGAGAACATGCCAAACTGTCAGGACAGAGATAGCCCATGGCCTGACTTGTCTTGACAGGGAAGGTATGTGGAAAAATTAGTCCGAAATTACTGGTGTGGCCACAGACAGGTAAGACGACAGAATCATGCCTTACTTGTCTGGAGGAAAGAAACTGCAACGGCTGTTCCCACAGAGCCATCTCCACATCCCTCCTCCAGCAGGATCCTCTGCAGGTAATACAAAAATTGGCTTTGCACAGTCCACTCTAGAATCATTATAGTAATTTATTTATTATTAGTTTTTTATGTATATATATATGTAGGTGTTGACGTTTGTGTGTATAGATATGGCAGCCCAGAAGCACCCTTGAGTATGCAAATATATATATAAAAGGTTTAAGTCATGTGTGAACCTTTAGGGACTGATGGTACACCCCATAAAACTCCTTTTGTAATAGTAGAATCACTCTCAGAACCCCACCAAAATTTGTCCCCATCGAAACATTGCTTGGCGGGCAGCCACAGGTTATGGTAATCCCACAAGAAGATCCTAGACCACAAATGCAAGTGATGTATCCACACCTGGAAAACTGCAGCAAAAGGACTTTGTTGACACCTGTTGTGAACTGTCATAACCATGAACCAGGAGATGTTGTTGTTGTTTCCCCTGCTTTGCCATATACAGGTTGCTTGATAGACCTTTGGAAAGAACCACCCCAAAATCTTGTTGACCAGCACTACCTCAATAACAAAGTCGCAGAGAGAGAGATTCGGGTACGTTCGTCCTACTGCCAAAGGAACTGAAAACCAGAAGGTCCTTACACTCGAGGGCGAAAGAAAGAAATCGCTAAGAGGCACCATTTCGGGAGGACTGGAGAGCAGCTAAGGTCAAGCAACCTGTACAAGCTACAAAAGGGACTGTGACACACCCCACTGGTAACAGGTTGAAAGGATCACTAACAAAATTTTTCCTTTCTCAGTTTTCTCTACTGTTGTGGGTCCTATTCTTGTCTTTCCCCCCCCACTATCCGTTCTCATCTTCCAAATCAAGGATACCGCCGCCGCCCTGCTGCCAGGCATTGGACGGACGATACAGAGTTCTGAGAGTGTGTTACCCATCCCAGCTTAGGTCAAGGTAGAATCTATAAACTTGACACCTTACCCAGGACCGGATGTTTTAATACCATCATACTTAAAAGCATATCAAAAAGAGAGACAACAAAGAGTTCAAGAGTCTGTTGTCACAAACAATACCTACCAAAGGATGCCATATCTGAAGAACGTGTATATGTTGTAACCACCCCTGTTTTTATTTTTATCCCAAAAATTGTACATTATCCTTCGTGACCCTGAGTAGATTGTTCGATAAATGCGGCCCATCGTTTATCCATGATCCTGGATCGGCCGAGAGCAGATGGTTTACTCCCCTTATATGTTTATTTCATGTATCCCAATTTCTCTGTTAGGATTATGAATTTCTGTCTTGTCGTGTGAAATATTTTGTAATGTAACAGTTTTATATTTACTGTTAAAGGGTGGACTGTGGAAGTCTAGGTACACACACGCCATTTTGTGATAGTATGGCCGCCATTTTGGTTCGCAGAGTTGCGCAAATAAAGTTCCATACCCGAGTATGTGTGACAATGTGGACCAGAAGAGTAGACATACTATCACACATAAATTCATAATAACACACTTACACGAAAGGAAATATAGTTAAAAGGTTTAGAACGCCACACATAGCTTAGTTAGCCCTGCACACAGCTGTCTGTATCGTGTTTAGTACCGTTCCGCTCAGCTCATCATGCAAAGTATTCCGGTCATTGCGAATATTTCGCAATGTACACTGTCCGATAGTTATGGACTAAATCCATATTCCAGAGACAGTTTCTGTTGTAAGTAGTTAACAAAGGAAACTAGCTCAAACCGGTTCTTATCCTTGCTGACGCCGAAACCACCAAACAAAGGACTCTTAAAGTTCACTCCCCTGCACCTGGTCAGACCAGGTACAGCGTCTAACCTCCAATTGCAGTGGACCGGACATATGATCTCTGGCCAATGAGAATGGCCTTTGACCTCCCCCTTCTGACCCTATAAGATAGGCGACACAGAGCAGCCAGGGTCTTTTCGGCACAACTACTTTCCCTGGACCTTCCTACCGGACTATCGCTCATTCCTGAACGATAGTGAGCTCTGACCGGACTGCTTTTCACATACTAGATGACCACGGTAAACGGTTGCATTTATCACGGTATTTATCCTTGTAGTTATTGTTGGCTGATTGTGTTTTGTATTATTGCATTCTTTCCCCTTAGCAGAATTTGTTAGTTATTCATTGTTAGTATATTGTATCACTTGTTATACCTGTTTATTCTGTAACCCCCTTTTGTCCATTAGGGACTTTAATACAACCTTTTTATGGAGTTCTAACCTCCTTATTTCTATTCCGTGGTCGTGTCTAGTTATTCGCATAATAGCGATAAGGTACATTAAGGACTCTGTCCTTACATTGCGGACTCTGTCCTTTAAGGTATATTCGCACAATTGGAGACAAAGTCCTGCGAAAGGATCTCTTATTAAGGTATCGGTTCTTGGTGTATAACATACAATAGACTGTACGCTGCGCTGCGCTACGTTTTGTTCGCACGCAGTTAGGTATAAAGGGTAAGCAGGTTACGGACACATTACGTAACCTGCGCTTTCCATTTATTGTCTCCTTGGTCATATCATATCAACATTAACACCTCCCTCCCCGCAACCTAACCTAATTCCAATGCTAGTGCCTAAACCTAACGATAACCTAACCTGTTCTGCATACTTGCAATCAGCTGGCTGGCAGTCAGGTTGCCCGCAGTCAGGATTCCTGTATCGGCATCTCCATTGACTCAGGTCTTCATACTGCCAGTATTCCAGCAACCTGGATGTTAACTACAACTCCCACAAACAATAAAAAAATCAATGAGTCATGCTTTAGATGAGCACTCATGCACCCTAGGCAGATAGAAGTTGTGCTATGACATCACAAAACAATACTGGGAGAACGCAGATAGGCTCGCCCTGTACAGGTGAGGTTCCTCTTTAAGTACCGCACAATCTAAAAAATTATGACATCTTGGCAGCAAATGTCCTGTCCCTTCGATACTGTACTCTGGACGACAGCATTAGTTGCTCACTCCTTGTCAACTATATAAATGTCTGAAGACTTGTCCAGAGTATGGAGACAAATAACCCTTTTCCAATGTCTACTTGGGGCATGGCTGAGCGGAAAAGGGTCCCTGAACAATAAACTGGGACTAGTTACTCATGGATCCAACCTGGGTTGCAACCAGGGTCGGACCCAGGTATTAGTGCCATGTAAACGGGTGACCCAGGTCAACTAACCCAGGTCTCATTAAAACCCTACGAAGAGGCAGCTCACGGACACTTGGTTAGGATGATATCTCCACGCACCGGCAGAGGGAATACCCGCCACCAATCAAGGTCTAGCCTATACTGGGAATGGGGTTTTATGTCGCTGTGACCACTGTTCATGTATCTAGGTTGGATCTGGGTTTTAGGTGTAAAAGTAGGTTTAGATAAATCTTCTTGTAACTGCAGATTATTTTAGTTATTCAATTTATTTTTGTGTGAATTTTTTTACAGGGGGAAAAAAATCTGTTTATACAGTATATACAGCATAAACCCATACTCTCCATGCGCCGCTGTAGCCAACCTTTAATGCCTGCCGCTGAACACAATAGACTTGTGTCTTCCAATACACGTATTCCCAAATGCCTAAAAAGCTTTAATCAGTTTGTTTTGAACTTTTTTGAGCAATGTTGACGATTTGATCCTAGAGCGAGCCTCATGTGAACACAGCTTTAACACATTTCTTTTGACTTCTTGGGGTCCACACATATAATGATTTCATTCAGTAGCTTTTGGCCAAGCATGGAAAGTACTGGAAAAAAAATCCCACAGAGTTTAGATGACCTTTTCCTAACTTTAGATTTTTTTTCCTGTTTTCCTTTCTGCATTTTGCCAGGTATAACATAAATATTCATCAGCTGATATTTGCAGTAGTTGTGAAATTATGAATGAGGCCAAAAGGCTTCCCCACCACTCCATTTGCAAAATGGCAGCTTCTGATCTTAACTCACAGCCAAGCAACAATTTCCGAAATCCCTTAAGTGTACTCCGAGGCTTTCAAATTCAGTCAAGTTTTAATGTGTAAAGCAGAAATTCTGTCTCTGTTATATTTGCCATGGGATTACAAAAAAAATACATTACTTAGCTTCAATGTAAGCTTTCTGCAGTCCCGGCCTAACAGACAGAAGTGCTGGCAGCTGAAATTTTTGGTTGATTTCTCCGAACGAACATGATTTTTTGCAATTTTATTTTGTACAGATAAAAAGGAGTTCATGGACCAATGTAAATTTTACCTAAAACAGTGGTATTGTATACAGTGGCGGCTGCATTGCATATGTGGGGGGGTGGGGCATTTAACACATGTGAATACATTTAATCAGTGGTGGAACCAGAGGATGGGGCTTCAGCACACTTTAAAATTTAAAGAGGGGAGCCGCACCAACTGCCATTCCAAACGAACTCACTGGCAGTTGGTGTAGCTCCCCTATCTGAATTTTTAACTGTGCTGCAGCATGCAGTATGTAATATATCTGCTGACTGCCATACCCTGGGGATCATCAGCATTGTGCATTTCACAGCCACCGCTACACCTGAAACTAAGCATTCAGCTTCACTTCTCCTTCCTATAAAAGCCCACCCCCAGTCTTCGAATGGCTAGTTTTACAGCAGTCTGGAGGCGGGCTTAGAGACTATTAGCCAATAACCACTAATTTCCCCATCATCTATATCTATCTGTTTCAAGTTATTTAAAAATAATCATAATAATAATATAATAATGAAACAAATAATAAAAGTCACAATATAACGTAAATGTTGCTTAAAATGTTATATCTGATCATCTAAAGTGAAAACGATGATGTCACACATTGCACCTGCATCATTTATTATGTGGAAACGGAATACATCGGAGGAGATAGAAATGATAACATGTGGTATAATTTGCATATCATTTACATGTCATTAAATCAGGAGTGAGGAATAAAGAACTAGCTTTGAATGTGCTCGTACTTATTTTTTCAGGTGTTTCCTTTTTTTTTTTTTGTTATATTTTTCTTTCGCTCAACCACCTGTAAGCGAGGATATGGAAGTCTAGACACGCACAATTACAGTGTAGAAATTCTAGGAGACCGATTTTTAAATGGCTTTGTAATTCTTGCCTTTTCATCAGAATGTGTAATCTTCTCTGACACTTTACCAGTGCAATATTTTATAGGCTGCTATGGGGGTGAAGGGGTTACATTACTTCCAGACTTAAGAACATTGCACATGGAACTTGAGATATGTGGATTTTTGGCCACAATACTACGTGAACGAACAAGAAAAGTAGAAAGAAAAATGAATCACTCACCCATTTCTCTGCCCTCGCTATGCCATCCGCTCCAAAGTGGCATACATCTTGGTAATAACTGCAGTCCAGAGACTCGTATTTCTACACAGATTTCCACTAGAGCTGCAACAGCAAGGGTACTTCTGTAGCTGCAGCCCATTACATTCTGTGCACTTAACAGGGCCAAGAAGAGCGGTGGGTGTGGTAGACTACCTGAGACATCCATGATCCCAGTGCCCCCCTGGACCATTGCCTATTTTGATTAGTCAGAAATGAATAAAATGTTTAAACACATTTTAAAGAAATCTGTGAGTACGGTATCTGTGTTTTCCAGCTGCAGAGTCAATTTGCAAAAGGTTGTGCAACTAAAGTAAACAAATAGTCTTCGATAATTTTGTTCTTTTTAACAGGATTGTATATTATGATGTAGTTGTTGGGAAAAATCACCAAAAGATTAATGAAATTAATTATAAATTACTTCTTACATACCAAAGCTTTTACCTTACTGTTCCAGATTTCTTAATAAATATTTGTGATTTAATACATTTATTATTATTATTATTATTAATATTATTATTATATTTCATTTATAAGGCCCACAAGGGTTCTGTGGTTCTGTACAAACACTTTTTTGATTTTTTTCTTTATAGCGGTGCATCAATTTTATTGCCTTAAATTAAAATATTATTCTGCTAGAATTTAGCTTAATTTTGCTGTAAAGTTGATATTATATTGTCTTTTTTGATACTGAAAATCCCATATCAATAAAAACCTCAATATGTCACTTGGAGTGGACAAAACCTCAACATATATTTATGAATTACAAGGTAATACCAAAAATGAGATTAGAATATCCTCAATGAGCCTTCTTCATCTAGCCTTCTCTGGTGAGCCGTGGCTCCCCAAGGATTATTATCATCTACTGTTCTCTATCTGTAGTACAGTAAGTGACTACTGTAGAGCAGGGCCATCCTAACAGAATTGTAGGCCCTAGGTAAGCAATGCAGTGGGACCCTTAAACACCCATCCATTATAAGCAATTATAAAAAATCATAACGTCCCTCTTGCTTCCATACAGTGAATGGCTGTCAACACTCTGATTGGTAAATAGCTCCAGCCGTCCACCAATTAGTGGATAGCCAATCACTGTCTGGCTGCAGGCTGGGATAATGCTGCCACATAAATCTGAGTGACCTCCACCCACCCCTGCAGTGATGACTGACCACCACCCACCCCTGCTTATACAGGTGGAGCCATCCTCATCTAGGCCCTTATTCTGATCGGTGCGGCCGGATCCGATTATGCGGCCTGGACCGTGCCTGCGAAACCCCGCCTTACATACGGATCGCCAACTTCGTCCGTACGCGGTAAGAAGATGGCCGAACGGACCGCACGTGTATTTTTCACGGAATACGCCTCCTCCATCTAAGGGAACCTCCCCCATCATTCGATGGTTGCAGACCATCGAATGCAGGACCGAGTGCTCCACCAGCTCCCGCAACCTCAGACCACACGGACATTTCTCCGTGCAAAAGCAGGGATCTGGGCGGGCAACTGACATCCGGCGATGTCATATGTCCGCCCCCTACACGCAGAGGCGTAGGGAGGGCGGAGCCACCGGAGCTCATGCTCCGGGCGGCGATTGGTTGACTGGCGCCGCCGGCCCGCCCCCCCCACCGCAAATGATCCCTGTCTGCATAAGTAACTAACGGGCCGGGCAGCGTGCGCAGCGCCGGCTGCTGCCCTGCCCGGCGCCTGGCTCCTGCCCTGCTCGCCCGGTCCCTGCCGCCAAGCGTCACGGGCGGTGGGGCTAGGCGGCGGCGGGCTGACACTCTGACCTCCTGACCTCCTCTCTCTGAATTGCTGCTGCTGCCCGGTCCTGCTTCCGGGCAGCGCAGCGTGAGTGTCAGCGGCGCTGTCCCGTACAGCGCAGCGGCAGTTCGGCACTGTCTGTGTGTGACTGAACAGGGAGAAGGAGAAGCAAGTGGTGATGGAGCCACCCTCCCCTCTGACCTCTGATGGCACCGGGGCTCGACAGGATTCAGGAGGACCCATGCTGCTGCGCTGCCAGCACTGTGCGCTGCGGTAGACATGGGAGGCAGCTGGGACTGTCTGCAGTAGCTTAGACCCAGCGCCGACAAGGAAGACCTTCCTTCAATGTTGAAGGTACTGTAAACTGCAGCAGTGCACTTATGTTTAAGGGAGAGGGGATGTGGAGCAGCATGTACTGAGGTGGTGTGGGGGAGGATGACAAGAGGTATAAAGTGCACTCCCTCCCCCGCTCTCCATCTAACCTCTCATATTTTTGTGTCTCAAATCCTACTCACGGCCTTCCATTGCTCTCTTTGTGAATCTCTCTGGCTTCTGCTGCTGCCCTGGCCTGCTGTGTTGTATATATCTTTATATGTATATGTATATATATATATATATATATATACTAGATGATTCATCGCGCCCTACGGGCGCTCTTCACACCGTCGTAAGGGGCTGCGCCCCCTTAATTTGTGAACATTTGCATATGAGAAAGATGGTTAGATTTGTATGAAAGATGGCCTGTATTGCAACTTGAGTTATAGGTAAAATGTGTTAAATAGAGAGCATATGATGTGGAAGGGGGGGTGTATTGTTTTGTTTAATTAAAAAGCGGTTACAGAGTAAGATGTACATTGATAGTGTGGATGGTACAGTGACATTTGTGGGGGTGGGGGGGGCTGTGTGTGCATGTTGTTTAGGTGTGTGTGTGCAATAGTATAGTAGGGTGTTTCTGAGTCAGCGGCTCCCCACTGGCGGAGGTCACAACACAGGAAAACAGGAGGCTGGGTAGTGATAGGGGTGTGTGGGCATTAGGGGGACTAAAGAGGAGGGTGGGAGATACTGTGCAGCTTCTGCCAGTGGGTGAGGGTCCAGCGTGGCAGTACAGGAGTACAGGATGGTGGCCCTTAGTAAGTGTTTCCTCCTACTGGGTGGGAGTTCGGGTGCATGAGAGCAGGAGGCTGGGCTATGAGGCATGATAGGGGCATGTGGGCAAAACAGCGTCAGCAAACTCCCCAGTGGTGGAAGTTACGGTTCAGGAGAGCAGGAAGCTGGGTAGTGATAGGGGTGTGTGAGTATACGGGGGACTAAAGAGGGGCTTAGGGGTGCCGTGAATTGCGGGAGGGGCGCGGGGGTGCCGTGAATCAAGGGAGGGGGGCGCAGGTGTCGGCGAATCGCGGGAGAGGGGGGTGCGCTGGGGGTCCGTGAATTGCGGGAGGGGGGGGCACGGGGCACGATGAATCACCTAGTTGGTTATATATTCTTGTAGATAGGATGGTAGGATGTTGCTGTCATTCAGAATGCATTTACATAAACAGTAATAGTAGCAGGGAGAGGGGGCCCGGGGGGTTGGCGCGAATCGTGGGAGGGGGTCGCGGGGTGCCGCGAATCGCAGGAGGGGGGTGTGTCACGGGGTGGGGCCGCGAATCGCGGGAGTCACCAGGGGTGCCGTGAATTGCGGGGGGGGTGCTGCAAATCGCGGGAGGGGGGTCGCGGGGGGTGCCGCGAATCGCCACAAGAAAAAATCAACACAGAAAGTTCAACACATGTAAATGTTGACATAAGTGTGGCACTTCATCGGTGTCCATGTCGATACATGAGAATGAATATGAAAACATTCAAAAAAAGAAAAATAAATCTTCAAAAACTCATGTCAACCTTTTTCATTGTCGACCATAGCCGTGCCAGTGTTTTGTATGTGCCATTTAATCCTGGGGTTGCCGTGAATCGTGCGCGGGGGTGGGGGGGGGAGGGAGGAGGTGAGGGGTGTCCGCGAATCACGGGAGGAGGGGTCGTGGGTGGATGCCGTGAATTGCGGGAGGGGGGGTGGCGGGGGGGGGGTGTGTGGGTGCCGCGAATTGTGGGAGGGGGGGCGCGGGGGGTTGCAGTGAATCGCGGGAGGGTGGGTGGCGGGGGCGTGGGGTTGCCGCAATGACAGGAGGGGGGGTCAGGGGTGGGGAATCGCGGTAGGGGGGGCCGTGGGGGGCACCGTGAACCGCAGGAGGGGGGGCCGGGGGGGTTGCCGCGAATCGTGGGAGGGGGGGTCGCGGGGTGCCGCGAATCGCAGGAGGGGGGGTTTGTCACGGGGTGGGGCCGCGAATCGCAGGAGTCACCGGGGGTGCTGCGAATTGCAGGGGTGTGCTGCAAATCGCGGGAGGGGGGTCGCGGGGGGTGCCGCGAATCGCCACAAGAAAAAATCAACACAGAAAGGTCAACACATGTAAATGTTGACATAAGTGTGGCACTTCATTGGTGTCCATGTCGACACATGAGAAAGAATATGAAAACATTGAAAAAGTGAAAAATAAATCTTGTCAACCTTTTTCATTGTCGACCATAGCCATGTCAGTGTTTTGCATGTGCCATTTAATCGTGGGGGATGCCGTGAATGGGGGGGGGGAGAGGGAGGGAGGTGCATACCCAACATGACCCTCTTCAGGAGGGACACATTGCTCTGTTTCTGGACTTTCTTCTTAATTTCTGGATTACCATCACCTGTGCTTAAACACCTTTCTTATCAATTACCCTGTTTAAAACAGGTGATGACAATCATAAATTAAGGTGGAAGTCCACAACCCAGCGTTACAGCTCCAGACACACTGAGTGACAGATGTAGCCAAATATATAAGAGATATATATATATATATATTTATTTACAGCTGTCAGCATGTTATATAGCGCAGACGATTCTGTTACAGTGTCTTATATAGCGCAGCAGATTCCGTTACAGCGTCTTATATAGCGCAGCAGATTCCGTTACAGCGTCTTATATAGCGCAGCAGATTCCGTTACAGTGTCTTATATAGCGCAGCAGATTCCGTTACAGCGTCTTATATAGCGCAGCAGATTCCGTTACAGCGTCTTATATAGCTCAGCAGATTCCGTTACAGCGTCTTATATAGCGCAGCAGATTCCGTTACAGCGTCTTATATAGCTCAGCAGATTCCGTTACAGCGTCTTATATAGCTCAGCAGATTTCGTTACAGTGTCTTATATAGCGCAGCAGATTCCGTTACAGTGTCTTATATAGTGCAGCAGATTCCGTTACAGTGTCCTATATAGCGCAGCAGATTCCGTTACAGTGTCTTATATAGGGCAGCAGATTACGTTACAGCGTCTTATATAGCGCAGCAGATTCCGTTACAGTGTCTTATATAGCGCAGCAGATTCCGTTACAGTGTCTTATATAGTGCAGCAGATTCCGTTAGTGTCTTATATAACGCAGCAGATTCCATTACAGTGTCTTATATAGGGCAGCAGATTATGTTACAGCGTCTTATATAGCGCAGCAGATTCTGTTACAGTGTCTTATATAGCGCAGCAGATTCCGTTACAGCGTCTTATATAGTGCAGTAGATTCCGTTACAGTGTCTTATATAGCGCAGCAGATTCCGTTACAGTGTCTTATATAGCGCAGCAGATTCCGTTACAGTGTCTTATATAGCGCAGCAGATTCCGTTACAGTGTCTTATATAGCGCAGCAGATTCCGTTACAGTGTCTTATATAGTGCAGTAGATTCCGTTACAGCGTCTTATATAGTGCAGTAGATTCCGTTACAGTGTCTTATATAGTGCAGTAGATTCCGTTACAGCGTCTTATATAGCGCAGCAGATTCCGTTACAGTGTCTTATATAGCGCAGCAGATTCCGTTACAGTGTCTTATATAGCGCAGCAGATTCCATTACAGCGTCTTATATAGCGCAGCAGATTCCGTTACAGTGTCTTATATAGCGCAGCAGATTCCGTTACAGTGTCTTATATAGCGCAGCAGATTCCGTTACAGCGTCTTATATAGCGCAGCAGATTCCGTTACAGTGTCTTATATAGCGCAGCAGATTCCGTTACAGCGTCTTATATAGCGCAGTAGATTCTGTTACAGTGTCTTATATAGTGCAGTAGATTCTGTTACAGTGTCTTATATATTTCAAATGTAACATGCCAACTCATGTTAGCCACGCCCCCAATTCATTACCGGGAGAGGGGGGGGGAATATGCCCTTGCTCCGGGCACCATGGCACCTAGCTACACCGCTGCCTACACGTGCGTCACGGCCGCATTACCATACGTACGCCCAGCGTTTGCATGGGAACGCCCATGAAACGCGGGGCGTATGCATATGGTAATGAGCCCAAATAGCCCTTCACGCCCCTCTCCACCCCCTGTTCGGAGTGTTCACATATCATGCGGGATTTGGCCGTATGCCCCGCTCGCACATGCGCAGAGACGCCTCTGCACATGCGCAGACACAAAACATTGGCGGCACGAACGCACGCGGATATATCTGCACCGACCAGAATAAGGGCCCTAGTCCTTTAATAGGATTAAGTGAGTAATGGGATTACTCTGCTAATCCCCTACTGTATTGTTCTATGTATTATATTGCAGCTGAGAGCAATAGGCCTTGGATAGCCATGGCTCACATTTACTACCGGTATGCAAGCTCTGATTGTCTCAAAAGCCAGTGCGCATTTTAAATGGCCGCCGGCATCCTGGGTTGAATAAGCGTGCACTCCAGGACCTGCTTTGTTCAGCGCACTGAGCACAGCGCAGTGGAGGCAGTCAGGGTTGAGGTTGGCAAAATTAGCTGACCAGGACCTTCCAGAGCCTGGGGCTGATGCCAGTGCCAATACTAATTATGATAATTGTGGCAGTTAGTGGAAATTAAGCAGGCATCACTGCTTTCCGCTTGCGGAATTGCTGATTTATGTATAAGCTGAGCAGAATCTCACATTTGTAGTAAATCGGGCTCGTATCTGCAAATACAGCTACTTTGCAAATCAGACCCTACTGCATCTTACAATATGACCAGCCAGACTTTCCGACTCTCTGGAAGAGAGCAGCCAAATGATCACAACAGGCAGAGTGGCATCATTATAGGTGGTGGCGGTGCAGGGCCTTGGATGTGCCAGCAATGTAAACAGGGGGGCTGGGGCTAGGAAATGAATGACATCATCCGCCCCTGATGGACAGTCCACATCTGTGAGGTATAGGTCATAGGGTCAACTCAGTGAAGTTCAACATACATTAGGTCGACCACACAAGCATTAGGTTGTCAATGGTAAGGTCGACAGTCAAAATGTCGAGATGAGTTTTTCACGTTTTTTGTCCCAAATGTTCACATAGTCGACATGGACTGCATCCCCTCGCATGTGCATGGCTCGTTGCGCTCACCATGATATTTGACTATTAGGTACTTGTGTATTTTGGCGGCGCCCATCGCATACCATTACGCATGCGGTGGTATGCGATGTAACGCGATTTCGGTGGTTAGTGTACGATGGCATAACATTTTCAAATTGTATGCCATTGTACATGGCATACAATGCCATACGATGCGATGCGATGCGATTAAACATTGTATAAGCACCCTAATGGGTGCTTACAATGTTAAATGCACCCCCACGCCACCCCCCCCCCCCCCCCACTACAAACATGAACCCGAAGCGTGGCGAGCGCAGCGAGCCCGCGAGGGGCGTCGGTACGCGTCCTACGACCTTTTCATACCCCCACTATCCACGTCGGCGTGGAGAATAGATTAGTGTGGCGAGCACAGCGAGCCACCGAGCCCGAAGCATGGCGAGCGCAGCGAGGCCCGCGAGGGGACGCGTTTACCTGTGAAGGTATCCGCGTCCCCTCGCGGGGCTCGCTGCGCTCGCCATGCTTCGGGCTCGGTGGCTCGCTGTGCTCGCCACACTAATCTATTCTCCACTCCACGCCGACGTGGATAGTGGGGGTATGAAAAGGTCGTAGGACGCGTACCGACGCCCCTCGCGGGCTCGCTGCGCTCGCCACGCTTCGGGTTCACGTTTATAGTGGGGGGGTGGCGTGGGGTGCATTTAACATTGTAAGCACCCATTAGGGGGGTCAAAATCGCATTGCATCGTATGCCATCGGGTACATGGCATGCGATGCGATACGTTCATCGAACGATGCTGAAATCGGGCGCCGCCAAAATACACAAGTACCGACTATTGCCTTTCCCATTGTTGACCTGATGCTTGTGTCGCCCTTCCTACCCTGTTGACCTTTAGCCATATCGACCTATTTCATTTGCCAAGCTAAGTCCTGTCGAACTTTAGTGGTCAACCTAATTTATGTCAACCTTCATCGACCTAGCAACTTTATTCTGGTCCACGCTGCAAAATTCTCAGCATTGCGCGTGGACTAAACGCCGCCCGCAGTGCTGCCCCCCCCCCCCCCCCCCTTCGCACCCATGATCCCACCGCACGGCTGCGAATGGATGATTTGCATAACCTTGTTTGTGGGGGAGAAATCATTCGATTGTCGGCGACCATTGAATATTTTTTCCAGCGCACGCAGATCAGAGACACCTCTATGGTGTCTCTGATCTGCGCACGCACTGTGCAGTGGACCAAGTAAACCAGAATAACCCCCACAGTCAGTGGCGTAACTATTAATTCTGTGCCCCCCTGTTGAAAATGCAGGGGGGCGCCCCTCCCCCCCTAGGGTAAACAAGCCCCCCCACGTGTGTCCCCCCCCCCCCCTGTGCGGCCGTTACCTCTTGCCGCATCCATCTGCGCCGGGTCCCGGCTCTTCCGGCCACACCCTCTCAGAACTTCCCCGCCGCCGCGGGGGCTGCGGGACTATAGTTACGCCACTGCCCACAGTGTCAATGCAAGATACAAACGTCGCTACTGTATAGCTCTCCCAGCTAAAGTGCCGATATTAGTTATTTTCTTTCACGCCCAGCACAGATTTCTATTAATCAGCAAAATATTTAAAAAAAAAAAAGTAAATTATACTTTATTGCTTAATACCTTTAAAATCATTTATTTAAAAAATAAGTAGCATTTTCTCTTTATATTACTTTTAAATATCCAACGCTTATCACCATTGCGTCGGCAACAATATGTTTATTGTAAGGTAGATGAAGATATATAATAAATATTTGAGCATTCTTATGATTCGGGTCAGGTTAGCACGATCCCAGCATCCATAGGAAAAGTCTTTGCTCGCGGCGTTTAGTGAACACCTCATAAGAAAATGTAAAGCTCTGGCACATGGTAACATTATAACTTTCAACTCTCTCCCAACTTTGCTGAAGTACTTAACAGGGAGCCAGCTTCTGTGGTCGCTGCAAATGAAGAGACTATTTATAATAGCTTTCAATAAATTGAGAGCCAGTTTCACTTCAAAAGAAACTCTATAACAGATATCCTTACATTGAGCCTCCGCACACAATCAATGACTTCATACTCTAGCATTCTGCATGCGTACGGTGTTTGATTTGACTTCTTGACAGATGCCAATGAAAGCATGCCTATTCCAGCCTCGTTACACTGAAGAGTTTCCTTATTTAATCCGCTGCATTCTCCACACAGCCAGAGGCTGTGCTATGTTAAGGCTTTGAGATGGGTCGTTGGCGTTTTCCTCTACTTCCAAGGGAATTACCATTCTGAGGCCAACAGGGGTTCATTTAGTTTGTGTTGTTCAAAGGGGATAAAAAGCCATTCTGTGATTAGCTGGCATGATTCTTAGATTTAGTAGTGCACTAATGATTCTCACATTTACGGTATGAGTCCCCCTTACCTGTGGGGAGATACACTACGAGGAGCAAGAAAGGAGTTTACTTTTTAAAAGGAACCTAGATCCCACACTTCATCTAAATATTACTTGTTAATATATAGTTATTAATGTTTCTGTTGAACTAAATTTATTTATTTACAGTTTCTTATATAGAGCAGCAGATTCCGTTGCGCTTTACAATAGTAGACAGTGATAGAACAAACTGGGTAACAACAGACAGAATTGGAGGTAGGAGGGCCCTGCTGTAAGCTTACAATCTATAGGGATATAGGAGGGAAACACCAGGGCAGGCACCAGTAATAGCATAGCAGTCCCACCAAGTTACAAGTCCAGAAGGGAAGCTATATAATACATAAGTGCCTCATAGGGTTATGCATGTAGAACGTAAATATGATAGGCTTGCCTGAAGAGGTGAGTTTTCAGGGAACACTTGAAAGTTGGGAGGCTAGCGGAAAGTCTTAAAGAAACTCATAGGTGGAGATGTATCAAAACTTCTAAAAAGGACAGGTTGAGAAGTTGCCCGTCAGCGTCCAGAAGCTGAGGAAGGGGGGGGCACTTAGAATGAAGACTTATGGACAGAGAGGCTAGGTTTAGCCTTTGGGGTATGAGGTTTAGGATAAGGCGCTAATGGGGAGTGTTAGGGTCTTTCTGTGGGGAATGGGTTAGAGTTAGGCTGCTAGAAGGCAGGGGGTTACATTTAAAGGGGTGCAGGGGTAAGGAAAGACTATTTACATAACCTCAGTTGGGATTCCCACCTTCGGGATGCCGGCATCTGTATTCTGACTGCTAACCTGCCGACCACCGGTCATCCATATGTGTCCCTCTCTAACCTGTCTTTTTGTAAAAGTATTGATACATATCCCCCTAATGAGCTACTGTAGGCTAGATAAATGAGCCATTAAGAGCCAATATGAAGTAATTATTTTACAAATAGCACAGTGTAGGTGGCCACGTTCTGCATTCAGAAAAAAACAAAATTGTAGCTTTGACCTCTTATCCATAGGATTACAGTCTAAGATAGTAATGCACTTGTAAAACCCCACCAGCACTAGGTATGCATACCTGCAGTCACTGTGTATAGTGCATCACACTTACTTTCCTCCGGCTGGTCATGGGTAAGGCACAGGTACCAGGGGGTCCCCTGAATAATCAGGAGTTTAATTACAGTTGCATTGTGGGAGTGGACTACAGGTGTCAGTGCAGCGCAGAAAGAATTGGGCGCCAGGCCATCTCATAAAACAGCAATAAACAGTTTATTGAACATATAACAGGGATATAGCGGGCATAGCTTCTGCACACTCTCCTCCAGCACAAAGCATTATGGTTACATTAGATCACATATTACACCAACTCCTCCAGCACATTATTCGTATCGGTTACATCGGTTCCATCAAGGCACCTCCTCCAGCACATCATTTAATTGCATCGGCATAAATATGGCGAACAGCAGTTCATACCAGGGCATCCTGGGACCAGTAGTGCTACACATCACAGGTTACTGTCTCTCATACATAACAAGGACTCTTGTCATTGGGGGGCTACTCAGCATGCCGCGTGGCTTCAACCACTCACCCAGATACGTCCTCTCCTGAGACTCACACCTGGCACTCTTCTAGGGCACCTCTACAGGTGGGCATCACCCTCTCACTGGACTCTGTGTACTGCTGCTCTCACACTGCAATCTCTCTCTCTCTGTGTCAGGTGCCTTGCTTTGACTGGCAGCACTACCCACATGTGCTGTGAGGGGCTGCATTCTCCTCTGCAGGAAAGCACCCACATGTGCTGCTGCGCTCTCCATAGAAGGGGTGCAACTCATGACTGCTGTTTCCAAAGCTGGGGACCATGGAAATGACAGTTAGCCATTCCATGGCCCCAGAAACCATTCATGCACCTTCTCCTTAACTCCAAACTTGTGCTGAATCTGCTACTTTTTAACTTACACATCCTGTCTTTCCCCTCTGCAGGAGGCTTGCATGTGATCACTGCCTGATCCCCAAACTTCTCCCAATCAGTGCACAGGAAATAGCCCTAGCTATGCATGATAAAACTAAATAGTATTAACTCTTGCAGTACCAGGGTATTACACACTTGCCCGGTATGGTCATGTCAGATGTAACCATGCCAGGCTGGGCTTTCCCTGATTTGGTCACATCCTACAGCAGCTGCTTACCTGTCTGGCTTGGGTAGAGACTGTCTGCTTGCTCTCTGTGAATTTCTCGATGTTCCAATCATCAGTGGGCTCCCCCCCCCCTAGTCATTTTTCCTTTTTATAGTAATGCTCGTTACAAATTATGCCACACAAACTGTAATGGCCATTACAGAGTATGCCACACACTATAATGCCCGTTACACTTTATGACCCACTCCATAATGCCTAGCAGACATTATGCCACAAACCGTAATGCTTAAGTAACTTTATGCCACACACCGTAATGCCCATTACACATGCCAGACACCATAATGCGTAATTCACTTTTATGTCACACCATAATGCTTCATGGAAACGCTTTACACGCAATGTGTAATTATAAATTTTGCACCTGCCCCATGGCATTTTATTGGCACTTACACATAATGCCCCCTGTAGTGTTGCCTACACATATAATGCCCCCAGCAGTGCCCCATTACACACATAATGGTCCCAGTAGTGCTGCTTACACATATAATGTCCCCCTTGTAGTGCCACTACCTTACACACATAATGCCACCACTAGTGTTTACAAATATAATGCCCCCCTGTAGTGCCACTGCCTTACACACATAATGCCCCCACTAAATCAGCTTACACATATAATGACCCCACTAGTGCCGCTTACACATATAATGCCCCGGCTATTGCCACTTAAAAACATAATGCACCCTGAAGTGCCGCTTACCTACACATGCTGGTTGCCAATGGTTCCATGCTCATTGCCATGCATATGCTCATTGTCATAGGGGTTACATGCTTGTGGCGAAGGGTTCCATGCTCATAGCCAGGGGTGTTACATGCTTGTTGCCTGCTGGGAGTTAAATGTGCATTGCCCAGGGGGAAATAAATGTGTTAATTGCCCGCCTTACCCCCCGCCGGATACCAACCTCCCATCCGCTGCGGAAGCACAGAGTCTCTGACAGCATTAGAGACCCTGCGCCCTCCAGAGATGGCCACCACCAGAGGTCCTTCTGCACCTCTAGCGTCCGTCAGTGTGACAGATGCTAGAGGTGCAGGAGGACCTCTAGCATGTCTTCTCTGTGGCGGCGGCTGGGGCGCAGGGTCTTTGTAGTAATGCCTCCACAGCGGACGGGCAGACGGCATCTGGAGGGCGGACCGGTGGGCAGCGAGTGTGGTGCAGGCCGGTCTTCGGCACCCGGAGGCTCTGCCAGCTCCACCCTCGCTATGCCCCTGGTGGGCTGGTACGTCAGCCGTCAATGTTTAATCCGATGATTATTAAAATGATTTTGTTTTGTTTTCAAATAAAAAAGTGTTAAATATATTTTAAATAATTCATTCATAAAAACCTGACAATTTCTGAACAGTTTTTGTAAAATAAATATTAGTCAGTTGAATGGTTAAAAAGTTGGGCCTTCAGGTAATAAGCTAATATTCCGGAGAGCTCACGAGCAACAGGTGCATGTAGTTTTCACACAGAACCAAATCAATCAATGGACTTGTAAGTTGGGTAAACACTACCGGCGACTGTACTGTGCATGCGCAAAAGCCTGGCTTTTATGGTCTGCATTGGCTGCAGATCATAGAAGCCTGTTAGGGCTGCATGGTAAGGCAGGGAGTGGCTTCCTACAGGAATCCAGCTCTCTGCCTATCGCAGCCCGGACTGGCAGCCACAAAGGTATGTAACACCTCCCAATGGGACTGCCAATAGAAAGTCACTGACAGTTACAGTGAAGCCAGTGCAGTTTCTGGGACTGAATCTAGCTTCATTACCGCTAATCACAGTGGCAGATTTTACTGGGAGGGCTGCAGTCCTGCAGCCATTAGGTAAAATCCAACACTGTATGTATGTGTGTATATGTGTAAGTGTGTATAAACGGGCCCAGACAATGCACTCTCTATTGGTTAGCTAAACCCCAATGCTGGCTGGCCACACCCCTAAACATGGGCACCTACTACTTCATTCCCCTGTCTGGGCCCATCATGCCCCAGTCTAACCCTAGGAGTGGCATCAAGTTCTTCACTTTTTCGAGGGGTGTCCGGGGCTTTAGGTACAGCCTTGGACTATGCATAGTGTAAATCTTGCTAACTAATACTGGGATTAGCATTCTTGTCATGTAACAAACCCAAAGTTAAGTGAGAGATTTAAAAAGAAATCTCCAGGTTTTTTTTTAAAGCGGCAATCATTTAAACTGCTAAACCAGTTTGTTTTTTAAATGTAAATGATTGCCGCTTTTTAAAAAAAACCTGGATATTGCTTACCAAATCTCTCACTTTCTGAATCTCTCATCCTATTAAATTTTCATACAGGTGCTGAAAAATCTCATGGTTATCTGCGCAAATGAAAGTGACTGGAGCTTGGAATAGGCAATTTTATTGCTAGTTAAAAAAGAAAACACGCTAATTCATCCAGTGACCTCACACAAATCATCTTCTGTGGCAAGTAAAATATACAACCACATATAATACCCACATATTAAACGTCTCTTTCAAGCTGAGGTTTGGTTCTTGTGTAGATTGGCCAGGGTATGCTTATATGGTAAATAGACCTCCAAATACAACGTTTAATATGTTAATGTGTTCCTTCTCCTCCATGGAAATCAGACCATGTTATAATTCTCTTAGATAATTTAAATAAATGAATTTCAATAGTATTTGTGAATTTCAGCCTGGGCCACATGTTTAGCATGTATTTACCTACATATTCTATTTTTGCTTCTCAATAAAATCAATTTGGAGAAAGCTGGAATAAGAATAAGAAACAAAATAAAGTTTTGGCAATTTTGCAAAATAAATTTCCCCAAATAGTGTAACCAAGACCACCAAGACCTGTTTGGACACCCATTTCTACAGAATATTTAGGCCGTGCACTGGAAAAAGGAGGCATTGCCTCATGAGATGGAGGCATGGCCTTGCGGCCAGAATCCTTGTTCTCATCGCTACGGGTAGGGGAGCCAATCACAGGGCATTTATTCAATCGGGATTGAAAAATGCTCAATCCCGGGATTCCCCTGGATCCCGGCATTGGCTTCCCTAATTAAAAAAGGGTGCAGCCGTTGGGGCGGTGCAGCTGGGAACCGGGCAGTATGGCTGACAGTGAGGAGGGCTGAGGGGCCTGTGCAGCGTGACCTCTGACATGTCACACTGCACAGAGCCGTACAGCCATGAACGGGAGAAGCCAGGTAGAATATGAGTGAGTGCTCAGATGCTGCCCGGCATTAGAGTCTAATCCCTAAATCCCAGGATTGGGAACTCTAATCCCGGGATTAAATTCCGAGACATTTTGGGGCCAAATCCCAAGATCCCGTTGATCCCGGGATTTGCCACCCTAACTGCATAAGATGCAGTTTACCACCATCCAGTGTCTTAGCTGCAGTGCTGGATCCTACACAGGGGCAGGACGACTCAAGTTCTATAACTCAATGTTACAATGCAGCACCTCTTGTGAGTCGGCAGTGTGGTGTCTCCCCTTGGCGGGTGACGCCGAGGTGTGGCCTACACCCCCAACACTGCAAGCATGAGTAAAATAAGGCAGAAAAGTCAATTTTATTTATTTATTACCAGTCATCTATATAGTGCACACATATTCCGTGGCACTTTATAGATAACACTCACATCAGTACCCTACCACATGTACACAATCACAAATTTATTCTAGGGCTAATTTTGTTGGGAGCCAAATAACTTGTCAGAATATTTTTGGAATGTGGGAGGAAACTGGAAACCCAAGCAAGCACAGGGAGAATATACAAACCCCGCAGAGTTAGGGCCATGGTGGGAATCGAGCCCATGACCTCAGTGCTGTGAGGCAGTAATGCTAACCATTACACCGTTCTTTGCTGCCCGAACTTAAAAACCAAAATAACGTTGCAGGATCACAGACTACTGTGTGCACACATGGAAGTGATGCACTGGAAACATCAGTAGAGATTTTCAAGCTAGCCTTAAATTTCATGGCCTTGATATTCACGTGAATCTGATATAAGAGCCTCAAATTTACTTGTGATTCAATTGTGATCTGGACTGGAGTCAGTGGTGAAACTTGTGAGTGGTTGGCCCAGGTGCAAAAATATAATTTAGGCCTCCCACCTTCTGTCCAACCTAAGTTCACAATATGCCACACAGCAGTGGTTGTCAGCAGTGGGCCCCTTAGTCCTTATGGGCCCCGGTGCAATGCACCTGCTGCACCAATGGTAGTTCCGCCTCTCACTGGAGTAGAGTTTGTTCCAGGTTTTTAAGACACCAACATTAAGGAGGTCATTCTGGTTGGCTTGCTAAGCAGCGTCTCCTATACGCGCCCCCCTTTGTGAGCGCCACAAACAATATGCAAGTCTCCGAAGGCGCCTGCATTGAAGCCCTGCACATGCACATAAGCGAATATGCACAAGGATTTAATTGCCAGCTGTAAGAATCAATTGAATTGGCATTTAGCAGCGCATGCACTTGTGATTCAAGAAAACGGGCACAGTACAAGTTCTGTTCTATATTGTCCATAATAATTACAATGAATATTACAATGAGAATGGAATATGGCAGATGTTCAGCTGAAGCTCATTTAGAATTTAGGAGCTGATTCGAACCTGTTTGGACAGGTCGGCGTTCGGCGGGGTGGCATTTACCTGCTCGCTAGGCAGCGAATATACGCAGCCTAGTGAGCAGGGCTGAATTACCCCCTTAGCAGAGTGGTCAGAGAACGGGGTAAAAATTAAATTCCTGGGGGTAATGGACGATCGCTCTGACGAGACACAGTCTGGCATGATACGAATCTATATGCATGCCCGGCTGTGTCTCGGCAGCGCGACCGTCCATTACTCCCAGGAATTTAATTTCATTGCATAGAGAATCTGTATATATTTATTCTATATGCATGCGCGACTGTGTGTTACAGTACTGTAGTGTACAAGACCTAGCACAGTGCAGTGCGTCAGGCCCTTGTGTATAACACACTTCCCTGCGTGATGCCCCGGGCCCCGCCTCCAAGTCCGCCCACTTCTTCAGATGAGTAGACTAATTGCTGCGCCATATTGGCAGCTAACAGTCTGTACTGCCGCTGCGGCGCCGAGTTTCTTTGCCTGGTTATAGGCTCCTTTCAAGGTGTACCCAACTCAAGTCTAATTTGCACAGACTGTCACTATATCATCTTGTAATACTGACACTAATAGTTGCCTGGACATCACATTATCAATGGCTATACCACACACAGCCTGGCAGCCATTGATGATGATGATTACCATGTATGGCTGTATGTGGTACAGATTTTGTACCACACACAGCCATACATGGTAGTCATCATCATCAATTGCTGCCAGGCTGTGTACCGTACTAGCAGGATATATCATTAATTTCTGGGGGTACAGTGTGTATTACAGTTACATAATTTCCCTCCTTTCAAAGGGGTAATGTCAGCCTATCTACAGTAAATATATTTTGGGGTAAAAGGTCAAAAAGTTCCCTTACCGCTGCCTTAGACAGTATAAGACATAGTCAAAGCATTTAAAATCCTACAAATTTGAGAAATGTTTTGTCGCTGCGATCGAAACTGGCATTTTTAGCAGATATTTTGCACATCTCTCATAGCAACCTTGTCACTCAAAGGGTTAATAACTTAAACGCTGGATGGTGTCTGTCAGTGGGGTATGTGCTGTGATTGGGAGGTGGAAGGTGTTTGGGGGAGGTCTTTGTTCCCATACAAAGCTTTGCAGCAACGAGCTAAACAGAAATGTTAGCCCTTTGCTCCAGTAATAAGTCTGGGTGATAAAAATTATAAAAGTGCGAAATTCCATTCTAAGCTTCTGAAAGGAAACAGAATTTAAATAACTTTATTTAAACACAGTAACAAAATACAGTGTGTATATTTTATGGGGGCATCAAGTGTAAATCAGGAGCATTTCTGAAATACATTTTAAAGAGCACATTATAAAATGCATGTTTACACAGGAAGATGGACCAAAAAACGTAACTTCCCCCATCCAAGCAACAGCCAGCAGACAACCTTGACCAAATTTATTAAGCTAAACACTCTCATTGCTTGAAGGAGATTACTTTGATAGATCTTGTGCAGATTTTACCCTGTTTTTACAACCAGGATTTGCCTCTCTTAATTCCTTTTTAAGTAACAACTTGGAACTTTAGAGTGAATGTTGCATTAGTTCCACGGATACACTCCAGAGTCCTGTGAGAACGGCCGGCTTAACACCTGAGGTTCCTGATTAATGTTTGTGGACCTGCTGAAAAACATCTTTATGAAGGCCGTAAATTACGTCCTCAGTATTTCCAGACTTATGAACGGGGACAAAAAACACTAGGTGCAGTGACGGGCTGCTCTGCCATAATGAATTACTTCAGTCGCCTGACTCATTTGCAATATAATGTGTGGAAATATTTTTATGCACGTACACATTTCCAATTTAGGCATAGTGTATAAGAGGGTATGTGAATGTAGGACACAAAGCGTAGAACAGTCTGCGTCCTGCAAATGGTAATAATTGTAATGTACTGGTCTGAGCGGAATACAGAAGCATTCCAGGCATAGCTGTAGCTGGAACGTCGGTGTATATCATATAAATATGCATAGGGGTATTAACAAGCTAATCTATGATGCAGATGGAAAAGCAGAAGACTTTATTTAAATACGAGACAGCGGAAAGTTATTAAGTCAGATTGTAATCTGCCGTGTGGAAAAAAATCATCGGTTCCTTGAAATTCTTTTAAAATAATTTTCATTGACTTTACAGTGAGTTAATATTAGATAAATACTAGGTAAGGATAGTACAAGCAGAATATAGAAATATCTTAAGGAATATAGGGGTAGATGTATGAAGCAGTGATAAGGGAGGAGAAGTGATAAAGTGCCTGCTACTTTGTCACCGGCCAATCAGCTCCTGACTGCCCCTTTTTAAACCCAGCCTCTAACTTCAGGACCGGTTTGGCCGGTGACAAAGTACCAGGCGCTTTATCACTTCTCCTCCATTATCACTGTTTCATACATCTACATCATGGGGCCTAAATCAGATCTGTTCGCTAGGCTGCTTACGTTCCCAGCAAAGCTAATACTTACACTTCTCAGATGGCCGCTGATCTCCGAATTCGGGGTCATGTGACATCAGCCGCCTGCGCCGAGTAGGTATCTACATGCCTGCCTTCCCAGGGGGATGTCTAGTATTTTAATGGGGATGCCCATAAAACGCTGGGCGTTCCCCCTGACCACCGCCATTCCACATCTCCTGGAGCGAATGGCTTGGTGAATGTGAAACTCGCCAAAGCTGTTCGTTCCCATGGTTTACGCATGTGCATAATTGCGCATGCGCAAACACCGAACATTGGGGAAGGAGACGAAATCTGACCCAAACAAATTGTTCTGAGTTGACACCATACTGTAGATAAAGAACATAGTTAATTCCTGAGTACTGAGGTACTGAGTAAAAACCGCAAACGGACCAGTCTTCAGAAAGCCAGACCAGACGGGCTCCAGTCATCAAACTGGGCCATTCTGGATCTTGTACTGTCCCATCCAGGTGCTGTCCAGGAGGAGGGGGTGACCATACAGGGAGGCTGTAATCTCTCCATCCTTGTCTCCATGGTGACAAGTGTTACAGGCACCCCTACCGGACAGGACACTACAAGCTCCGAAATGGCATAGTTTTGATGATCCCGACCTGTTCATACCCCCACAATCCACGTTGGCGTGGAGTTGATTCTATAAAGTGAGGCGAGCGCAGCAAGCCACCGAGCCCGAAGCGTGGCGAGCACAGCGAGCCCCACAAGGGGACGTTCAAAACGAGCCTGAAGCGTGGCAAGTGCAGCTAGCCCCACGAGGGGGGCGCTCGCCACACTTTATAAAATCAACTCCACGCCAACATTGATAGTGGGTGTATGAACAGGTCGGAAGGGCGTATACCACGTCCCCTTTCTAGGCTTGCTGCGCTCTCCACACTGACGTGGATAGTGGGGTTGTTTCAGGACTACATTCACACGTGTCATGTCAGGCAGGTTAAAAATGGTCAATGGTTCCCACACAATGTAATAAGCGCTGACACAACGCTGACTGACTACGGTAACTGCGTAGCGCTGACTGACTACACTAACTGCGTAAGCTCCAGTTAGGTGCGAATGTACACACAGTCACAGACACAAGCTGACTACGCTGACTACACGCTGACTACGCTGGCTGCGGGAACACGACGCTGATGCTGACAGGGACGCTGACTACGCTAACTATGCTGGCTGCGGGAACACAACGCTGATGCTGACAGGGATCACTACGCTGACTACGTAAGTGGCGCCGTGAAACTACACAAGTACCGAAATTTCAAATTACAAGAAATATTAACATTTGAAGCAGGGTAATATCAGTATTTATTACATATAAATATAAATACACAAAGGCTTAAAGTAAAATCAAATATTTAAGCAATGCAAATGAATCTTGTCTTACACTTTGTGGGATATCCTATTATACGTGATCGCTGATCATGGGTACTAGGATTACTCAATGGTAACTAATCAGCCCATGGAGGTAGGCTGCCCTTAGGCACGCGATGCAAAATCCCAAAAACCAGCCTGTTTTCAGCCAGTTCAGAAAAAAACATTGGATAAACATGGGGAAATTTTTTGAAAACTAGTTTTTCACTCCTGATGTTTTAATGGGGGGTAATCGGATACCTCCCTAAGTTCTGTGCCTTCTGGTTGCGTACCTTATGGATGGACAGCTATCTTTATGCCGACTTATCTACATTTTAGAAGAGAAACGGTTTTCTCGAACAAGTGACTTCTCTATTTCATTCACAGAACAGCAACCTGACGGGAAAGAGGAATGGTGATTAGAATACATGTACACTTTAATTACAGTATAAAGACGAAGGGGTCAATTTAATAAAGCCTCTAAAAAGAAAGAGTTGATGTTGCCAATAGTAACCAATCAAATTCTGTCTATCATTTTCTAGGAGCAATAAAGAAAACATACACAGAATCACCTCTTCATTTTTTTTTTTCAATAGAGTAATTTTATTGTTTTAAAGATAGGCATTTACATTTAAAAAATGAGTGACAATCAAAGACAATAAAGTTAATTATCATATGCAAAATTCAATGTCATACAGGTTGAGTATCCCGTATCCGAGTATCCGTTATCCGAATTATTCCGAAAACCATACATTCCAGAAAGTGGAAAAAAAATTATTTTTTTTGCTAAAAACTCACTGGTGACATTTGTAACAACACTACTGAGGGAATGATATGTAACTGGCACTATATAAGTGCAAGACAATGATTGCTTGGCATTCAAATTCAATATCTGAGATGGTACACAAATTTTGTTTCATGTTTTGAAACCTTGTTTTTTGAACAAATAAAATATATTTGTGTGTATTTTATGTGGTAATAAAATATATTTGTGTGTATTTTATGTGTTTATACAGCATACATGCAAGATACTTCAAAATACATAATTTAATATTAAAATATTCCGAAATACGGAATAATCCGTTATCCAAAATTCTCCTGGTCTCGAGCATTTTGGATACGGGATACTCAACCTGTAATAACAATGTACAAAATTACTGTAAAAACCCAAATAAATAATAAAAAATAAAAATAAAAAACCCCAATAAAAAAAAAAAAAAGAAAAAATGAATAAATAAAAATTACATAAATATATAATTTATAATACATTAATTATAGAATAGAATTTAATAAATATATTGTCCTATCCAGCCCCGTTCCTTAAAATGGAAATTACCTCTTTTCATTTTTAGAAGCTTTAGTAAATTTCACAAAGAAAAAAAACTTAAAAGCCTGACGATGTTAACGAGATGCCTAATTAGTCACACGGTAGGCCATGGAGGATAGGAATTAAAATTGTATTTTCTTTACAAACTTACTGTATATATTTTTTGTACTTTTACATATGTAAGGAGTCACTGGTTGGGTTATCACCGGCTGTAATCCCAAAGCAGAAAGTGAAGCCATCAACATAGATATTTGTCGGTATGTCTAATAGGCAGTCCCATACTGGGTTATGATGGGCCCACTGGGAAAGGCAATGGTAGGATCCCAAGCTTTAGGGGCATGGCCATCAACCACAGGGGGTGTGGCCAGCCAGCTAAACTAAATCTTAAACTAATCTTGGTTTATTTTCTAATGAAGCCAACCAAGAACCCATGCTTAACAGTGGTTCTGCCCCCACCCCAAGAATCTAAACCTCTAGTAGAGTAAAGGTGGCCATACACCTACAGATTTAACAGATTTATCTTCAGATCTGGCTGGTTGGAACAAAAACCTGGTAATGGATGAGAGCAAATGACAGTTGACCATTTGCTTGGAAAACTGACAAACTGTCATTCAGATATTACCAGATTTTTGTTCCAACCAGCCAGATCTGAAGATAAATCTGTAGGTGTATGGGCATCTTTACAGTATAATTCGAGAGCGCAGGCTGGAACATAAAAGTTAGCAGAAGGGGTGGGGCTTCAGGCAATTGGGGCCCACCAGGGACTTTAACAGTTCCCCTTTTGGCCAGTCCATCTCTTCCAGTAGTTATGAATCAGTATTATCTGCACGTACACCGCTATGTGATCTGTTGGTGCTATAAAATCCTAGTATCTGCTCCTTGTGCGTGAAATACACCTTTGGAAAGTTTTATGCATATTAACATACTGTAGTAGTTGAGGTAGATAATAGATGGTGTCCATCCAGTTCAACCTTAAACAGGACTTGCCACCAAACTTCACCATGATGTCCAGATGAGCACATTACTGTCTACTATGGTAGCCAAAACTTTCTAACATTCCAGTCCACCTCTATAGGATGTAAGAGAAACTTGGCAAACTGCCTTTGGCCAACCCTTCGGGAAGCACTATGTTAAAGAGATTCATCCTGTGTTATTTACTTTGTATGGAATATCCAATCTGATTATTTATTGGGAAAGTATTTTTTCTTTTGGCTTTCTTTGTACAATGTTAATCAGTGTTCTACTAAGAGGACAGACAATAGTTTACAGTAGCAAACAAAGGGAAAGTGTAGAACAATGAATTACTAGGACACACAGCTGTTTATTGGCAGTCTTGTCTTTGATGAGATTAAAATATAACTTCAAAGAATTTCCTTACAACAAAGAGATTAAATAAGAAAACATAATAATAAAAAAGTTTGATGTCTGAATTAACGTGCCAGTCATTACCTAAAGACTTTGGTGCTGGGATAAATTGTTCCGTGAATGGTGTCAGGAAAGCTTGATTTTTCCACAAATCCTGTTTTAATTAACCCACTCAATAATACTAGCTTTTAAAGTATTACATGTTTATTACTTATTCTAGTCAATGCATGAATGCATTTAAAACCAATTAGGATGAAGGTATCTTGGAAAATAAAAGCAATTTTTTCATTCTCAACCTATTTTGTATTGAGAGATTTCTTTAAATAAACATAGAGAAAAGTGTGCAAATGTTCATGGAAATGTTATTTTAGGACTCCGGGAAAACGGTACCTGCACCATTGTTTTGTCTACTGCACACATCTACGGTAAAATGGCTGCCACTCCATTTTCTCTGTGATTTCTGCTGCACTGCAGCACAAGCCAAGCCGTTAATTCGGCTAGGTAAGTATAAATAAACTAGGTGATTCATCACACCGTCGTAAGGGGCTGCGCCCCCTTAATTTGTGAACATTTGTATATGAAAAAGATGGTTAGAATTGTATGAAAGATGGCCTGTATTGCAACTTGAGTTATAGGTGAAATGTGTTAAATAGAGAGCATATGATGTGGAAGGGGGTGTGTATTGTTTTGTTTAATTAAAAAGCGGTTACAGAGTAAGATGTACATTGATAGTGTGGATGGTACAGTGACATTTGTGGGTGTGGGGGGGGGCTGTGTGTGTGCGTGTTGTTTAGGTGTGTGTGTGCAATAGTATAGTAGGGTGTTTCTGAGTCAGCGGCTCCCCACTGGCGGAGGTCACGACACAGGAAAACAGGAGGCTGGGTAGTGATAGGGGTGTGTGGGCATAAGGGGGACTAAAGAGGAGGGTGGGAGATACTCTGCAGCTTCTGCCAGTGGGTGAGGGTCCAGCGTGGCAGTACAGGAGTACAGGATGGTGGCCCTTAGTCAGTGTCTCCTCCTACTGGGTGGGAGTTCGGGTGCATGAGAGCAGGAGGCTGGGCTATGAGGCATGATAGGGGCATGTGGGCAAAACAGCGTCAGCGACTCCCCAGTGGTGGAAGTTACGGTTCAGGAGAGCAGGAAGCTGGGTAGTGATAGGGGTGTGTGAGTATACGGGGGACTAAAGAGGGGCTTAGGGGTGCTGCCGTGGGTGGATGCCGTAAATTGCGGGAGGGGGGGGGGGGGGTCGCGCGGGGGGGGGGGGTACCGCGAATTGTGGGAGGGGCACGGGGGGTTGCAATGAATCGCGGGAGGGTGGGTCACGGGGGCGGGGGGTTGCCGCAATGACAGGAGGGGGGGTCAGGGGTGGGGAATCGCGGTAGGGGGGTCGTTGGGGGCACCGTGAACAGCGGGAGGGGGGGCCCGGGGGGTTGGCGCGAATCGTGGGAGGGGGGGTCGCGGGGTGCCGCAATCGCAGGAGGGGGGGGTGTCACGGGGTGGGGCCGCGAATCGCGGGAGTCACCGGGGGTGCCGCGAATTGCGGGGGGTGTGCTGCAAATTGCGGGAGGGGGGTCGCGGGGGGTGCCGCGAATCGCCACAAGAAAAAATCAACACAGAAAGTTCAACACATGTAAATGTTGACATAAGTGTGGCACTTCATCGGTGTCCATGTCGACACATGAGAATGAATATGAAAACATTAAAAAAAAGAAAAATAAATCTTCAAAAACTCATGGCAACCTTTTTCATTGTCGACCATAGCCGTGCCAGTGTTTTGCATGTGCCATTTAATCCTGGGGTTGCCGTGAATCGCGCGCGGGGGTGGGGGGGAGGGAGGAGGTGAGGGGTGTCCGCAAATCACGGGAGGAGGTGTCGTGGGTGGATGCCGTGAATTGCTGGAGGGGGGGTCGCGGGGGGGGGTGTGGGTGCCGCGAATTGTGGGAGGAGGGGGCTCGGGGGGTTGCAATGAATCGTGGGAGGGTGGGTCGCGGGGGGTTGCCGCAATGACAGGAGGGGGGGTCAGGGGTGGGGAATCGCGGTAGGGGGGGTCGTGGGGGGCACCGTGAACCGCGGGAGGGGGGGCCCGGGGGGTTGGCGCGAATCGTGGGAGGGGGGGTCGTGGGGTGCCGCGAATCGCAGGAGGGGGTGTGTCACGGGGTGGGGCCGCGAATCGCGGGAGTCACCGGGGGTGCCGCGAATTGCCATAAGAAAAAATCAACACAGAAAGGTCAACACATGTAAATGTTGACATAAGTGTGGCACCATGTCGACACATGAGAATGAATATGAAAACATTGAAAAAGTGAAAAATAAATCTTGTCAACCTTTTTCATTGTCGACCATAGCCATGTCAGTGTTTTGCATGTGCCATTTAATCGTGGGGATGCCGTGAATGGGGGGGGGGAGAGGGAGGGAGGTGCATACCTCCCAACATGACCCTCTCCAGGAGGGACACATTGCTCTGTTTCAGGACATTCTTCTTAATTTATGGATTACCATCACCTGTGCTTAAACACCTTTCTTATCAATTACCCTGTTTAAAACAGGTGATGACAATCATAAATTAAGATGGAAGTCCACAACCCAGCGTTACAGCTCCAGACACACTTTGAGTGACAGATGTAGCCAAATATATAAGAGATAAATAAATAGGTGCAGAGTGGGCGGTGTGGGCCTGCAAAGACCCAGGAGCCCATGTGCATCGCAAATGCTTCTTCCATTATAGATATGCCAATGCTTGCAGGTAAGTAATTGTCTGTGTTTTTATTACATTGATGAAGAGATCACTGCAGTTGCACCCAGTGGTGTAGCTAGGTGCCACGGTGCCCGGAGCAAGGGCATGTTTCGCTCCCTCCCTCCGATATGTAGTAGGCAGCGCTCTTGCGTGGTGAAAACGGGGCGTAGCCTAATGGAAAGGAGGCATTGCATCACAAAAGAGGGTGTGGTATTACACATTATACCACACACTGTAATGCCCATTGCACATGTTAGCGAACTTCGTAATACCCATTACACATAAAGCCACATGCCGTAATGCCAATTACACATAAGGCCACACATGATGCCCATTACATACTATATAACAAACCGTAAGGCCCATTACACATTGTGCCACACAGCATGATGCCCATCACTGGAATAAATGCAGCCATCAAAGCCAAGCGAGTGAGCGCTCACAGCCAGGAAGCTGGATACAATGCTGCTGGTGACTCACAGAAGGAGCACGTACTTACTAGTGCGCACTCACACAGTCACGTGGAGATAGCGCTGCTTGTAGAAAAAGGAATTGGAGTGGTTGATCTATCACAAAATTAATTTAATAATAATAGGCTGTTATAAATAAAACCTCTCAAACCGGGTGTATGCACCCAAACCCACTCCTTAGGGCTATTGTGAAGTGTGGCTTTACTTTGGGCACTTTGTTAGATGGGCTGGGCCCTCGTGGATTATCCCTAGAATGGGAGGCCTGCCAACATGGAGGAGATAGTGGAAGTACTTGCAAAGTGGTCAATTGTATTGGTCAGAGGTTGCCTGGGTGGAGGAGGTGCCAGTGGGACCAGCGGACTGGAAGGGGATACACAGGTTGGCCAATCTGGGTGCGGGTACCTGTCTGTCTGCATCCGTTGCCGTCTCCGACCGGTCACGACTTTCTGCTCCGGGTGAGGGCCGCCCTACTGTACAGTCCGTCCGACTGCTGTACCGCTCCGGGGCCTCAGGCGGCGGGGAGGACGCTCTGCTAGCTTCTCCTTTTGCCCGTTACCTCACACCCGGCTCCCGTTAATCACAGCTGAGCTTCCGTCCTGCTGCGGCGCTGTCACTGTGCGCCGGTTCCCGTCTGATGGCAGCTGTGTGTGGGGCGCTGCTGTGAGCTGGTCTACTCAACCCGCTCAGCTCTGCGGCCCTGAGTGACACTCCTCTGCTGTGTCTCCCCACGGCACACACTGCTTACTCCTTACTGTCCCAGAGCATGCTGCTTGTGGCTGATTTCTCAATATCAGGGAGGCAGACGGCAGGCAGGCAGAGCACGGCTCCGGCGCCCTGTGAAATCTCAGCACCTGGAGCTCGTGCTTTGACGGCTCCGCCCTCGCTACTCCGCTGGTTCGGTACTTACTCCATATAAAAGGTGATGCAGAGAGGAGCATATGTTCATTTGCGGGGAACATCCTGCATATTTGCACACTGTGTATGTTCTGGAATCAGTCATGCTAAGGGGGGTATACAATTAGCCCGATTTTTATCGGACAGCCGAAAAAATGGGCTGTTTCTATTCAATTGCGGCTGTATTTTTTAAGCCGATGCTGCTTTATGTTTATCAAAAGTCACGACTGCATTAGCGGAAAATACTTGGAAAAGACAGGCGGATTTTTCGACTAAACCTTTTTTTTTGATTAAGATACATATTATTTTTACAATCTGCCTTTAATGTCTTTACAGTGATATTTTATCAGCACAACTGGCTTTTAAAAAATACTGGAAGTTTTTTAATTATTAAGCCGCCTATACATAGAGCGATAACTGTGCATTTTGAACTAGATGTGATGCAATCTAGTTCAAAAAGCACGGGCAGCACATACTTCATGTGCTGTGCGATGGGATGTGCGCTGGAGCGTGTATCGCATTGCACCATGACCTACTCCAAATTGCATACATTAATTGTATCGTGTATGTGCACCTTAAGTAAAGGTAAAAAAATATTACAACAAGTAACTTTGTACTTCTATTAAATAAATAAATGAAAAGGTCAAATGAATGTAACAATTGTGTTGTCATTTGTTGTTAAAAAAAAATTAAATTAGCCCTACTGAATTACACACAACCAGCAGACAGCAACAAAAGAGATAATGAAATGAGTCATGAAATGAGTCATTATCATTTCTTTAAGCCTCTAGTTCTCACCTACAGTCTGTGTCTGTCCATTATGTCTGCGCTGAATGACTGAAAAAAGACACCAAGCCCAAAACAAGCAACAACAAAAAAAATGATAAGCCCAAAAACAAGCAACCATCAATAAAAATAAGCAACTCAAAAAAATAACAAGCCCAAATAGCTAGCCATGACTAGACTTCACACAAACCCTGGACTGGAGTGCTGCTTCCTGGCTGGTGTGATTGGGAGTACCCATCTAGCCCAAGAGAGGGCCCCCCCTACCTTGATCTTCTCACAATAATCAAAGTAATAGTAATAAATGAATCCACGTGTACTTCAAAGACATAGATTAATCTTTAATGTGTTTTGTGCTTACCGTATATGTATTTTTTCCATTTGTAGCAGTATATGCTGTGGTTTGAGGCTACCTGAGTTTCCCCTAGTTGATGTGTTTGTATATTGTACAGACTAAAGTGCTAGATATACCTGTAAGAGCCATTGCCAGCTTAAATTCTTCCCTTAGAATGTCAAGTACTTCCTTCACACCGTCTTCTCCCTGGAATTGTCCAAAAACATTCAAATGACCAGTTTAAGCCTACAGTTCTATTGCATCATTTGTACATCGTGCATTCACTCTATTGCTACTGTACCTGGTAAGCCAAGCCCCATAACACAGGCCGACCAATGAAAACTGCCCGAGCACCCAAAGCCAAAGCCTTCAGAACATCTGTTCCTTTCCTCACTCCGCCATCTAGATACACTTCCACTTTCCCTTCTACTGCTGCCACGATTTCTTGCAGCACGTCAATCTGTAGAACACAAAGATGTCTATATATTTATATTGTGACTGGCTCCTGTTCATCAGAGAGGCATGCAGGAAAATGAGTGCCGAGTGGCTACAGCAATGATAGCAATGTGCTGGGGATGCTCTTCCATGTTGTACATCCATTAATAAATGTGCAAAGACTGCGATGCCTACTGTAGCTGCAGTAATACCACCTGGCGTGTCTGTACACATTCGTTTGTTTCTCCTCCGCACCAACGCTGCGAATATATGTTTATGCAAAACATCCATTTGCAGCCATGCTGGGGATCGCGGCATGTGTGGGGGGGGGGCGCGAGCGGCCGTGCGGTTGGCGGCGTTTGGTGGACTCGCAAAGTTGTGAAATTTGCAGCCTTGCGAGTCAACCAGAATAACCTCCATATTCCACAGTGCTTTACAGAGAATATTTGAAGTCCCTGCCCTAGTGGAGCTTACGATCTATATTCCCTACCACATGTACACGCACACACCGACATTCTAGGGTTAATTTTGTTGGGAGCCAATTAGCCTACCAGTATAGTTTTGGATTGTGGGAGGAAACCGGAGTACCCGGAGGAAACCCACGCAAGCACAGGGAGAATATACAAACTCCGCACAGTTAGGCCCATGATGGGAATGGAACCCATGACCTCAGCACTGCGAGGCAGTAATGCTAACCATTACACTGTCCATGTTGGAAATTGGCCGCTGTGCCATTTTATTGAAGTTCTGCATTCACATACTAGTTTCTGACACAGCGCTAGGGTCCCCTTGTGCTCAGAATCTACTGTGCAGCCGGCTAGAGAGGAAGAGGCCTAGATGTAAACTGCACATGGAGGCCGAATCTGGTTCACTCGCAGTGAACCGAAACCGGCCCCTGCCCCGATGGTCAGGTTTGCAAGCACCAACTGCGAGCGCTCTCTGCGATTTCCATTGTCGCCGGTCCGTTTGCAGCAGGGAGGAGGGGTTGGTGGTGGAACTGGGACTTGGGAACTCCCAGCATTTCATGGGCCTCCCCCTGGAAACGATCCCATGCACTTGCGGGTGAGACAAAGCGTGCCATGGGGGGGTTGGGTGGGGGGGCGGCTTATATTTGAGAGCCCAGGAGAAATCATTGGATGGTTGCCAACCATCCAACCATCCAATGATTCCTCCTGCTGCCGGCACATGCGAGGGGGTGTGTTTTCATAACACATCCCCTCGCATGGTTGCGAGGGGATACGGTGGCAGAGGGGATGGTTTTTCACTGGGCGGCAAGGCAGGCACTCTGGGTCTCGAAATGCTGCAACCTTACCGAGTCAACCAGACCCAGGCTTATGGGCCCCATATCTTTTAATAAGCCTCTGTATGTGTCTGAATTCGGCATGTACAGTAGCAAATACTGTATATGGCTTAACATTGGCACTGCGCGCGGTACAAATGTTTGCTAGCAATAAAACGTTCAATATCTGCTGCCAAAATAGAGTGGGTAATGTAGAATCATCTTGAATCTCGATTCATCTCTTTAGGATCTTCTCAATCACCCACAGATGGTTTTATCATTACCAGTTATTAATTTATCTCCCTATCCATCTATATTTGTTTTGGGAAAGATCCTAAAAAGTTGAACGGTCTGACAGGTCCTCAGATTAAGTGGGTCCCATGGTGTCAATGAAAAATGTGCATTACACATATGACCAAGCACTTGTAACTACGATAATACACATCAGATGCAATTATTTCAGTGTCTACCGAATGTCCCTCATGTTCTGCACACATTAATGTTAACGCTAATAATACTCACTGTAGCGGGAACACCATCTAACTGGCGAGCACCGTGATTGGACACCAGGATGCCGCTGACTCCACGTCTAACGGCTTCTTTAGCATCTTCAGCTAGAACAGAAAGAACTCTGAGTTCTAAATTCTGATGTCATTGTAACCAATTTATTAAAACTCTGCTTAATTGAAACACACCAGGGACATACTATTTTTCCAATTAGATGGAACTATTTATTAACCAAAATTAACAGAAATCGTCAGTTTTTTTTTCATTTAATAAAGTTTCAAAAAGTATATTTTTTTAAATATTCAAACGTTTTATTTAAAAAATATATACTTAGGGTTGTTTTGCACCACACACACCTGTGTCCATAGTCTGGAATTTTTAATTCCCACCCCCCCCCCTCCCCCATCAGAAATATTGCCCCCTCCAGTAGCTTAAGATCCCCTGCATTATAAACCCCCACCCCTTAAGTGGTAACAGATCGCCGTGGTACTCCTTGTAGTAGAGTGTGGCAGATCGCCCACATAGTTGTGGGCAGCTAAGGGGCAGGTGTACAAATAAATTGGAATATATAATCAGGCGCTGAATATGTTGGTCCTCAATCCAGATGCTGTGTCACTTTCCAATTGAATAAATGATGTTTCATGCATACAATTAATATTTATACATAGTGAAGCACAGCATAAAAAGTTTTATTTTATTTACAATGAACCAGAACTGTGGTAGAATAATTACCAGATCAGTATAGAACTGAAATCAAACAGTTCTACATTGAGCAAAGCCAAGATCCTGGTCACCCCGTCCAACTCAGCTACAGATGTGATTACCCGTTCCAGAATGCACTGGTAATTATTCCACCACATATTCAGTGCCTGATATATATATATTCCAATATTTTTTGTATAGGTGTTTGGTGGAGCGAATAGGTACCTTTCTACATCCCAGCTGAGGGGCAGAGTAGCGAGTAACAGGGCAAATCCTAACTGCCCTCCCCCCCACACACACACCGCTGTACACTGCTGTACATTAGTGCAACACGGGACAGTCACAAAAATCATGAATGTCCAGCAAAAATCAGGACAGTTGGGACTGGGTTTGCAAGTTCACCCAATGGCAGAGAAAGGACATTTGTCCCTTTAATAGAACTTTAAACTTTTAGATAATCTTTGTTTAAAAGTCTATTTAGTACAATGCCGTCCCATTGCAACACATGATCATTTCAGACTTAAAATAACATGTCTGGCTACAGCTTTACCGACCTCCTAAAATGCCTTTGACTACAATGGGTAAAGAAGTCAGTCCTTTAAGCCACTCAATATCATCCCACTTGATAGATGCATCAATAGCCTGTGATACATAGACGGCTAGTCCGCTGTTGTCCCCATAGCCTTCTTTTGATGAAAATGCCAGGTCTTCCGTTTCAAAATTCTTCATCCTGGAAATGTCACATTAACATAAATATATTGTGATGGCTGCAGCAGATGTATGCAAATGTATGCAAATGTATGCAGAGACGTGCTGACAAAAACATGAAAGTTCTTTTTTTCTTAAACAAACTTTATGAAATTTTCATTCAGCTATGAAATAGAAATGAGCAAGCGTCTTCAGGGATATTTTCAATCGCCAAGGCGTTCGTTGCCTGATCGACAGGCAGAGGGCGTTCCGGGGTGGAGCCCCGGCGTTTTATATGGGCATGCCCAAAAAATGGTGGGTGCGCCCATAGAAAGGCTGGGTGGGCCCCAGGCAACGCAGGCCTTCCCCTGCCTGCTTGGGGTGGGCGGTTGACATCACATGAC